>NC_134405.1:147870685-148219685 GCF_038048845.1 Mixophyes fleayi | reverse complement strand
AATCATAGGAATTGTCCTTTAAGAGAGAGCTCGCTTTTTTTCTAACCTGTGATCAAAATGTATGTTTCAACAGGTTTTTTTCCACCTGTAATGTGCCTTCTAAGTATGAAGACCACCACTAAATTGGTGGGTAACCGGATTAGGTGTGGGGGAGGTCTGATGGGCATGTGGCAAGATCTGGGCTACAAGTGGGGAGGTGTGAGTGGCATTTGGAGGAGGTTTAGAGTACATGTTGGATCTGAAGGGTTGTGGGGGTCTGAGTGTATGTGCATGCATTTTGTGGAAAGAGGAGCTTGAGGGCACTTAGGTCTATTTTGGAGCAATTTGGAGGTTTGAGTGGCAAGTAGTGGAATTTTGTAACAAGTGAGGGCATTTTGGGTTGAGTGATGTGGACGTGACTACGTTTATCGCTTTTTTTTTTTTTCCCCATTCTTGAAATAACAGGTAATGTGTGGCCCTTTTTGAAGGTTGGAGGGCCACCGGAAATATATCAGGTTGCTCTTCACTGGTTTAACTATTCCCAGTAACTGACAAATATACAGTAAGTGTCATTTGTTGCAGATATATTAGGGTGAATACAATTCTGAACGAAGTCCTGTCGGTGTGAAGTTTGCCTGCACACATTTCTGGGTATTAAAAGTATCTTAATCACTGCTGATTTTTGCTTGCACTTCAGAGGTATGAGAAAATATGAGCAATGTTTTCGTAAACTAACATCCCACAAGACTGAATTGAATTTCCTTCTTAAGCAATAACATGGAGTAAAGGAGATTTTTCTATAACCAGGGATGTTCTTTCTAAAGTGATTTATTCATCATATAATAGCCCACCACTATAGGGCCAGGCCGTGGAGCAGATGTCCCCCTTCCCATGTTTGTGCCATATAAAAGGGGGGGGGGAAGGGGTAGGTGGAAGTCAAATAAGGCAGAAGGGAAACGTGTTTAAGATTCGGTTTTTTCATTGTGTAAAGCACTTAAAAACAGGAAGAGGTATCAGGTACGACTAAGAATAAAGCGTGGTGTCCATTTACAAATCGAAGTCACATTCACCTGGCCAAATACGATTAATCTGTCTTTTACTAGCAGGTCAGTAAATAATCCTGGCCAGTGCAGGGCGGATTACCAGAGCTATATACTCTGAGCGGATCACAGGCGCCTCTGAAATACACAATAAGATAGAGCACCTCTTTACTCTACGTTTAAATGTTGTTGAACTACATAACCCAGGAAAACCTGAGATGTCAAATCACACAGCTCCAGCAGTAGGGCTGCAGCTGTCCTGCCTTAGTCATTGTGTACATGAATGACCGGCATAGTGCACGACACAGCCCCGAGTCTGCGGTCTCCTGCAAGCAGAATAAACCATAAGCACCGCCCCTGTACTTCAGCTGTCACCGAACGGCCATGTGAGGTGACATAGCCGGAAGTAGCTGGGCTCTATAGGGAGGTGAAGGAGCTGCCACGTGACTTGCCGCAGGAATCTGTCCTGATTGGCTAGATGTTGACGTGCAGCGCACGTAGGGAGTGGGCGTCCGTGCTCGTCCCCGTGGCTTCCCCCTGCCTGCGCTTCCGCATCCGCTGTACGCGCAGTCTGTGAGCGCGCTCCCGACTTTCCTCTGACACCCGAGTCACCCGCATTCTCTCAACATGAATGAGGAGTACGATGTCATCGTTCTGGGCACCGGCCTGACGGTGAGAGCATGTTCCTTTACTCTTCCGGGTGTAACGGGCCACACCTCAGCTGTGTGGCCTTCAGATTACAGCTATACTCTGTCCACAAGGCCTAGGAACCGGGGCACTCCCCGCCTGGGAAGATGCAGCTCCGACGTAGCACAGCCTCCCAGGCTAAATCATGTAGTGACTGTACTTATAGCCTTTTATTGTTATGTATGTAGACAGCATTTCTTTCTTGGAGGGAGACAATTGAAGAGAGTGCTGATTTAAACCATACAATTGCATCAACTTGTATGTTCCCACCTATAGGGTTCTGCATATATAAAATAGAGATGTAGAGAGAGGGATTGAATGCTTCCTTTATAGACATCCAAACGTGGGAATGTTCAAGTAGTTCATTATATGTATGGTCAGCACCCAGTTAGTGGTCTATCCTCTATAGAACAAAATATAATGTTAAATAGAATAACATTTTTGCCTCTTTCCCAGTTTGGCTTTGAAAGTTTACATGTTTTGCCAGTGGAATTTGTTCTTAAATATTATTTGTCCTACCCGAAACGCATTACATAGTAGAAAGAATTGACTGTCCTTGTCCCAGCTCGTGTCATAGACTCTGTATGTTTTCAAAATGCTAATTTACACATAATATGGAATGGTGAAACACAGATTTCTGGAACTTATTTATGCAAAATAACCTATTTGGCTGCCAAACTGGGCTTCTGCAACATTTCACTCCTCTTGCATTATGTTTAACTTCACACAAAGGGGCACATTTATCAACAGTCGCAAAAAATGAAAAATGGTTTTCAATCCTTATCACATTGATAAGGATTGGAATATTTCTCATATTTATTAAAATACAACACAGGAACAGCAGTTCCAAAAAACTGCTGTTCCTGTGAAGTGGAAAATATACCTACCACTGCCTCTTAACTTCTGAAGACGTTTGCGATCCACAGGGGTCCTCTTCGCACTCCATTGCGCATGCGCACAAACATCCCCGCAATATAGGGAGGGATCATGTGATCCCTCCACACATGTGCTGTGAAGCTCTGCTCTTCGGAGCAGAGCTTCACAGTGTTGAAAACTGTCAAAAATGGTAATGTAATGCCAGTCTGAGCTTGGGGTACATTACCATAAGTGTAAAAGTATTTTCGAAAATTGTCAAATTGCGGTACATAGCAATCCCGATAGACATCTATGGGGACTGCTATGTATTTCGGAGAAAAAAATGCAAAGCGACAAATATCGATATCTGCTATGAGGCAGTGTTGATAAATTAGAAAAACACTTAAATATGCGTCCATTTTGGGGAATTTACAACTAAATTATCTATAATAAATATGCCCCAATTGCAGTTAACATTTTATAGTCATTAAATAATGCTTTTTTATTATTATTACACAAGAAAGAAATTTAAAGCATGTGAGTTAGGTGTTAAGGCCATTTGCTTAAAATATTTAAAGGTATATGCCATGGCAAAAAGATTATTAAGTTTACTGCTATTAGATTGAGTTATAAGCATCTGAGTTAGAACATGTTTTTTTCCCTGTTTTTAAGAGTATTTAGTCTCTTTAAATCCAAAATACAAGTTATTGTATGTAAAACCTAATACCATTCATAAATATCTATAATATAAATGTCTAGTGGCGTGTGTTAGTCTGTGTGTGTGTGTGTGTGTAAAAAATAAAACCAAGCTGAAGTGCCACCTGCTGGGCGGAGTTATACACTGACCTACTAAATTCTTAGTGTGTGTAAAAAAAAAAAAATCAGAAAGGGCTGAAATTTGGTATACTAAGATGTTTTTAATTTGTTAATTTAATTTGTTAATTGTTAAAAGTGTTTATAAAGATTTAAAAAAAATATATATATATATTTCTTGAAGGAGAAGTGACAGTTGGGAGTGGTTGGTGGTTGCCGGGGGTGATAGTGGGGAGTGGTTGGTGGTTGCCGGGGGTGACAGAGTGAGAGCAGTGTGATACTCAGGACCGCTGAGAGAGATCCCTGTGTCTGGATAGACATCTGGATAGATGTGGCGATGAAAATGAAGGATGAGGTGATGGAGAAGAATGATGAGGCGGTGACATGTGGACAAAACCACGTTAAAAAAGGGCGCTTACATCGAGAAGTAATGCTCTTCCCCTGAGGAGGCCTGGGCTATGGCCCAAATGCATGACAATAACCTTTTTAACACCTTAAGTAGCTTGATTTGACTAGAATGCATGAGTATCATGCACGGGTTAACTTGTATGTAAATATTTCAGATGCCCACCAGAGCTAAAGATATTTGAGATAAAATTGCTGTTGCATGTATATTCTCTAACAGAATTCTGCGCGGAGGGTGCATTAGTGTGGTAGTATAGGTGGGATTAAGGTACACTCCAATAAAGAGATGGATTTCAGAGAGCATTTAAAGATTTGGAGGTTAAGTTAGAGTGATTGAGCATGGTAAAGAATTTCAGAAGTAGGTAGCAGCACAGGAGAAGTATTGTAGGCGAGAGTGATTGTTTGCTTCCTGACCACAAATTGTGTACAAATGGCGGTCAAAACCAGATGACATTCATTAAGGAAATTCAGTAGGTCCAGTGCTGGAGCTTCAAATTTCTAACTCTTTAAGACCAAATGCTTTAGATCTGCAGTTTCCTGTCCAGTACACCCAATTCTTCACTGGTCAGTTGATCTGTGTAATAAGAGAGCGGGCACTTCATAGTCTAAGAACAGACATATAATACACATTGCTTTTCTTTAAAACTGGTGTCCCCTGTAGCGAAATGTCTGTGGTTGACTTTCCGCAAGTTCTTTGAAGTATCATATCGGAGTGGCATAGAATGTGCTAATATCAATGCTTTTGGCACACTGTGGTCATTGAAAGGGATTAGGATTTGTGTAAATAACATTTACACAGCATATCCTCTATTGTTTGCTGTTTTTTCAATAATGCAATGTTTAGCTGTTAACTGAAAGTTCTAATGCTCTAAATACATTTTGGTTTCAGCCCTACCCATTTCAAAGCGGCTTAAATGGGCACAAAAGAGAGAAAACAAAATATGTACCCATACTCAAGTAAAATGTGCCTGAGGAGGAGTTTTTGGTCACACAGCAGGAGGATGGATGACTTGCAGCTTCTTTTGAGCCAAATTGCCTAACAATGATTTGGGTGAAATAGATATCTGTAGCAGAAGAACCAGATATATTCTGTAGGAAAGTAAATTTGGAAGTTTCTGGTATGTAGGTCAATTGAAACAAAATGTTTCATCGTGACTTATAAAAACCCTGAAGAATTCCTGTTTGTTTGGTGTATGTAAACGCTTTAAAATTGGAATATATTTAATTCTATGGCCCCATTCACATGCAACTGCTGAAGATCTTCCCACATCTGCAGCACTGACCTATTGAGATCGGATACAATTCAAAAAGCTGAGACTGCAATTATTTGAGCTACTGTGATGTCAGTGGCCAGGCCCCTGTGTTTGAATACATCAGTCTACAGTGTTTTGTTTTAGTTGAGCAAGACTTGAGCATTTTCACTGTATGCCTGTTTAATTAGAAGTACTGCCTTCCTAACATGTCATTTTGCTCCATAGGAGTGAGATCATGGGAGTGAGATCATGGTGATATCATATTTAGTTAATTATTAACATATCAGTAGTTTCAGTTATATTATTCAGCTCTTTAATGACCTTTGATTTATATAAAATGGCAAAATTGCTCTGTAATGATCCTTTACATTTTTTCTTTACAATATTTTGTATGTGTATTTTCTGTATTATAATGGTTGAGTGCTGTGTAATTTTATGTTTTCCTTTTCTTTTTATGAGAAAGTTCAGCCATATGAATAGCCCTTAGAACACATCTGCATTTGCCACAAAGACATTTGTGTTCTTGCACAAATGATGCACTGTTTTATGGCATGACTTTGCTGTTTATATAATGGCACAGCATTGGGGAAGTTACTTTTTAAAGAAACATTAAGATAAAATGTAACAGAGTTCCTACTAGAATATATTTTTGTGTTTTTATTTCTAATGCAGTGTTGAGTATATTAATATTGAAATTTTATACTGGCTGTAATGCAGCTCGACTGTTTTATGTGCCATTTTTAAACCAAACAAACACAAAGAAAAAATTGGTGTACAGTTTACATTTTGGTGCTTTACTTTAATTGTTTTGTCAGATGACTAAAGTAGTTGCCAAATGTACTGTTGATGAGGCCCAAATATGTATTGTGATCTCCAGCCAAGAGCACAGGTAAATTATAATCTATAAATATAGATTGGTTTTATAGCAAGTCTTTAAAACAGGCCCTAATTGTTAAAACTGATGTTAGTGGAGGTAGTTGGATATTAAATCTCTCTGCTTCAGCCCATATAGCTGGTGACAAAGTCATTTGTGCTTTTTAGCATCCCCAAAAGTCTGCTTTGTTTGGAACTGAACATGAGAGCCTTTGCACTGTGATATAGGTTCAACACTATTCAACCGTGTTTGACTTTTGTACTAACAAGACAAAATAAACGCAATGCCGTTGAGTATATTTACCAAGTGGTATAGCTAAGCCTATACTAAACTGCTGAAAGCTTTTAGATCAGTTGGGGCTCATTCTCCTGGGCAACCACTTGTACTTTGTTCATTTTGTTTTCTTTTCAGAGCATTTGGAGACTTAAAGCTTCCCAGCAGCACAGTGTAGTATTTACTTAATGTGTCCTTCCATGGATCTGTTATATTTTATACATCCTTAATGCTTCTGATCACTGGAAGCAAGCGTCACAATTGACACACAGCATACAGAATTTGTTTTTATGCATTTATTAAAGTCTTTATTTTATTCAGTATTAGATGCCTCCTTTTCATTTGGAGACTGCTACTTAGTTAATATAGGCTATGTTTAGTTATTGTTCAGTTGATTTTTTATTTTTTTTGCTGTAACTTTATCATGGACTGTTGAGTGGAGACCAGGAAACTAATTTGTGCATTTAGCCTGTTCCTAGCTCTGCTGTGGTATGTGGGATTGTTTATTTCTGGCTTTCACTTAGCAGTGGTTTCACTCAAAATCTCATTTTGATCATACCCATTTTACCATTTAAATGTATGTTGTAGCCCTGTATACATAGAACTTGATGTGTCGGAGTAGTGACTGGTTATTTAATGGGATCATTAACAGTAATATTACGTTTGTTATGATTTTTAATAAATGTGTTGACCCAAAGGACATCTTCTTTCACTACATTTTTGTAGCATTAGTGAGTTTTATAGTTTCTGTTATAGTTTGTGTGGTTACTCATGTTCCCGTTTCATAATTTTCTACCAAAATGCCTGGGATGCCTAAGCATTCAGACTGATGCGAGTGTGTTCTCTGTACAGCGCTGCGGAAGTAGTGGCGCTATATAAATAGCTGATGATATGCCAGGTGAAAGTCTGATCAAACAATGACTGGTGTGTGAGAATTCTCATCAGAATTTATAGAAATCCATGAAAAACTTGACCTACACTGTCTGGGCTTCAATCATTGGTCAAATGTCATAGTTTCATTAACATTTAATAGACAAAGTACCCATACATACTGTGATTTTTAACTGGATTTTTTTGAGGTGCTGGGAATATTTATAGGAATATTGTTTAGAGGAAATTATATTACGCAAGGCCCTACTTTGCCATCAATATTACGTGTTATATACACTTACTCTCTATAGTGGAGTGTGTCTAACCCCTAACTTTGATTAAAATGTCTGCCTTGTTTTGTATTCAAATGTATTTTCCTCTGAATTGTATACAAATCTCCAACATGAGTAGCTTTTCTCATTGGCAGTTTGGAAGCCTTGGATGCCTGCAACTGACCTAGTGGTTTATGCTGGCTGTATATAGATTGCACAATGACAGCTTAATACCACCTATTTTCAGTTCTTATCAGCTCCTGTACATTTTACATTTAATTGTGACTGCTAATATTGGCTTTTATGTAAGCCAACTTGTATTTTTCCTTTAGCAGACCAGTCATTGTGTCTGCAGTTATGTCTGATGTTGAGGAGCAAGATCTACCTAATAGCCTCTTCAGTATCCCAAATTAATCTATACCGAAGACATAATCTCTTCAGTTCTTCTTTCACCCCACAGCACACATGGAATATTTTTTCATGGCAGTTAAATGTCTATTAAAAATTACAAGTTTAATTAATAACTGACCTGCTCTGTCAGTTGTTCTGTTTCTTGTGTAAACTAATTTTTAACAATACAACTTCACTTCCTGCTACTGTTGATGAGCCCAATGCTTAATTGCGTTTTGTAAGATCTGTTTTTATTTCCTTTCTCTTTTGCTATTATCCTGTTTTTTTCCCCATAATGGGAATTCCTAGTATTAGAAGGATCAATTTGTATGAACTTTGAGCATATCTAGCATCAACCATATTTACATTGTATTGCAGCAGTGCTGCTGAACATTTTCAGCTTTCTGTCTATTCCATTGGTCTCACTTTTATTATTCCTTGTATTTGCAGTTCCTCCCAATGTGACAGTGAATAGAAGCATGTAGTTGATTGGCAGCTCTTTCTGTATGAAGTTTACGGGTTATAGAAAGCTCCCAAGGAGTGTTTGTGCTTCCTCACAAACTCCTTCAATTTAATGTGACACTCACACCCTTTATGATTTGCACCTTACCCTTAATCTCAATAATAAGCTTAAAATTAGATATTTGATAAAAGAGAAAAATCTATCTGTAACAACAGAAGGCATTATAACCCAATATTTTTCAATGTCGCGCTTAAGCAACATGAATTTTGCATTACTTTTATGTAATAATGTTTACATTTTTAGCTTTTCGTTGGCAGAGGTGCTCTGAAGCAACATCTAAATGTATGTTTACAGTGGTCAGTTGTTTCAGAAGTTCCAGTATTGATCACTAGATGGTGTATGAATATAAGCCTTTTCTGTATAGTTCAAAGTGATTAAAGCCCTTTTACCTTTGGCACTTTTGATAAATCTGCCCACATGTGTCTTGCATGCAGTACCAGCCACAATATGCATGTTTAATTTTCATATTTAGTAGTATAGCCAGTGTGCTCCAGGTAAAGGTTTTGGACTCTTTTTTTTCTTTTTGTTTGTGTTTATTGCGTGATCTCAAAACATATTAAACACTCTGACACTTGTAGTCCAAAAAAATTAGATAAGTAAATGGATTTTCAAGTACAGACTTTAAGTCTTTACACTACTGATCACTACAGACAACGCTAATTATATATATAGAACATTATTATACTGCTGGAAAGTTTTAGAGAAGTGTTAATAAACAGTCTGACACCATAGTAACAGAACGACAAAGTAGGAGGTTTTTTTTTCTCTGCTTTTTACTAGCGTTTTTCAACACCTGTATGCCAAACCTTGCATTGATTGGTATGGTGCTGAAAAAAATGTTTGCAATTTTGCTGTGCTTTTTGAGGATATATTGCAGCAGACACTGAAGGCATTTGGTCATTCTGGTTTTGTAACATTGCTATTTGTATAAGCCTTTTAATGTCTAATAATTAACAGTAGTTGATAAATGTGTATGAAGTTTTAAATAACAAGCTGCTATCTTGGCCTGAGAAGAGGGACTTTTGATCTGTAGTTTAATTTCTTCTTGGCAGAGTTGCAGACTAAGGACAGTTATATGATCTCTTAGGCCATTGTTTAGTTTCAATAGATTTGGCAAAATGATAGTGCTTCTATTTTTGGTGTAATAAATATTGAGCGTTTATTGTATAGGTTACCAGCGGCTCCCAGGGGTGCCGCGGCTATGAAGTGAAAAAAAAACGTACCAATCCGGCGTTGCCCAGAACTCGGCATCCTCTCTCCTTGCTTCTCACTGAATGTTGATGCTGGGTCCCGGGCGCCACCGGATTGGTAAATTTTGGTTTTGTTTTTTCTCTTCCTGGCCCCCAGGATGCAGAGTGAGGGGAATGCAGAGTATTATTCTTTGACAGAAATATAATTGAAAAAAATATATAAAAATAATCTTTTCCCTAGGACTTATGTGTATTATTTTTGCATACAACTAAATAAGTGTTTCTGTCCTGATCTAAATACTTACTATGTTTTTTTGACCCAACTACTTATAAAATGGGGCTGCTCGGTAATTCTCTTGGAGGGCTGCTTTAAAAAAATTATGGAGATTCTAAGGGTGCCGCGAACTGCAAAAATTTGGGAACCACTGGCTTGGACATTTCTTCTGGTCCTCTTATCTGACTGATTGCTAAGGATGATTGAGATTTGACTGCCATTTTTAGATCACTTCCTGCTTGATTTTGTTTTTGAGGGTAGATGAAAGCTAAAATCAGGCAAGTAAAAAAACATTTTCTACATAATTGCAGCCCCCCTACCATTTAGTTCTATGTCTAGCATTGATGTCAATGCACAAGCACCGGCGACTGCACTTTGTGTGACATCAAACTGATGTCCTTTCATCGAAGTACAAGTTGTGTAAGTTTCACAGTCCACTGAATTGTGCCCAACTGTGAAAAGATTAACAAATAGTCTAGTTCCAGCATTACAAGAAAACTGTTTTATTGGCCTTGTGAGTAATGGGGTATTTTATTGGAGACTGAACAAAGGTTGTGTTATTAAACTATTTGACACATGACTGTGAAACTAGAAACGGCAATCCATTTCTTTTCTGTACCCCCTATTTAGAATGCACCACCTTCAGCATGGAAAAATAGGTCCATAATGGTTTAATTCCTTTATTTCCACAAAATGTTGTTGAATGTAATATTGCCCTGTCCTCTGATTTAATTATAAAGAGAGAGATCTTTTCTGTGTTTTATTAGTAACTTAATTTTGTTTTTTAATTGTAGGAATGCATCCTGTCAGGAATAATGTCCGTAAATGGCAAGAAGGTGTTGCACATGGACCGCAATTCTTACTATGGGGGAGAGAGTGCTTCCATTACACCCCTGGAAGATGTAAGAATGTACCCTTGATATCTTCAAAAACAAAAGTCTGTACAGTGTTATTTCAGCTACAATTGGACATTTTGTCCTAATTCTAAAAGAAAAAAAACAAACATTCTATTGATCTGAAAAATATAAAGTAATTTGGTGGTCAAAAATATATAATTTTCAATGTTTTTTATAACGTGTACATGTTTGCGTCCAGTGTCTAGTATGTCAGTACACTGTTGTATAGCGAGATGAACAGAAATGACTCGTGTAGATTTATCTGTTTGCTGGGGAGGTCTAAATTTAAAAATAATATAATATAAATATCCAAAGTGTGAAAGCAGTTTTATTTTGACTTTTAGTTGTACAAAAGGTTTAACCTCCCCGGAAGCCCTCCAGAGTGCATGGGACGGGGACGAGACTGGAATGTGGATCTGGTTCCTAAATTTCTCATGGCTAATGGTAAGATCATTTTGCTGTTTACCTGCTTTTTACCAAGCCGAGGAATTCATGCACCTCTTGTTTCAGGTAACAGGGTTTATTACGGTGTTCCGAGTTCACAAGTGTCTACTTTGATGGATTTGCTCAATTTACCCTCTCGTCACTTCAATTATACTTTAAATGAATGAGCGAAAAATTATATCTAGTTTGCAGCTATTGGTGATTGGACACTTTATTGGCTTGAAATGTATCATGTTTTATATTTTATTTTGCATCTGTAGAATCTCAATTGGTGTCTTTGAATTAAAACAAATTTAAAAAATTGCCTAATGTTAAAAGTAACTATTCCTTGCTATATGCTTTTAAAAGGATAAATGCAATGAATGGAAATGTGGGTACCGAAATCTTTCCATTTTGTTGTGTTAACCTTGTGTTTATGTAATCTAAATCTTTAAGAATAGACCATTATTGCCATTTATGCCACGGTACTTCCAGCAGTGCTATAAATATATCTCTGGTTTTCAGGCCAATTGGTGAAAATGCTGCTCTTCACTGAAGTTACTCGTTATATGGACTTTAAAGTGATTGAAGGCAGTTTTGTCTACAAAGGAGGAAAAATTTATAAGGTTCCTTCTACAGAAACAGAAGCTCTGGCTTCCAGTGAGTAGTTTACTTACAATAACGAATGCTAACTTAAGTTCTAACACATGGCTGCATGTGTACCTTATGTATTGAAATATGAAATAATGCTTTCATATAGCTTGTATGCAATTTTTGTTCTTTTTTTTAAACCACTGTCCAAAAACAAATGATCACCTACCACTGTCTAGTAAAAGCAGGTCTGTGAGACCCTGTGCATGTTGTGGGGTTGAGAACTCAGAACTGCCAACTTGCTCTGTAGAAGGTTCATTTCATTTATGTAACTGAGAAAACAGCAGACAGAAGAAGATGTTTGAATTTCAGAACGCTGCATTATTCCACAGATATCTGCAGCATGAGTACTAACTTAATATAGACAACAGAACAGATGTTTCTAGTACATTATCCCTGGGGTCTAAGCCATAAAGAGCAAGTTCTGTGCTGCACAGATATTTAAGCTTGTTAATGTTGGTTGCACTAGTCTGGATAGAATTTGAGAGTACCCAGTCATGATGTTTCTTAATGACACTGCAGCTTTTGCCTTCAATACGCAACCCAGGATAAGCAGGTTTACGATTTACTTCACTAGAGAAGTGTAGCATTACGTGTTAAATTACCCTGTATTTACCCTTCCTCTTGCTTTGTCTACTAGGTTTTTAAATTTACCTCTTCAAATGGTTGTCTCTTGGATACTAAATGTGCTTGTTTTATACAAATGTAAGGAGAAAGGTAGTTTATATGTTTCTTACCTTTTTGTTTTTTGCATCCCCTTTTTCGCATCCCCTTTTTCGAAAGGTCTGATGGGCTTGTTTGAGAAACGACGATTTAAGAGGTTCCTAGGCTTTGTTGCAAACTTTGATGAGAATGACCCAAAGACCCTGGAAGGAATTGATCCCAAGAAAACAAACATGCAAGATGTTTACAAGAAATTTGATTTGGGCCAAGATGTCATGGACTTTACAGGTCACGCTCTGGCTCTGTACAGAACTGATGAGTGAGTTTTTTTTAAATGGGCCTCGGTAATGTGTTTTTTTGTAAGAATGTGACCACTTTGAGGAATGCTTTTCATAATTGATAAAGTTGCAGCATGCTCTACTCATTAAGCTTCATAAACTGATGTGAATAGACATGACATCTTTAAAATCTTCATGTATGTCCATGTGATCAGGACTACACTATGGAATCTTAAACTAATTTGATCAGTCCTTGGTTCTGGATATGAGCCTGGTATATTACATTCATTTCCCTGTCTTCCATATTTGCGGGATTGACATGTGGTTCACTGTTGACTGCATTCAATAGATAGCATGAAATCTGTGTATCTTCATCGTTTGAAACACACCTATTCACAGAGACTAAATGGGTAGGGTTTTTTCTTCTGACAAATGGTAATGTAAATGCAGTGCCCCATACTTTTTTAGAAGCTGGGAAAATGAACTGTAAC
This sequence comes from Mixophyes fleayi, assembly GCF_038048845.1. Taxonomy (NCBI): domain Eukaryota; kingdom Metazoa; phylum Chordata; class Amphibia; order Anura; family Limnodynastidae; genus Mixophyes; species Mixophyes fleayi. Next base: position 148,206,585 of record NC_134405.1, on the reverse strand, counting down.
ACTTCTGTTTGCATGTATCATTTGTTGATTGGCTTTTCTGTTTATTTACCCACTAGGTATATGCATCAGCCCTGTCTCGAGACTATAAATAGGATTAAGCTATACAGTGAATCCCTAGCACGATATGGCAAAAGCCCTTATCTTTATCCACTTTATGGCCTTGGAGAACTGCCACAAGGGTTTGCCAGGTAAGGCACCAGCAACGCATCATCATTCTACTTGCACATAACCACAATTTGACTGTTAGTTTTGTATGTAAGAAAAAAAACACTTGTAACTATTCCTGGGTTAAGTTAGATGTTTGGCTGCCTAAATACATGGTGGTGGTATGTGTTTTGTCCCTCCCCTTATCCCCTAGCTTTAGTATGGTTTAGCATTTAACCCCTTTTATATCTAATGATTTGCACCTCCTTGTCTTTACACACTTCCATATTTTTGGATTCCATCAGTTTATTGCCAGGTTATTTTTTGTATTTTTTGAGAGAATGTATTAATTATATATTGGGCGTTAAATGGAAAAAATAGACATAAAATACTTCTCATAGTTGTAGAGAATTACCACAAAACATAATTGTCTACTTCTGAGGTATACAAGTGCAAAATGTGTGTTGTACCATAAATCGGGATATAGACCTTCTGCCCTCCCCATCCCTGGAAATACAAGTAATGGTTATAGCACCCTCTGATGGTTTACGTTTAGCATTGCATTATTAGTGCTGCCTTGTATGGTGGACCTGGCTCAACAAAATAGTCACGCTTCACAAAGTAATAATGAAGCTCAGACCTGTTGTTTTTGTTATGGATAGCAGTTTATAGGTTTTTAAATAAATAAGTTTATTGTGGTCTTTCTTTGCAGATTAAGTGCCATTTATGGAGGAACCTACATGTTAAACAAGCCAATAGAGGAGTTGGTAGTTGAGAATGGAAAGATTGTTGGTGTAAAATCTGAAGGAGAGGTAAGCATTCTTGAACTCTTTTTTTCTTAAATACATTTGGCCAGTGATGTGGAAAGCACAGTTTTAGCTAGCCTACTATACGGTCAATGAATTGAAGAACTGTATTTGTATATGCTAAAATACGTGTTTTTTTTTTTTAATTTTTTGTTTAACAATTTATGACTAGACATAGATTTTATTGTATTTAAAGGAAGTAGTATTCTTCTTGTTGATACTTCATGGAGTTGGCATGTATACCTTTGCTTGAATTGTTTATAAACATCATCACATATACAAACTTGCTATTCATTTACAGTAATGAGGGAAATCCTTCTGATGAAGAGAATGGCTGTGGTGTCACAGCACGGACATATTTTTGCATATTGATCAGTGAGAAGAGGCCTGTGTAGCAGTAGGGGTGACCTGTTAGGTTTAGTGTAACATAGATCTCAGTGACTGGTAAGTCCGTTACTAATAGATCCAGGTTATACTGAATCTATCAATGCTAGCTTAAAGGGGTACATTTCCCTAGTTTAAGTAACTGACAAGATCTGTACCTTTTTTTATTGTAGGCCCTATTACTGCATCTTACATTAAAACTGGTAACTGAACTCCACATTTCAATTAATGTCTTTAATTTTTCTAAATAAAAAAAAAACTAAAAAATTATACAGGGCATTATGCTGATAGTATTTGCTAACATTGCTTATTTTGGGTCGGATATTTTCTCAGTGCAGCTTCTAGACTGTGCTACAGTGTCTCTGGCCACATTAGTAGTTGTTGTTAATTGTACAAGGGAAACCTTAAAAGCATATATGGTGTGCAAGCTATGTCTGCCTTCTCAATATCTCTTGTCTGTGGTTCATCACTCAGGACAATTCCAGTGCTGGATGTCAGCATCTTCAGCTGGCTTCAGTTGTGGAAAGAAGCCATTAAAATAGAAGTATAGGTTAGCAAAAGATATACAACAGCTTTTAACTATAGCTTAAATATTAACAAGGTTAATTTAAATATAAAAGTGGATTATTATTTTAACTCCCCATTGCTGAGGCTTTTTACACCCATGGTGCTGGGCATATTTTGGCACTCTTTGGGCTGGTCACATTCCTACATCAATAGCAGTAGTTTGTTTATGCAGTACCCACACAAATTATAACTTATTTTCTAAAAATGTCTTCTGGGAAGAAAAAACATTAGTTTGCTTACACATGCATTTAGTTCACTTTCAGATGTATATTTTTTTTTTTATATTATTTTTTTCTAAACACCATCAACAAATACACCATTAAGAGAATTGGGCCAAAAGACGTTCAGTGTGTATGCATGTAGGAGCAGTATCACACACACAATATAATACCTGAAAGCCATAAACCTATGAAAAATTGACTAAAGTACAAAGCTGCTAATAGTTCATATTTAGGGATAAATGGCAGTATTCTAATAATCAAATGCCAACTAAAGTCTCTCCATAAAAATGGTTTAAAATCACTAGTGAAATCAGTCTGGTCAGTAAGGTAATAGAACCTAAGTGGCAGAAACACTTCAAATTCCAATGGCTCCAAAGATTACTTTCACTTTAAGGGGCAGATTCAATTCCCTGCGTTGGTCTTCAGAACAGTGCAGGTGCGCATAATTACTGTTATCACGGTAATTAGCTGATTTTTGCTTGCAGCTCTGAGCCATGAGTAAAAATCAGTGGAGATTTTCTTACAGATCCTGCTGCGGAGAATTGAATCTGAGCCTAAGAATGTAGAAGATGAGCTCCATTAGCCATGTTACTTGCATGCAAATGCAATGATTACAGACATTTCTCTTGAAAAGAAGAAGCCAGCTTCTGAATAAAAGTCAGTGTTGTATCTCCAGTGTGGTCAGTTGTTTATCAAATAAGTCCCATAAGTGATTTTGGGGGATTGTACATAGGTCTTTAAGACACAGAGGGGCATATTCAATTAGCTTTTGGATTCGCGGTAACGCGCGTTGCCGCGAAAAGTGCGCGTTCTTGCGGGTATTACGGTACCGCATTAACGCGGATTTTCGTTCGCAACCCTATGGGCTGCGAACGAAAATCCACGTTATTGCGGCACCGTGTATTACGTTTCGCGGCTGTTCCGGCGCGTTACCGCGAATCCAAAAGCTAATTGAATATGCCCCTGAATGTTTGCATGTTTTAGGAGAGTAACATAGAACCAATGAATAAGAATATAGAGCAGTCCGAAGGGTTGATATGAACCCATGATTGGTTACAATATAATAAGGAAGTGGGACTTCAGAAAGGTATGCAATTTGAGGGAACAGATAGGATAATTAGTAAATGACCTCCACTTAGGCTATTGGTCGATTTGGAATATTTAAATCAGGATACTGTGGCTTACAATTTGTCTTGGAAAAAAGTAGCATTTAGCAAAACGTGTATTTGCGTTTTGCTTTTGTGGTTTTCTGCTTGTTCTCTGGATACCTGTCTGTAAACACAGTGTTAGTAACATTGCTTAATATTTGCTATCACGGCAGGAGGCTTGGAGTAAGGTTTAGTGTGTGTGCTTGCGGTGATATGGTGATAGCTTTTTAGGCAATACAAATGCTGGTTAAATACTGGATGCTGAGTCAAATAGATCAACAGCAGTGACTGGGCTTATGAAGCTTATATAACTCCATTCTAAAGCAAACAAGGGGCATAATAATAATTATACTCCAGGATATCCACATTCCCAAGGAATGTGTAATTATAAAATTACCAAGAGAATCAAAATGAAATAATTGGTAAATATTTACCAATCTCAAGGAATACGAATTTAATATTTAAAAAAAGTTAAAGTAACACATGACACATATATTGCGCTTTAAAAAAAGCGCGTATTTTAAGCTTAGTTCCTGCCGTATTTAAATCCAAACAACTGCTAAATTAAGTGTACTCAAGAGAAACCCTGCACTTGAATCTGCCGCATCTGCGTTGACACGCCTTTTTGTACTTTGCCTAAGTCTGTCTGTCCCTTCCCGTTCCCGTTTTGCCCTTCCAATTTATAGGCGGTCGTAAGTGTCATTTGCATTTGCACGGTGGCTCATTGGTTAGCACTTCTGCCTCACAGTACTGGGGTCATGAGTTTGATTCCCAACCATGGCCTTATCTGTGTGGAGTTTGTATGGTCTCTCCGTGTTTGCCTGGGTTTCCTCTGGGTGCTTCAGTTTCCAACCACACACCAAAACATACCCTAGACCCTAGTGTGTGTGTGTGTGTGTGTCTGTGTGTGTGTGTGTCTCTGTGTGTGTGTGTGTGTGTGTGTGTGTCTCTGTGTGTGTGTGTGTGTGTGTCTCTGTGTGTGTGTGTGTGTCTGTGTGTGTGTGTCTCTGTGTGTGTGTGTGTCTCTGTGTGTGTGTGTGTCTCTGTGTGTGTGTGTGTCTCTGTGTGTGTGTGTGTGTGTCTCTGTGTGTGTGTGTGTCTCTGTGTGTGTGTGTGTCTCTGTGTGTGTGTGTGTCTCTGTGTGTGTGTGTGTCTCTGTGTGTGTGTGTGTCTCTGTGTGTGTGTGTGTCTCTGTGTGTGTGTGTGTCTCTGTGTGTGTGTGTGTCTCTGTGTGTGTGTGTGTCTCTGTGTGTGTGTGTCTCTGTGTGTGTGTGTCTGTGTGTGTGTGTGTCTCTGTGTGTGTGTGTCTGTGTGTGTGTGTGTCTCTGTGTGTGTGTGTCTCTGTGTGTGTGTCTCTGTGTGTGTGTGTCTCTGTGTGTGTGTGTGTGTCTCTGTGTGTGTGTGTGTGTCTCTGTGTGTCTGTGTGTGTCTCTGTGTGTCTGTGTGTGTCTCTGTGTGTCTGTGTGTGTGTGTGTGTGTGTGTCTCTGTGTGTGTGTCTCTGTGTGTGTGTCTCTGTGTGTGTGTGTGTGTGTGTGTGTGTGTGTGTCTCTGTGTGTGTCTCTGTGTGTGTCTGTGTGTGTGTGTGTGTCTCTGTGTGTGTGTGTGTGTGTGTGTGTGTGTGTTAGGGAATTAAGACATTAGGCTCCAATGGGGCAGGGATTAATGTGAGTGAGTTCTCTGTACAGCGCTGCCGCATTAGTGGCGCTATATAAATAAATGATGTTGATTTGCGTTTGGACATTAATTGCATGCAATGGTGTTAGTTGGCATACGGTCCATTTCCGAGCTTGTGCAGAATGGCAGAAGCACACATACACCAGACAGCTGGCTAATGGTCAGCTGCAAAGCCCAATGCTTGAGTATATCTTACAGAAGTTCTGAAAAGCCTGGAGAACTTTAGGGGAATTTGTTGTTTTAAGTATTTTCTCCATGCTTGCTATGTACTAGATTTTTTAAGGAGCTTCTGCTGGGAAGGTGAATCTGGGCATTTTCAGAGACTTGCAATTTTTTTTTTTTTTTTTTTTGTATAATTGATTCCCTGTAAACGTCACTTGTAAATAAAGTATGCCCTGTTTTCGGTAAACATTGGTTGCAGTTTTGCGTGTTTAATCCCCTCCTTTCTTGCCCCCCCCCCCCTTTTTTTAAAGTGTGGCTATGACTTTTCATTCTGTTTTTACAGGTTGCACGATGCAAACAGTTGATTTGTGACCCTAGTTATGTTCCAGATTGTGTCAATAAAGTGGGGCAGGTTATTCGTGTAATTTGTATTTTAAGCCACCCAATAAAGAACACAAATGATGCCAACTCCTGCCAGATCATCATTCCTCAAAACCAGGTCAACAGGAAATCTGGTGAGTTTTCTATGTATTGAGCTGTATGATTTACCCAGTACATACTTGAAATCGAGGTGATTTTTTAATGTATTTCTTTCTGGTACAATAGTTTATAAATAGTTAAAATGTATGGATTTGTTGTAACATGTACATTCTCAATGGCGGTGTGGGAATATAAGTAAATAGTGTTTGATAGTATTATAATGAGGCATTAAATGTGGCAATATATAGCATACCACCATAAACATCTCCACTTCAAACACTGCATGTTTTATATCTACATAGCCGATATATATCAAATCTGATTTTAAAAATACACTGATATCTCATTTTTACCAGGAAAGGAGTTACAACACTATATTAGAATTTCAATTTGTAAAATGTTTAAATTTGTCATATGGTCTTATATGAGCAAATCGGATGCTAGAGATCTTACCAGTGCTGGTATTGATCTATTATGTATCCTTTTTATATATCCATGTTTCATTCTAAATGTAACTTTCTTAATCTTTAAGATATCTATGTGTGCATGATTTCCTATGCACACAATGTGGCCGCTCAAGGAAAATACATTGCTATAGTCAGCACTACTGTAGAAACCAATGATCCTGAGAGAGAAATTCGGCCTGCTCTCGATCTCCTGGAGCCCATTGAGCAGAAGTAAGTACACTTTTGTGTATATTAATATAGTGGGGTTAATTTGTAGTTTTTGAGCAGTCCTTTTAAGTGAAAAAAAATTAAGTTTTATGTTTGTGTTGAATTTGAAGAGTTAAAATGTAAAAAAAGACAGCTTCCTTGCTCTCTGGCTACATTTGCTATACCTTGGGACACCTGATGGTTCAAATGAGTTGCTGTCCACTCTCCTCATCCCACACAGCCTATTTCAAACAAGCTGAGAGCCTGTTGATGCCCTTTTCCATTTTCCAAATTAACTGAATGGGAAGCCGAAATGGTTTGGCAACCCATGTTTTGAGCCCCATCCCACAGGTTATAACCTCTGCTGTAATCCGATACATTTAATGACTGCATGTACCAATTCAAAGTGAGGTCAGTTAAGGTTGTCTGTAAAAGTGTAAGCAGGTAACATTCTTAAAATAAATGCAGGGAAGAAATATTTATAAAACACAAGTTTTAGCGACTAGTCTGTTTGCAAGTTTTAATATTGAGCAAAAACCAAAAGATCGACCAGTGTGTTGCTACAGACCATATAAAAACCCATTTGGAATTTAAGTCTGTAAACCATTTTCTGGGATCCATATCCCCTTATCTGATTGGGGGGGGGGGGGGCGAAACTGAAACCAATGTCCTATAAAGCCGATTTTAAACTAAGCCCCCAGTCCTTATTGCCTTCTCCCCTTTTACCATAATGCTAGGATCTCTTATATTCTCCATTATGCTGTTGGGATCCATTAGGCCATTGACATCCAAAGCCCCAGTGTAATAATCATTGCTGGCACAATCATTGTGCACCCTATCAGCACAGAGCTGGGGGACCCAGGAGTGAAACTTGCACAATTCTGGTAAGGAGCAGCATGTACTATAAACAGAAGCAGCAGCTGTGTGCAATTATCATTCACTGTCTAAATTAATGTTTTGAAAGTGTTCTGTTTTAAGATTGTGATTAAACTTATGTTTTATGTTTCCCCCTTCTCTTTAGATTTGTTAGCATTAGTGACATGTATGGTCCTACTGATTTGGGAACAGAAAGTCAGGTAAGTCTATGGCAGTATCAAGCTGAAGGTGTGAGCATAGAATTATTACAATAATGATATAGTCCAGCTCTGGAATTTCTGTTATATTTCTGTATAGGAGCAGGCATATGGCTGTTTTTAATATATAAATCTGCAAGACAACTATAATGTATTTTTAACAAGTGTCAAAATATGAATGTCAAGCACACTAAAACAAAGCAACATAACAGTTCAAATGTATGACACAAGGTGTACATATATGGTTCTGAAGCATATATAACAGAACAATACAATGATAGGGTATGTTCAATAGAACACTCACTAACTTCAAAAAAGTGTTTTAATGAAATGGTCTATGAATGTAAATTAAACAAAGATAATTGTCTTAAGAAGGATCTCCTTTTTGACATAACAAGAGACTGGGTCTGACTGTTTATTAAAGTGTAAAACAAAAACTGTCTTGAAATAGATTCTGGTCTGGGTCCTGCTATTAGGGTGTCCATGTGGCCTCTCCATAAAAATAGTGCCCTCACCTTCGAGTGGAGTATAAACCTCCTAGATAGATCTTCTAAATGCAAGTACAATATTATAGAGCTATATTCTCCAACAATGGTGGTCTCTCTATTACTCTGTTATCCTTATTATGCAAGTGTTACCTGCATTGGTGTGCGATCTGCGAAGACCAGTCCATGCCTGCCATAAATGAAATAAGGAGACTCAGCAGATTGAAAACCAAAATATATATGAGTTACTGGGACGTGGCTGGGTAAAAGTTTAGGAGTATAGCAATAATTTTAGATATTTGGCAATACACATACTGCACTTTCTGTCTAGAAACCGTTTTAGTTCTGTCTGCTTGTAGAGATGTCTTGTGAGTTCCCAATCAGGAAGGAGGGGCCTCTGCATCTGATAGAAATGTTTGGAGTATTTTGATCACCTATGCATTTAATGTAAGTGAGGCTGAAAATGTTTATCTAAAGGGAAGAAATGGCTGAATACATTTTAGGATATTTTTAGGGGCGACTGTTGGTCTGTAAGATGTAAATGTGCACCAGTAATAATATTCTTACCCACAGATCTTTATCTCACGCACTTATGACCCCACCACCCACTTTGAAACCACCTGTAATGACATCAAAGACATCTACAAGAGAATGATGGGATCAGAATTTGACTTTGAAGAGATGAAACGCAAGAAAGCTGATATCTATGGAGATAATCAGTGAAGACATGCCCAAATCTAGGAGAATTTCTGAATCTGCTACAAACATGTATTTCTGGAATTTAGGAACACTGTATGAAACTCTGTATTGTAAGGCCTGCTTTTTGTAAACACTGAAATTCAAGAATCCTGCACTGGTAATTGCTCTGTAACCCTTCTCCTATTTCATTTTGTGAAGAGGCTGCTGTCCAGAATCAAAATATATTTTGCTGTTTCTAGCTTACTGTCGAAGGCGCTGATATATTTTTTTCCAGTTTCATTGAAAGAGTAAATCATGAATATGGCTTCAGTTTTGACATTTTACCTGTGTATTTTAATTTTGTGTCCTTTCTGGTACACTGAAAAATGAAGAATTTATTTTTCTTTTCTTCTTTTTTTTCTTTTTTTTTTTTTTTATATAACGATCAGGATCTAAAGAAACATTTACCAGATGATCATTCTAATCTATTTTGCTGAAAGGCACTTGAAAGTATTTTGGGCAGCACCTCTGTTACTGCTATTCCCTCTCTGTTAGTTTCACATCAGCAGGTCTATTCTGCAATATGGAGCTCCAGGTGTGTGATTCTTGCAAAGTTTTAAACTTCTGACACCAGCTGGGAAAAGTTTGGCTGTAGACCTTTTTCTGTTTTAATCTAATAAAGTAACAAAACACGTCATTAGTATTATGCAGGTATTTCCTCTGTTTCCTGACATTATGAAACAGAAATGCAGTATTGATTTGACAGCGTCCTACCCTAAAATGCTGTTTTTATAGGGTTTACAATTATTTCTGTACTGCAAAGTAAAGCCAAATTGTGGAAACCATTACTGTGTTTTATTTTATGTGACTGCATAATGGGATTTTTCTCTTTATATTTTTTCTGTAAGACCTACAGCAGTGTCACATTTTCTGTCCCACTAATGGTAAAGGAACTCTCCTTAAAAGGTTTTCACATTATTCTGACTTTATAGATTTATCCATATTTGAGTTAGTAATGGGTAGTAAAAATATTGTTCATAGAGAGTTGTATAAACTGTGTAAAAACTCCTACACCTAGCCTTCAAAGAAAATCCTATTTCATGAAGCTTTTTTTTCTTAGACCAAAATCGACAATAAAATGCTAAGCTTTGTATAGACGTACATTTGTTCTCATAAAGCATGTGGTGTTCACGATCGCACTACACCAGGAACTTTAGATTCAATATAATGCTCCTCATCTTGTACACCTTTATAAATCATTGGCCAAAGCTGGTGTTATAATCAGGGTGGTTAGCATTATAAGCAGATATTAATACATTTGAAATAAACTCTTATGCATAAAATATACCTAGTTGTAATTAAGGGGGCCTTGTAGGGAGGAGTACTGTATTAGGGTTTTACATGTATTTTTGAACACTTCCACATGTTTCTTGGACCCACAACTGATAATTTTCAGTGACATATAGGGTGTATTAAAATAGCCAGGCTTTGGTACCAAAGAAGTGTTATAGCTTGTGTCTGCACTTCACCAGTTAAACTGTCTGGTGCCTTCACAAAGTGACCAGGGCTCAGGTTACTACACTTATTGTTTTGATTTTCATATTTCTTTCCTTTATTCACTAATCACTGCCTTTACTCTAGCAGAAGTTGGAAATCCATATTTGTTGATTGTAAAGTCTGGATGAGTGCCTTCTATTCCTTTGCTACAGTTGAAGCCCTTTGCTATTGAAAAATTATCTCTACATAACCTGTAGGAAACATGATCAAAAGTTGTACATACTGAGAGGCTCTTTAAGCATCAGTGCTCATAACATTTGTTAACCTTTTAAAGCATGAATACATTTGACACTAGTAACAGTTTTAAAAGCATATTAAACACTGAAAGAACAATATAGGACTTAAAAATTAAAATGCTGAACACTTATTACAATGTTAAATTGGTTGCTTCTGTATTCAATATTTTATATAAATCTTATATTAAGTGCTTGCTACTATAATAACTTTAGGTCCTCATTTTATTTTTCATAAGACATATAATTAAATCCGTACTATAATTGAACCTCTCCAGAAGAGATTTAATTAAAAAAAAACTACTGTATTTTACAAACAGAGAAATTATATATTACATTCCAAATATGGCTTGGGTGAAAAGGTTAACCTGGTACTCTAACCCTACTTTTATTTTTTATTTTTATTTGTCTAATGTAAACATTAAGGGATAAATGTATTAAAATAGAACTAGCTAGTTTCCAAGATAAGGCCACTCGCCCTTCTGCCATGTCTCTTATCTGTTATTGTATGCGGATTGCAGGTACAATAGTTGTTCATTATTTTATTTTATACTAATGGGCTTACCTGCAGGAGGAGCATATGGTGAGAAGGAAGTGGCTGTCTGTGCCAGGATAATCTGGGCCTGGGAATTTTTATTTTTTTAATATATTATTTAATTTTTAAATTCTGTAGGTGAACAGATGTGTGTGTTGTAATCTAGAGGGAAAAGTGGTCCCAATCGCACAATGAAGACCCAGAGATTTTTTTTTTTTTTTTAATTTTATTTTTTTATTTTTTTTTACAATTGGGGTTTTTCATTTTTGGCGCTCTTCATTCTGTGCAGATTATCTCATATTGCACAGTCTCCCAAGGAAAATATAATTTCCTTTTCCTACTCTATGGCAGCCCTTACAATGGGTTAATCCCTGATCAGCTAGTCTAGACAGGAAGAATTTTGTCCCACCTGGCCCCTATATAAGGCAGTTCCTCCCTCTCAATGGTGTCTCTTTCTTCCTGTCTCAGCAGTGTTGGGACAGGATAGTGTAGTGAGTGTTTTTTTTTTGTTTGTTATGTTATCCGAGAGGACTTACCTGTGAGGTTTCTGGCTTTTCTCCTCTGGGCTGGCTGCGGTGGCAGTATTGTGTGTTTTTATTTGTCCATCCGCCTCTTGATTGACCACAAGTTCTCAATGGGATTAAGGTCTGGGTAGTTTCCTGGCCATGGACCCAAAATTTCGATGTTTTGATCCCCGAGCCACTTAGTTATCATTTTGCCTTATGGCAAGGTGCTCCATCATGCTGGAAAAGGCATTGTTCATCACCAAACTGTTCTTGGGTGGTTGGGAGAAGTTGCTCTTGGAGGATGTTTTGGTATCATTCTTTACTCATGGCAACCCCACACATGAATGGTCTCGGGATGCTTTACTGTTGGCATGACATAGGACTGATGGTAGCGCTCACCTTTCCTTCTCTGGACAAGCGGTTTTCTAGATGCGGAGTCATCAGAGAAAATGACTTTACCCCAGTCCTCAGCAGTCCAATCCTTGAACCTTTGGCAGAATATCAGTCTTATGATTAGGCAAGAATGGGCAGCCATCAGTCAGTATGTGGCCCAGAAGTTGATTGACGGCATGCTACAGCGAATTGCAGAGGTCTCCAAAAAGAAGTGTCAACACGTCAAACATTGACTCTTCGCATGAACTTCATGTAATTGTCAATAAAAACTTTTAACACTTATGAATTGCTTGTAATTTTACTTCAGTATTACTTAGCAACATATGACAAAGGTCTAAAAACACTGAAGCAGCAACCTTTGTGAAAACCAATATTTGTGCCATTCTCAAAACTTTTGGCCTTGACTCGTATATGTATAAGTTGTAGGTAAGTAAGTAGTGAGATCCATGTGATGGGCAAATTTAAATCCATAACAAAATGTAATTTGTCTTCTGTGCATCCTTATAAAATTAGTAAATACAGCGTTAAGATGAGGGAATTCTGCTATGCCCTTACCAATGAGATTTTAAAGGCAAGATCAAGAAACAGCATCCTAAGCAACAGTGGGTTATAAAAGATATGGCACAATATGGTTGGTTTATCAACAAAGGAGAGATTCACAATCATCCCAGAACTTTTTTTCAGTAGTGTCTAAACACAATACAAAATAAGACATTCAAGAAATTCTGTTTGTGAAAAAGTTCCTGGGTCATGGCAGAGTCATGCATCTAACACCATGATTGTTGCTTGGTTTTCATGTGGAGCACCTGCAAAACTGTTTCCTCACAGTTTGGAAAAGACATGTTGAAGATCTGCATCAATGTATTGCATTATTGTGAAAAGCAAGACAGGATCTGTGGTGGTAGTCAAAGGAAGACCCACTGATCATAGGAAAATCATTTGCCAGTCATGACTTGGTTATCACTACTAAAGATGCCAGCAAGGTCCTGCAGTGTACAATGTGACCATCTGACATCCCAGGGAAGAACACTAGCCAAGTTGCAATCAAATATCGCAGAAGTGTTGACAGTGTTCAAAGTATGTCTGGTTCAAATAAATTATTTCTGACAGTCATAGGTGACATACATAAACCATCAAGGAGGTTCCAGGAGCTAAGCAATGATGAATACATCTGACTATTGTTGCAGCCCACATAGCTGGAGAAGACAACTTCAGATGCAACAGATTCTTACTCAACAAGATGAGAGTACAGTCTGTGGTTTGTGTTTAAAATAATCTGATTTCCAGAGTCCTAAGAAATAATGGTGTGAAGGTAATAATGATTCTACCTTTTTGAGAACAGCGACAATGGTTTGTAGAGGTGGTCCAATTGCCAATAACACAGTCATGGTGCCTCCTTGCATGTATAAATGTTCTGAATCAAGGATATGTATGGCATCCAGAATCCTTAAAACGGAGTCTGTTGTTACTGAATGGAGACTTTATTAAAAGCAAGAAACCCATTCACATATAAGGTGTTCTACATAATCTAAAATTTTCAACGAGTGGCATACATTGAAGAAGGCAACTGCAAGTAATTCCTTCATCAGTCACATCCTGAAGTTTCTGCAAGAAGGATTAGATAAGGACATGCCAGTAAACACAGATAAAGTACAGATATCTGCCTTAAAGGCATTTTTTTTTTTTTTTTTAAATCAAATATTTTTATTAAGAGTTTAATAACAGTACAAGTAAGAAAAATACCTACAAGATGTCGTTCCATCGAAATTTGCATTCCACATTAATATAAAAAACATCAACTCGATGTTACTAGTAACATGCAAACAAACATGGCACATAACTGGTTATAGGAAATGACTGATTATTAGATTGTATCTGGGTCTCCAACCTCCTTTGATATATAGGGTAGATGGCGATATTAGTTACATCCACCAAGACAAGTAAATATGTGAGGGGAGTCAGCTAGAGATGGCTAAAGTGCTTGTAAGGATCTAGAAGGAGCAATCCCCAGAACCGAACAGGGATTAAGTAATATTCAGATAGGGTCAGAGTCCGTAGCCTGGAACGAACTGCATATCTTGACTTCGCCCATCTTGGCCATACTTTGTAATATTTTGGCATGGTACCTTGGGACTGATAAGTGAAGGGTTCGTCACCGACAGCTACATTAACCAGAGCTACCCAAACACTGAAGTTAGGCCCATCCTGTGCCATCCACTCTCTAGCAATTGCCACCTTAGCTAGGGAGAAAAGATTAAGGACATATATGGTCGCAGACCTCCTCAGTAGCAGATCAACCCCCAATCCAAATATGCAGGTCTTGGGGTACAACAGTGGAATATCTGTACCTGTGTCTTGAATACACTCCACCACCTGTGACCAAAAATCTCCTAACACAGGACAGCCCCAGAGTAGGAACCAGAAAGTAGGAGGAATTTTGGACATTTAGAGTCAGATCAGACACCCATCTGCAGCAACCTGTAGGGACAGTAATACACTCTATGTAAAATATACAGCTGAACCTGGGGGTGTTATTAACCCTTTATTGGAGTAACCACATCCAACCCCGTAGGTTCCAACAATGTTCCATATCATTAGTACCTGCTTAAGGAATGGTGGGACCATTCTAGTGACTCTTGTGCCCAATAAGGCCTGTATGGGAGGTCTATCAAACCCTATACATCCTCTAAGGAAACTCATGAGGTCAGTTGTTGGGGAGTCCCCAATCCATTCCTGGAGATGAGCCAGTTGCACAGCAAAGTAGAAGGCCCTAAAGTCAGCGAGGGCCAGGCCGCCCGACGTTCGGGGACGACACAGAGAGGTCACCCTGATACATGCTCGCTTCTCCCCCCAGACCAGAGAGGACACGTATCTGTTGATTTGGGAGAAGATCGTCCTTGGAAGATAAACCTGGGAATGGTGCAGTGGATACAAGAATTTCGGTTGCAGGACCATTTTAATTAAATTGATTCTACCTGACACCGACAGGTGCAATCTAGTCCAGGTAGATATCTTGGCCCGAAGATAACCGATCACTGGATCGATGTTTAAAGATATATATATTCAGTGGGCAAATATGTGATCCATATTCCTAGGTACTTAAATTTACCATCTACTGCAACGGAAGGGACCTAGCAGTGCTCTCTGGGACCCCCCCCCCCCCCACCATTGGGGAAGATGCTAGACTTGGACCTCAGTCCAGAGATCCTTAAAAGCAATATTACACAAGAAATTATAAGCTGATGAATTTGTCATAAGATTCATGCAGGTGACAAAAAGACCAGTATTTTGACGTCCTCTGTCAGTATGGTATCTAAACATAGTATTGAGCATCCTTGCTGAGGTTCCATTTGATCACTTTCATGAAATATCTCAAAAGTTACTTTGAAGGTGGTCTTTTAGTTGAGATTACATCTGAATGAACTGTTTTCTGAATATATTTTGGACAAGGCGGTACTTCGAACAAATTTTACTATATTTTTTCCCAAGGTTATTGTTAGTCAGCCGCTGTGGCCACGGGCACCGCCTCCCTCTCTCTTTCGGGTGTCCATGACGACCCGGATGTCACTTCTGGGAACTCGGGCCGACCGTTGCCAGGGCAACGGCCGGACGCCGAATTAGGTTCTGTGCGCCCCGGCAAGCCTAGCACCCTTGCCGGGGCGCATGTGCAGGATCTTCAGCCTGTGGGTTGATTAACAGGGCACATTATCTATTAGCCCACACCTGAGTGTAGGTTCAGGGCAAGCCCAGATTGGTGAATTCTAGTATTTAAGGCAGGGAGGCTTATAGCGCTTACTTAACAAGTTTGCTGAGCTGCTCCTGTCTTGTCTGTTGGACCCAGTTCCTGTAGATACTCTGCTATTGGATCTACTGTTGTGACCTTCTGCCTGTACTTTGGACTTTGCCTGTTTGCACGTGACCCTGACCCTTTGGCCTGTACCTTGGACTCCGCTTCTTTGCCTGTGACCCTAACCCTTGGCGTGTTTACTGATTCTGCTTGCTTGTGACCCTTGACCTTGGCTACTGTCTGACTATCCACTGCCTTCTATTCAGCCTCCTGGCCTGCCGCTACGGGCCTGTATTACCAACTCACACTACGCCTGGAGTTAAGTCCTGGGGGCATCTGAGTACCGGTGAGCGTATAAAGCTCTAAGGAAAAGGTGGCTGCTAAAGGTGAAGACCTCTGCCATCTGGTTCTGTAAGTTGGTGATCAGACCGTCAGACTGTTAACAGTTATATCAGAATTTCATGTAAATCAGTATCTTGTGCTTCCTTTCTTTTGCCCAAGGGCAATATGCATTTACCTGTTTCATCCTTGTTATGTCAAGAAGAAAGTTCAGGCTAAAACTATGACCAGATGGGTTAAATCTTGTATTTATGAGGCCTATAAGATCATAAAGAAAGAAATTATAGATTCTATTTCATTCAACTAGAGCAATGGCAGCATCATAGGCTGTGAAAACGCTTCTGCCTTGACTGAAGAATTGTGCTAGTGGCCACCTTTTTAGTACTGGGTAGCATTTGCCTTTGCCTCAAGAACAGCCTGAATATTTTTGTGGCATGGATTCATTAATGGGCTAGAAACATTCCTTAGAGATTTTGGTCTATATTCATATAGTAGGTAAATTTGTCGACGACACATTCATGCTTCTACCACATCCCAAAGGTGCTCTATTGGATTGAGATCTGTTGACTTTGCAGGCCATTGGATTACACTGAATTTATCATGTTTGTAGAATCAGCTTGAGATGCTACATGGTGTGTTATTCTGCTAGAAGCAGCCATTAGAAGATGGGTAGACTGCGGCCATAAAGGGATGCACATTGTCATCATCAATGCTTAGGTAGTCTTTGTCATTTAAATAATGCTCACTTTGCATTAAGGGGCCCAATGTATGTGAAGAAAGCCATCGCCACACCATTACACCACTACCACCTGCCTATACAGATGACACAAGGCAGGAGGAATTCATAATGTTTACACCAAATTCTCACACTCATCTGTATGTTGCAGCAAAAATCGAGATTTGTCTGACCAGGCAAAGTTTTTCCAATATTCTAATGTCAAGTTTTGGTGAGCTTGTGCCTACTGTTGTCAGGAGCCGCGGCGGCTGTGGGAACCACCGCGACTCACTTCCGCCTCCTTCTGGCATCCTGGCCGTATCCATGATGACCAAGACATCACTTCCAGTATTCAGCCTGACCGTTGCCAGGGCAACGGCCGGACGCCGAAGTTAATTGCTATCGCGCCCCGTTAATATAGAACAGCCAGGTGCGCGCATCATAGCCTCGGGCCAATTAGCAGCCAGGGGATTAATTAGTGGCTGCCTGGGGGTGTTTTCAGGGCAAGCCCTGATTGGCCAGTACCAGTACTTAAGGCAGGGAGGGCTTAGCCTCCCTGCCGGTTATAGCGTTCAGATTGTCTATTAGCTTACCTGCTCTGTGCTGTGTTGGTGTACACCCTGGATTGCCTTTTTGTGTATGACCCTCTGCCTGTTACCTGGACTCTTGTTGCCCTGACCTTCTGCCTGTACCTAGACTCTGAACCTTCGCTAGTTGCCTTGACCATTTGGCGTGTTTACTGGACTCTGCTATTTGCCTTTGACCATCTGCTCCAGCCTAGGCCAGCGCCTCCAATTCCATCTGCGCTGCGGCCATCTTTGATGAGCTTTTACTACTCTGAGCCTAAGACCTGGGGCATCTCACTACCTGTGAGCATATAAAGCTGGAAAGGTGGCTGCTATAGGTGAAGATCTCTACCCTGCCTGTTCTAAAAGCTCATCTAGGTGGTCGTAGGCCATAACAACTGTATCCTTAGTTTCATGGTCTGTCAGGAGCGGAACACAGTTTGGTCTTCTGCTGCTGCAGCCCATCCATTTCAAGGTTCAACATGCTCATTCACAGATGCTCTTCTGCATACCACTGATATAACGCATGGTTATTTGAGCTATTATCACTTTCCTGTTATCTTGAACCAGTTTGGCCATTCTGCTCTTACCCGTCCGATTAAAAAGACATTTTCGTCCCCAGGGATATGCTGCTCACTGGATGTATTTTGGTTTTTTTTTCTGTGTAAAAAATTAAGGAGATAAGCAGTTTCAGAGATACTTAAACCATCCCATTTGGTATAAGCAATCATTCCACTGTTATTGTCACTTAGATCACATTTTTTCCCCATTCTGGTGTTTGGTCTGAAGAACAACTGAATGTCTTGACCACGTCTGCATGCTTTTATACATGGAGTTGCTGCCACATGATTGGCTGATTAGATATTTTCATTAACAGGCAGATGTACAGGTATGCCTAATATCCATTTATCCCAATTGACAGTATACAAATGCACAGGTAAAGGAAACTCCACTAGAAATATGTGACACTGTGAGGGAGTCCTTACAAGCACTATTTTTTTTTTCTTTTCCTGTCTAAGAAGCTGGGCCTTGCAGCAGTGTCAGTCTGCTTTTGCTATAGTTACACCTTTGCCTATGATCAAAGATGAGCCTAGTCATTCTGCTGCATGAGGTATTAACAGAAACGGTGTTCTTCTCATCCCATACACAAACTGACATAAACATTAATACTAATATATGATATAAAACACATTTATTTTTTTAGCAGACCCCATCTCCCTAGCCCCGCGCTGACTAGGTTTGTCATTATGACAGGGGGACCCCACGCTGTGGGTTCCCCACTATAGTGCCACCAGCCCTGGCGGTCAAAGTCTAGTGCCGGTACTAGTAAAATCAGGGGAAATGGACACACAGGGTTAAAATGTTCACATTTTAACTATGGTGACATAATGAACATGTCTCCATTTTGATTGTCAACAGTATGGTGTCAACATCCTGAATGTCAACATTTTCATTGTCACCATATTGTACCCGATTCCACAGTCTCCTTATAATTAGAGAACATTGCCTGGGATTCTGGCTGTGATTTCCACAATCCAATGTTTATATTTACTGTTTATAGTAGTTTGCAGGGTCAAAGTGGATAGAGATGACACGCATAGCAGAAGTTTTACGCTACATTGTAGATACACACAGTAAGGGATCATGTATATGAGCGCTACTGCACTTGAATTCAATGCAGTATAAAAAAAAAAGAATTCCATTCAAAATGTAAGTAGTAGTTTTTCAAGGAGTTAACTTTATATAAAAAATGTCATCCTACTTAAGGGTTGGCTACTTCATTGCAACTACCGAAACTCCGACAAGACATACCCCAACATGATGAGCGCAATGCTGTCATTACCGACAGAGTGTTCATCTTGACTGTTTGAAAAAGAGATGTGGAACAATTGCAACCAATGAAGGTATCGTTGGGAAAGAGGCGTAATTTTCATGGGCGACACTATCATCGTGCTGTTAAGGTGGTAATGCAAAGAGGCGCCAACATTACAAGGTAGAAGGCATGGTAAAAGACATTGTAGAGCCGGAGACTCTTTGCATTACCACCTTAACAACAGGAACAATAGTGCTGCCCTTGAAAGTGACGTTATTTTCCCCTGTCAGGATCTTCATTGGTCGCAATTGTTTCACGTCTCTTTTTTATACAGTCTGGATGAACACTGTCGGTAATGACAGCATCGCGCTCATCATGTCGGGATATGGTTAGTCAGCGTTTTGGTAGTTGCTGTAATGACTGCCACCGCTACTTAAGTAGGCACCAATCTGCAATAAAAATAAGTTTGGAATGGGATATAAAAAGCTGACTGATGCATTATGCACAGATTCTGCAAAAGCCTTGGACACTAGAGCATACTATACTGTTAAGCGAACTTCATTCATATACAAACACTTGTGCTATAACCTTTTGACTCCTGTTTATCAAGAGGTTCCCAGTTTGTGTCATTCTCTGGCTCCAACTTTATCCACCTAGATGTTACCACAATGCTCTGTTTTATTACTGTATTTATACAGTCTGTAAACCAGCTTCTATCTGTATATATGTGGATAATACTATCTTGTATGTGCACAACTCAAACCTCTCTGACCGTAAAAATGTACATTAACTTGATTTCTCAAGTGGAACATTAGGTAACTTTTGAACACTGATAACAAACAGCACCCATGTTACATTAAAATGTGTATAATCTACTGATTAAAGCAAACACCACTATTTATCTTCAATTGATTTGTATTTAAACACAGAAACATCTAAAGTTCATTTGAAACCTGGCTTGCTCTGTATAAACAAATCCTGCCTAACTTATGTGACCATAAAGTACATCACACAACAGATACTAGGGGGTAAATGTATTAAGTGCCAATTTCTGCAAGTCGCAGGATATCGGCGAGTTTGCAGTGAAAATTTAAAGCGGCAGTGGCTTTAAAGGCAACATCATCATCTATTTATTTATATAGCGCCACTAATTCCGCAGCGCTGTACAGAGAACTCATTCACATCAGTCCCTGCCCCATTGGAGCTTACAATCTAAATCCCCTAACATACACACACACAGATAGAGAGAGACTAAGGGCAATTTAATAGCAGCCAATTAACATACCAGTATGTTTTTGGAGTGTGGGAGGAAACCGAAGCATCTGGAGGAAACCCACGCAAACACGAGGGGAACATACAAACTCCACACAGATTAAGCCATGGTCGCGAATCGAACTCATGACCTCCGTGCTGTAAGCAGAAGTGCTAACCACTAAGCCACCGTGCTGCCTAAAAGCATTGTTTTGTATTCTCCCAGCTGCACCTTCCAAGTCATACCATCTGAACCTTCCCTCTCATTCTCTTCCTTTAAAGTCTACACTATCCGTCTATTTTATCCTCTCTACCTTTGTGTTGCTGTCACTTATCGCCACACAGGTCCAGTTTCCCAATTTCTTGAGATGCTTTACGGTCTGTCTCACTTATTTCCTACCTGCCTACTTTCATACTAGGTCATTTGAACATTTCAAATGATAATCCCTCTTTCTGCCAATAAACTTTTTTCACTTAGTTTCTCCTTTGGTCTCTCTCAGTGGACCTCATCGCCCACCCACTGTGATGGACACTCCCTTGACTTTATCCTCTCCCACTGCTGTTCTATCTCTAGTTTTTCCAAAATAGCCTTCCCTCTGTCCAACCACAACCTCCTTTCCTTCAACCTCACCTTACCTCATGCCCCCACCCTACACCCAAATCCACATGTACACAGTGACACCTAAGTACTCTTAACCCAATGCATTTTCTCCTATGGCGGCATTGTCCTGTCCTAATCAGACGGCCTATTTTACAACAAAACACTCACTTCAGCCCACCTGCACCTCCCCCTTTCCTCCCTCACAGCCCAAGATTTTGATACCTACTTCAAAAACAAAATCAACACCATTTGACAAGATATTTCCTCATGCCAAATTCCACACACTACCCACCCTCACCTACTGTCATAGCCAAAAGTTTTGAGAATGACACAAATAATATTTTTCACAAAGTCTGCTGCCTCAGTTTATATGATAGCAATTTGCATTTACTCCAGAATGTCATGAAGAGTGATCAGATGAATTACAATCAATTTCAAAATTCCTCTTTGCCATGACAATGAACTTTATCCCAAAAACAACATTTCCACTGCATTTCAGCCCTGCCACAAAAGGACTTGCTGACATCAGGTCAGTGATTCTTTCATTAACACAGGTAAGAGTGTTGACAAGGGCAAAGCTGGTGATCACTCTGTCATGCTGAGTGAGTTAGAATAACAGACTGAAAGCTTTAAAAGGAGGGTGGTGCTTGAGATCATTGTTCTTCCTCTGTTAACCATAGTTATCTGCAAGGAAAAATGTGCAGTCATCATTGCTTTGCACAAAAAGGGCTTCACAGGCAAGGATATTGCTGCTAGTAAGATTGCATCTAAATCAAACATTTATCGAATCATCAAGAACGTCAAGGAGAGAGGTTCAATAGTTGTGAAGAAGGCTTTAGGGCGCCCAAGAACGTCCAGCAAACACCAGGACCGTCTCCTAAATTTTGCCTAAGAACACAGCTATGAATAAAGAATGGTACCAAAACATCCTCCAAGAGCAACTTCTCTCAACCATTCAAGAACAGTTTGGTGACGAATAATGCCTTTTCCAGAATGATGGAGCATACGGCAAAAGTGGTAACTCAGTGGCTTGGGGATCAAAATATCGAAATTTTAAATCCATGGTCAGGAAACTCCCCAGACCTTAATCCCATTGGGAACTTGTGCTCAATCCTCAAGAGGCGGGTGGATAAACAAAAAACCACAAATTCTGATAAACTCCAAGCATTGATTAGGCCAGAATGGGTGGTCATCAGACAGTATGTGGACCAGAAGTTGAATGACAGCATGCTAGGGCGAATTGCAGAGGTCTTCAAAAAGAAGGGGCAACACTGCAAATATTGACTCTTTGCATAAACTTAATGTCAATAAAAGCCTTTGACAATTATAAAATGCTTGTAATTTTACTTCAGTATACCATAGCAACATCTTTCAAAAAGGTATAAAAAATTGAAATAGCAAACTTTGTGAAAACCAATACTTGTGTCATTCTCAAAACTTTTTGCCCGTGACTGTATACTCCCCAATCCATCCTTAATTCATTCTCTTCAGTAGCCGAAGAGAATCAACTCATCTTTTCACCTTAAAACCTGTCCCCTCAACCCTATTCCCTCCCAACGTCTCCGCTCCCTCTCCCCAACTGCATGCTCACTTCTTCAACCTGTTTCTCTCCACTGGTACATTTCCATCCTCCTTTAAACATGCACTCATCTCACCAATTCTATAGAAACCAGCTATCGATCCAGCTTCTCTCTCCAACTACCGCCCTATTTCTTTCCTCACCTTTGCCTCCAAACTACTTGAGCGATTAGTGTACAACTGCCTATTTCACTTTCTCACCTCTCACTCCATTCTCTGCAATCAGGCTTCCGCCCCCAACATTCCACTTAAACTGCTCTCACAAAAGGCATCAATGATCTGCTTACTGCAAAGTCTAAGGGGTATATTTACTAAAGTGTGGGTTTGAAAAGTGTAGATGTTGCCTATAGCAACCAATCAGATTCTACTTATTTATTTAGTACATTCTACAAAATGACAGTTAGAATCTGATTGATTGCTACAGGCAACATCTCCACTTTTTCAAACACGCAGTTTAGTAAATATACCCCTATGAGTAATTTCTCCATACTCATTCTCCTGGACGTCTCTACTGCTTTTGACTTTGACACCTCTTCTCCTACACAGCCTTCACTCCATTGGCCTTCATGACATTTCCTAGTTCATTT
The DNA here is from genome assembly GCF_038048845.1 of Mixophyes fleayi. NCBI lineage: Eukaryota > Metazoa > Chordata > Amphibia > Anura > Limnodynastidae > Mixophyes > Mixophyes fleayi. The sequence goes on along the minus strand of NC_134405.1, from coordinate 148,183,648 downwards.
CCTACCTATTGAACAGCTCCTTTAGTGTTTCTACCTCTGGCACATACCCCCTTCCACTTTCACTATCTGTTAGGGTCCCACAAGGCTCTGTTCTTGGCCCTTTACTTTTTTCACTGTACACGTCTTTTCTTGGGGAACTAATTTGCTCATTTGGCCTCCAGTACCATCTCTACACTGACAACACCCAAATCTGAATCCGACTATATCTCTTCCCCATACCTATTCCCTTCTGTACTATCTTGTGTAACCAATTGTTAAATTAAATATTGCAATGCATGTGCACTTAGATAGATGGCCAGAATCTGCTGCTGCTACCTCCTATGGAAGTTTGGCATTTGTACAACTGGTCCATGAACTGGGTTTGGTAGACATCTGGCACATTAAAAATCCAGAGCGATTTTCATGCTTCTCTTTAACACACCATACTTATTCTTATGAAGATATTGTGTTTGTGTCTTCTAAGCTGGTGCCTTTAATCGCAGAGGAGGAATTTAGACCTAGGGATATTTCCAACCATTCCCCCCCAGTTTAATTCTATACCTCTCCTTGCCACAAAGCGATAAGATTTTGGAAGCTTAACATATTTTGGATTTGGAAGTAGATTAATATAAGAACACCTGAATCACGTATACAATGGCTAAAAAGTTCAAAAATCTTGGGAGAGGTTATTCATTAGATGAATTAAAAGAAAGGCTTTGTTTGCTCAACACACCCAATATGCTCAGGCTAATAATTCTGAAAGGCTTTTGGTCTTTTTAGTAAAGCAACAAAATCATAATACACCAATCCTCAAACTGGTTGATCAATGTGGTGTAAAACATTCCTTAACTGAAGACAGAATTGATCCCAGCAGAAGGCCCAGTTTGCTATGCAAACTTTTAGATGCCCCGTTCACCTCAATTTAGCTCCTCGTGGTAAAGTTTCAGACTTAGGTGGTCTCCCAAATTACTTAAAAAACATAGCGGCTTTTTTGTCCCTAAATTTTTGGAAATGTTCCAATAACTATTTGATTAACGTAAGTTTCCTTCATGCATATCTGAAGCACTTATTATACTTATTCTCAAAAATGGTAAGGATTCTAAATATTCCCACATTTGGACCGAACAGGCTTTTTGCCATATAAATCGATCACTATTAACGTAAGATGCTTGTGTACACATGCCTTTAATTTCCACATAACCCAATGTGGTAGGGGTATCCTTGTATGCAGCTACAGCTTTCAACTAGGTAGAATGAACATATCGCTTGGAAGTGCTTTGTGGGTTTGGCCCTAATTTTAATAAATTGATTGCTATAGTCTATGTCCTCAGCATGAATCTGAGTAAATAGATACATAACTAGAGGTTTTAGAAAGGAGTAGCCTCCAGGGTTGCCTACTTTTCCCTTACATTTTTGCTTTAGCTATAGAGCCTATGGCATGCCGAATTAGAAATAGCCCTGATATAAAGGACTTGGAAGTAGGTGGAGAAAGTGAGGACATTGCATTATATGCAGATAAAATATTGATTCTTTCAGATTGTGACAATATGTTAAATACCTTACGACATGTAGCTGAGATATTTGGTTTATTTTCTGGAATTAACTGAAGCAAGTCTAATATTATTCCAATCCGTGGGAGGTCTTTCTTCAGAAACATTCTCCACAGATGTAAATATTTGGGTCTCAAACAAAGTTGAAGATTATAATTTGAATAACATTGGTCCCCTGTGATGTGACACAGAGTGCCTAAGGAATGTTTGTGAAAGCACTCTCCAGAAATGTAACTTAAATGGTTTTACTTTGCACCCCATAGAGATGTGAACCCCCATCCCCCAAGTAAAACAAAAAACAAACCCATTAGTAATGTTTGGGTACCATAGTACCTGAAAATGAGAGCAGTTAGACATTGCAGGGATTTGAATTCACCCTGAAGACCAATTTAGATTTACTAAGCTGCGGGTTTGAAAAAGTGGGGATGTTGCCTATAGCAACCAATCAGATTCTAGCTATCATTTTGTAGAAGGTACTAAATAAATGAAAGCTAAAATCTGATTTGTTGCTATAGGCAGTCCGAATATGGTGCATATGTAATTCATTAATGTCCGAGAAAGGAGTGGATAGACTTACACTTTCATATAATAGGATTTCCTAAAATTAGAAGGTAGATATTTCCGGATTGGTATTGAAATTGTTACAATTTGTCAACTTTTTTACTGAAAACTCTTTCAAATCTTTTGAGCAGGTAAGCATTGAATTCAGAATCTATAAATCTGCATTCTTTAGATACTTGGAACCTGTCATGCCTTGCAGATAATATTCAATGATGGGCTTCCAACCTTGCTTGATGTTCCTATGAAAACCCATCTTTCTTTAAGTCCTAAGTTTCCTAAAATACCAATATTTCTGTTAATTTAATACTGTAGATAATGTTATCAAGACAATATGTGATTAATCTAATTATCCTGTCCAAAGTTTGAATCATTAAGAGTCTGGATGACTGCCTTAGACTGGTACACACTACTGTGTTTTCAGCCGATAAATGACAGGTTGGGCCGATGTCACAGTACAGTGTACCCAGCAATGAGGAATTATTATCGTTCCAAAGCCCATGTTGTTGAACCAAATTTTTAAACGCAAGGAAAAATCTTGGTTCAGTGATGGAACAATGTTGCTCCAATTCTGCAGTGTGTATGCCCTCTGCAGAATTGGAATGACAATTTAGCTATTAGTACACACACTTCCAGCCCAGCTATGGGGAGACCATCTACAGCTGCTACCCTCTGCATCATTTTCCTTTCATACCTGAAGGGATTGGTGATAGCCCAGTAGCGGTTCAGGCAAATAATGCTCAAGTTGAGGATAGAAGCTATGGAGCACATTATGTCAAAACCAATCCAGGTGTCACAGAAGTTTCCAAAGTGCCAATACTCAGCCACCTCAGTGACTGCCTTCCATGACATCACCAGCAGAGCCACAAACAAGTCTGACACAGCCAAGTAGATAAGAAGTTGGTCACCTTGGGCCAGAGGTGCCTGAATTTGATGACTGTAAGAAACACCAGCGTATTTCGAGTGGACAGGATGAGCAGTGACAGTAGCAAGCCGATCAGTGCTCAGATGCTCTTGTCCGTGCTGGCCACATCTAGATCATATATAATCCCGATGCAGACTTGCAGTCATTGTTTTGTACATGTAGAGAGATGTATCCACTTTTATGCCATGCATCCGATAGTGCTTGCAGCATCCAAAGGGATCCTGCAGTGAGAGGAGAGGGGACTGGGGGAAGAATGCAACCAGAATTGATCCCTGTTTGTACCATTTGGCATCCACATGAAGAAACATTGATTTGTTCATATCCCTCACATCTCTATCTCCTCTGTATGTGCCAGCTGGATTTCTCATATTAAAAACAAAAAACAATAAAGTAGAGGCTGGCCCTTGCACTCGTGGAAATAATTTGTTATTAACCTCCCTATTAAGGTTCCTGATGAAATGTGTAAGGGGGCTGGAACCCTTCCATTCAATTCGCAATAAAATTCATCCTGTGTTTTTTTTGTGTTGTTTTTTTTTTTTTTAAACATATATTTGTCACATATTATATCAGTCTTTAAAGAATCCCAGGAATTATGAAATGTTCTGTCTATTATGTCTATGCATCCAGAGAGCTCTCTTTTATTAAACTGAGCTGGACATACTCTGTGTCCTAGCTATACGCATGCAAGTCAAGCATGCATGTGGTCAAGGAGTTGTATGCTGGCTGACTCATTCTGATTATCCAGCAAACACTCATTACTACCAAAATCCTTAGGATTGGTTTGGTTTAAAAATAGACCCACAGCCCTCTACAATAGGGCAGGAATTCCACCTTGTTAACCTCAGAGCTAATAGTTTTTCTGGTGACATGTCTACGCTAGCAATGACTTAATTGAGCTCATTTGTAGAAAGCCCTTTTCAGCTATACAATACAGTATATTTGTACAAAATATTTCAGTCATAAAGGTAGTGTAGCTGTAAGCATCAAGGGAAAAATCACTGTAATTTGTCACCCTGCATGGTTTGCTTGATTCACCATCAAAATAGCCAGAAAGGAGAATTTGCAATTTATCTCTCTGCAGTCATTGAACCTCTTTTCAGCAGATCGTTATATCTTCAATAGTGTGTACACAGAAATCGGCATATTGATGGGGACTTTTTTTTTTTTATCGCTATAATTTTCCTGTAGTGTGTACCCAGACTTAGGCCCCTATTCCAGGTGTAGATATACTTTGTGTATTAATTATTCATTACCCAGCAACATTTGAATAGATCTGGTCTAGGTGGAGCAGTTCCTTTTTTGCTTTGCTTGGCGACTGTCTTATTTCCGTGACCCAGGTGGTCAGCTACTTTGCTTTCATTTCACGTTTGTGGTTGTGTTGTTTTTGCTCTGTATATTGTATGTGATAAACACAGAACATGCATATTTTGCTATAATTAGCAGAATAAAACTTGATGGAAAAATTGGAAGAGTGGGTTTGTCTGTGTTTGAGCATAAGATTAAATAACAAAAAACACTTTTAAAACCTTTTTTACTGCAATAATATCCTTGCTGCCATTTTTGACAATAACACTTTGTGCATAAATTGATCCCTTAAAGTGACTTGAACATGTCCATCAGCTTTATGATGAGCTCTCTAAAAAGTAGGCAGTATTGTACTGTACATATCTAAAGCAAATCATTTTTCTGATAACAGAAATACATTGTGTGATCTTTATAAGTATGTTGTAGCAAACAATGCTGCATCGTATTTAGTTGGAATGGGGGGCAGAAATGTGGCAATGCTCAATGAGCAATTTAGGAATAATTTTATGACACTTTATCCTTCTCTCCCACATGTCAATATATATTTTTTTCATATTTCCCCACCAACATAAATATATATTAATTACAGTGATGCCATTAGCACCAATGAGAGGGCTAGAGTTTGAGTGATGAACTGTGATCAAACATTGATACTGCATGAAGTTCCCAACAATATAATCATGTCGCTGAAATGCTTGTATAATAATAAAAATGGTACAAACCATTTAAAAAACAAGCAACCAAGCAATGCATTGCTGGGCTCATAATTTTGCACTTCTCTGGTAAAATTGCTGTACATTTGCTTCCTACCTTGTTGTTATTTGCATTTTTATGTTCGCATTTAAAAGGGTGCTAATTTTATAAAGCGAAAAATATCATTAAATGTCATTTTTTTTTAAACACAGAAATTTTATTAAAGCAAAGACCTGATGGGCTTTGTCTTTAATAAAATTGCCATTTTAAAAAATGACATCAAACTGCCGAGAATTTTTGGTTCGTCCTAACCGCCATCTAGTAAATAAACCCCGAAGACTATACTGATCTGCCAATGCACCAATTGAATTTTATGCTCAAGGCTAACATGCACGTTTAGTATTTATAGCTGATATTACTAAAAGCTATATGACTAAAAATGGAGTGTGACCACCAAGCAGCCTTTACTCAAATCAATTCAGCTACAGATATATGAAAAGTAAATAAAATAAGCGACATGAAAACAGTTATAGATACAAATTATATTATTGCATATGCTTTCAATGTCAAAATTCTTTTTTGCACACTTTATTTATAAAATTGTTAGAAAGATTCTTTCAAACAGGTCAATAAAGTTATCCTATTACATTCACTGTACATCTTGCATACAAAAAAAAGAGCAATATCAGAAATGGGACTTCCCTAGGGATGTGACCCTATTTACAAAATCTACTACACACACTTTGAAGCTGACACAACGGGAATTCAAAGAGGACAACTGAATATATGAAAACATAACATTTGTACAAGTGTTGTTTTCTAACATACATTGTTTTATATTACTAGCTTATTTTTAAGCTATTTGTAATAGCTTAATGTTGTGCATACATTAACTTACAAAGCATACAAGAAAAATATAGTATTTCATTGTGATATACATAAAGTAATATTTTAACTACTTATAAATAACATCCTGCAAAACAAAGATTTTGCTATTATAATTCTTATGAAAGCAAATAATTTAGATATTTTAAAAATAGTAATAAAAGTTTAAACACACCAAAAACCCCACTGACTAATGTGGTTAGCTTCTTCTCTATCCCTTGTTTAGACAGATTATTTGTGCAATACCTCAAAATATCCATTTTCAGACTATAGATGCAAATAAAAACAAAGCTTTAGGGATTGTATGACTGTACACTCTTGGCTTTCTGCACACTAGAACCAAGCGGCCCAGTAATTGGGAAGCAGTATGTAGAAAATCCCCAGCAAGTAAAAAGTTAGAAGGTGCGAAGTAACGAAGTAAAGAAATACACATACGTACAGAAATAAGAGCATGTGTCTGTTAAGGTCTTAAGTAAAGGTACTGATTCCACAAACTGAAATACACCAGGTAAAACAATTGCCTAGTGCAGCTGCCAAAACTGGAACTGCTTTTCTATTTGTTTTGTTTTAATATTTATTTACAAGACTGTTATTAACAAATATATCTTTATTTCCTATGTGCTCTCTTCATAACCTTCTGATGCATCATGACCTGAAAAAAAAATAATTTTTTTTTGGTTAGGAAGAAGTAATTAAATGTTTACCTGTAAACCCATTAAGAAAAAGTAAAAAGGTAAATATAAAAGTTCACCAGCCACATAGTGCATAGTGGAAGCAGCCTTTTTGTAGACTGACCCAATATTCTTATATAACATTACTTTATGCCTCAGGGATGCTACTGGTATCTAGTGAATTGATAGACTGCATTTCTATGAATATTTGGTCAGCATACAAAATGGCTGCCTCTCAACGTGTATAGGGTCAGTTTCATCTCCAGTCCTCGGTCAATGCCAACCGCACATTTTCAAGGTCCCATTATAGAACCAGAGAAATCACACACGTCTTCTAGAAAGGTAGGTGTGTGTGTGTGTGTGTGTGTGTGTGTGTGTGTGTGTGTGTGTGTGTGTCCACTACTGCATACACTTGTGTATCAGACAGAAGAATTGCAATACACATGTTAGGAACAGAAGACCCAGGTTGACAAAAATGGCATAGAAGACATGCATTTAAAAAAACCTGATTTTCCTTTCTTAGAAAGATGGCATTTTTCCCTTTAATTAGGAAAAGAGAGGAATATAAATTACCCCCCAAAGTGAAAAATGGGATTTTTGTATTTATGTTAAATTTGTTTCTCTTAGTCCATTGGAGGACACCGGGGACATTGGGGGTATAGAGTAGGGACAGGGTGAACTGGTACTTTAAACCTCTGGATTTTAAGTAAGTACACCGGGAACATCCCAAAGCTGCCTCACGGGAGGGATCGCTCAGAAGAAACGGTACGAAGCACCTTCCTTACAAAACCTTGGATGCAAACACATTAAACTTGTAAAACTTAGTGAATGTGTTTACAGAAGACCATGTGGCCGCTTTACACAGCTGTTCACTGGAGGCACCATGGTGGGCCACCCAGGAAGCACTTCCAGACCTTGTAGAGTGCGCCCTCAGATTATCTGGGACAGGCTCCCCAGCTCCACTATAAGCTTGACGGATAACAGCCGTAATCCATGTAGCAATAGTCACCTTAGAAGCTGGCCAGCCTCTCTTGTGAGCATCATAGAGAATCAATAGATCCTCAGTCCTGCGCACATTCCGAGACCTTTTCACATAAATGCGCAAGGCTCGGACAACATCGAGATAACGAATAGAATCATCGTTATGCGAAGACCTAGCATTAGTCAGGGCAGGAATGACAATGTCCTTATTTAAATGAAATGTAGACACGACCTTAGGAAGGAACCACGACCAAGCTCCTGCCATGGAGAGCACGTCGGTGTACCAGGCCCTCCGCGGCCAATCCGGCGCTACTAGAAGGAACGAAACAACCTCTATCTCTCCCTTTTAAACACCCTTGGGAGCATGGGTACCAGTGGGAAAAGGTACACTAAGCGGTACCTTCAAGGGACAGACATGGCATCTACCACGACAGCCATAGGATCTATTGCGCGGGAGCAGAAGAGAGAGACTTTGTGGTTCAACCGAGATGCCATCATGTCGACATCCAGCTGACCCCACCGTTCCACCAACTGATGAAACACCTCCGGATGGAGAGACCATTCGCCCAGATGCAGAGTCTGGCTGCTTAGGAAATCTGCTTCCCAATTTTCTATTCCAGGAATAAAGATGGCCATGAGCGCTGGAACGTGAGCCTCGGCCCACTGAAAAATTTTGTGCGTCTCCCACATGGCCAAGGGACTCTTGGTGCTGCCCTGATGATTGAAGTATGCCACCGAAGTGACATTGTCTGACTGAATCTTCACTCGCCTTCCCTGCAGCAAGCGTTGCGCTCAGATGAGCATGAAACACTGCTCACAATTCCAAGACATTGATTGGATGCTTGAATTCCTCAGAGTCCAAAGACTCTGAAAACGAGTGTGAAGATGGCCCCCCAACCTCGAAGGCTGGCATCCGTTGTGATCAAGGTCCAATTCCAAATTGAGAATTGGCATCCCCTGTGTTACAACTCTGTCTGTTGTTTGTACTTAGGAGCAGTGCCTCATACCACCAGAGGTGCTGCTGTTCTGTTCCTGAACTCTTCTACTTGGCTGAAGGAGTTAATCTCCTTGCATTATGCCTGATTAGAACTGCACCTGTCGCACTGCTTTAAGTACCTGCCTCTAGCTGTGCTCTGTGCAGTTCATCCATTTGTCCCTGGCTGCTGCTAACCTGCTCCTGTGTTGTTTGGTATATACCTGCTGGACTGAACTTCTGTGTATGACCCCTGCCTGTACCTTGCCTGAGACCCCAAATCTTTTGCCTGTACCTTGGACCACGCTGTTTTGCCTGTTGCGCCGACCTTTTGGACAGACTTCTGGACCTCGCTAATTTGTTTGATCTCTGCCCGGCTATTTGGATTTGTTTGTCTGATCATTGCTTGATCCCTGGACTCTGTCTGCTTTCCTGGACAGGGGTAAAACTTATAATACCTGTTCCTGCCATTTTTACTATACAGTCTCCTTAGGAACCTGTTCTTATCAGTGGATCCGAGTAATCTTTGTTTGTGTATTTACCCGAATAAAGACACTTTGCTTTACACTTCTGTTGCTCTTCGTGAATGCACTGGGATTCATAACACCCGGCAGATATTTTGTTTGTTCAACCACCAAAGAAGCGACTGACACGCTTGCGGAGACAGGCGGAATACCTGGGCTGCCAGATTCAGATTGTCTTAATGGAACAAAACCAGACGTTCCAACTGGAACTGCCGTGCATGAAACTGTGCATACTGGACCGACCTCGAAAGTAAAAACCATCTTGCACAGAACTCTCATGCCAAAATGCACAGAGGGCTTTTGTTCCGCCAACAGATATTTCACACCATCTTCTGCAAGGCTAGAATCTTGCACTGAGGTAAGAACACCCGTTGTAGTTGGGTGTCGAATGCAAGACCCAAAAAGATCATCCGCGGGGATGGGATCAACTTGGACTTTTTAAAGTTGAGAATCCAACCGTGAGAATCTTGATGACTACTTGGATATGTGACTGAAGCACCTGTGGAGAATCTGCCTTTTAAAGATTGTCCAGGTAGAGGATGATTGGAATCCCCTTGGACCTTAGCAGAGCAGCCATGACTGCCATGATCTTGGCCAGACCAAAAGGGAAGAGCCTCAAATTGGAAGTGCTCTGATCGGACCGCAAACCTCAAGAAGGACTGATGACCCTTCCAGATAGGCACATGGAGATAGGCATCCTTGATGTCTAGAGCCACCATGAATTCTCCCTGTTCCATGCCATGAATGACCGAGCACAAAGACTCCATCTTGAGCCTGGGCGTTCAATGATTTTAGATTCAGAATGGGTATGAAAGAGCCATCTGGTTTTGGCACAAGAAAAAGGTTGGAATAAAAACCCAAACCTCTGAGTATCTGGCAACGGAATAACCACTCCAGAAGAGAGGAGGGATTGGATCGCTTCTCGTAAAGCCAATCGTTTTTGTGGACAAGTGGGAAGCCCTGTGGTAAAGAACCGCACCCCGAGCCCAGATATCAGTGGTAGACTGAAACCACCGAGCCCTGAACAAGAGAGTATGGGCTCCCACCACTGTTGACAGCAGAGGACCAAAATGTCATCGTGTGGACTGCTTGCCTGCAGGCTTCGCTGCTGGATGTCGAGAAGACCAAGCCCGGCGCCCACGCTGCAAACCACCCCTGGGGGCGGATGACTGGCCCCTAGAACATAGCCCGAGGAATATTGATCCCAAAACCTGCCTGAGGACCGAAATCTGGACATTCTTTGTTTGGGAGCATTAATAGGGAGAAAAGTGCTCTTTCCTCCTGTTGCATGACTGATAATGTAGGCAAGCTGAGGTCCAAACAACCCCACCCGCCCCACCAGAAAAAGGTATGGACTCAAGAGCCCTTTTAGACTCAACATCAGCCTCCAAGGACTTAACCTAAGCCAGAGAGTCGGATGAGCCGAAACTGCAGAGGCAGAAATATGTGCCCTAATCAGTCCCGTGTCCATAGCCGCCTCTCCTAAATAATCTGTCGCCCTCTGAATTTGCCCCACTATTTTAAGCAGTTCAGAGGACGGCCTGTCTGTCAACAAACCTTCAGACAGCTGTTCTGACCAGCGTTCTACAGCTTTGTTCACCCACGCAAATGTCAAGGCAGGCCTCAAAGAGGCACCTGCTGCCATGAAAATGGACTTAAGAATGGCCTCAACCTTACCGTCTGTACCATCCTTAAGAGTGGCTGCATTAGGAAGAAGAATAGTAGTTACTTTGGTTAACCTTGCAAGAGCAGCATCCACACATGGAGGCGTCTCCCATTTAGCAAGAACTTCAGGAGGAAAAGGATAATACGACTGCAGTCGCCGAGATACTTGGAACTTCGTATCAGGGGAAGCCCACCGCTCTGACAACAAATCTTCCAGTTGGGAAGAAGCAGGGAAAGAGAAAGATTTATTTTCCGGTGCGCAAAAAGAGAAGCCTCTGCAGCGTCAGGAACCTCTTCCTCAGGTAAATCAAGTACCTGACGCACAGCCTGTATTAACTCTTCAACACTCTTGACGATCAGAATGAACCTCCTCCACCACCGATGTCAGAATCCACCGCTAATTCACCCTCCTCCTGGGAACAACATTCAGAGGGGCATATTCAATTGACGGCGGGATCGCTCAAAAAATATTACCGATAATACGGTAATATCTCGCTGTATTTCAGCTCGCAGCTCCCTGCGCAGGATTACCGTAGTAACGGTAATATTTTTTGAGCGCGGGATTTTCGGCAATCCCGCCGTCAATTGAATATGCCCCAGAATCTGACTCATTTCCCTGAAGGCTTGCCGCCACCCTCTTACGCTTACAAGAGGAAGACAGAATGCAACATCCTCTCTAAAGAGGAAGAAACCACAACCAAACCATGTACAGAGGATGCAAGTCCCTGTTCCCAAGCTGGTTCTGCAGATTCCAGCGGGATAGGAACAGGCAAACCCTGACTTAGCGAACCAGTACCAATGTCATTCACTACAGTGGAAGCGACATTAGAAGATGGAGCGACCACAGCCTGTGACTGCACCAACGGAGCAAGTTCAGCCACTGTATTAGAAAGAGACCGAGCCCAGGCAGGTTCTGCCATATTTGAACCAGCAGCTGCTGTTTCACACGTTGTGCTCTCTGAATACTGACAGGCTGCACACAAAGCAGCACAGGGGAAACTCAACATAGGAGTAACACCAGCCTTAACACGCATGGATTTTCCCTTATCTGACATGTTAACAGATGGGACAAAACACACAGAAAAGAGTAATAAACAGTGAACAAAACACAGTATAGATGACAAGCAGCACACAAATCTAAAACAGAAAGTGAGCCTACAATACACCCAAATAGCCCCACATAGTAAAAACTCTGGAAAACCATAACCCCCAACCCTTTACCGTACAGAACTCAGCCATTTTATAGCACCAGCTTCTCCCCTTTTCTGTCCTGTCTATTCTGGTGTTTACACACAAAGGAGTGAAAGACCACCATGGAGGAAGTGCAATAGAGGAACACACCTCCCCCAGGGCCCAGCACTGGATTGGCAAGCGTCCAACAGGACAACCCCCTCAACCAATCCAGTGCCTAGCAGGGCTCACTATCTTAGTTACCCTAGCCTGACCCAGTCCCCCAAGCTAAAAATTTTTTTTTTCTTTTTTTTAAATAAATGACTACCCCTAGTCAGAGACAGCCTGACTCAGGGGACAGAACTGCGTTTTACTACCCCACTTTCCCACGCGCAACACTGTGCTGGGAGGGGGTTCACTTACCTGCTGCCATCCCTCATCACGCAGTGTCTGCAGTCTTTTTGCTGTCAGATCAGGAGGACGAACACAGCCTGTGGCGACAGTGCCCGGCTCATAGGAGGGCATCAGAACGTTGGGAGAGGGGGCTGGCAAAAGAGATGCCTCCAGTGCCCCTCCGATCCCCCCCTCCAGACAGCGCACAGCCATCCGTGCTGCCCACATCCAACTCTTGCTCCCTGTGACCCACTGCACTTGTTCCGCCGATGTGAACTCATTACATCGGAGCCGACAAGCCAGCAAGTGCGGGGAGCGGTGATTGACAGCCGCATCTTAGCTCATTGAGCTGGCGGCTGTCAGACACGGAGGGAAAAAATAAAAAAAGTTAAAAATCAACCTATACCGAGCAAAAAGAACTGAAGTGGGCTGCTAATCCGCACAGACGCAGCCTGTTCGCCGGGCACTTAAACTAAACTGAGGCTTACAGGAAGTGGGGTATAGAGGGGGAGCAGCTAGGGCTTAGTAAACAGAAGTTTAAAGTACCACTTAGCCCTGTCCCTACTCTATACCCCCAATGCCCCCCCAAAGGAGGATAGAGAAATTATATTTCTGCATGTTTGTATTCTTACCGACGTGACATAACATCCATAATCTAATTGGAAAGTGCTCCAAGTTGCAAAATGAAATATGGTGGTTACATCAACTCATTTTGTTTATGAAAGACTGTCAGAAAGAGTTTATATAGAAGTCACTCACCAACATGAAGCCTGGAGCTGTGCATTCACCTTCTGAATTTGTCTTACAAAAGAGTCCACATCATACACAAGGATTCCATTCTGTTTATACTCTTCAGCCACAGAGCTAGGTGTGCCTGCATGTAACACACAAGTCATCTTACTTACGGCTTGATTTTGCTACTTCAACCAGAAAATTCCAGCAATCCATATGTAACAGGTAGGATGTATTAGTCTGCATCTATGGCTTGAACATAACTGCATAAAAAATTGCATTGAGCTGGTAAACATGTGGTTAAACCACTTACAGGCACTGTTTAAGGGATACAACTCATGCTAACTGACTAATATCCACATGACAACTTGAATAACCTCTTCCGCTGTAGATTTTTTGATTGAAGAAATGGAAGATAACATGTTTAGTGAAATGTTAAGTGTGGGCTCTCCATCTCTAGCAATGAGTTTACCGATACATGTATGTATGCTGAAACAAAATGATAGGCAAGTAATATATTACCTGTCAAATACACAGCAAGTCTGGAACGGATATATTGGCATTGGACACTCATGAGACATGCAAGATCATCTGATAGTTCTTTAGACCTAGAGTCACATTGGTGATAAGGCAGGGTTTCAATAATATTTGATTGTTGGTAAGATTTAAGCAGAGAAAGCTTGATCTTAGCAAAAGACTCTGATCTGTTGAGAAAAAAAAACAACAACACTTCAGCCATTTAAAGCAATGAGAGCAATATAAAAAACAGCATTAAATATAAACTGAAGTTAAAATGCTCTATGTCTTATAGAGTGGTAGTCCTCACTCACATAATGTTTCATAACACAAGAGGAACCCATAACTATATAAATATATTAAATACTGGCACTAGAATAGTAAAAAAAAAAAAGTTCAAATAGTATCCCTGGACATAAAGAATGTTTATCAAAAGTATTTTATAGTAATATATTGGCTGCATTTTAAATGCCATGTTTCTTTCGCAAAGCCTATACATACAAACTGTCATCTGTACATATTTAAAAGCTCGCCTCTGAGGCTTAACAGTCTTACTACACAATAACAAACAAGCACTAAATGATACAATGATTGCTATTGGAAAATCACGATGTCCAGGATTAAGTCGATCAAAAACTATTTTGCCTAATTTTTAATCCTAGATACAACAAACTTACTGAAATAACTCCAGATACTTTAAATAGGACAGGACTACTGCCTGAACTCATTGATGAATTCAATGTTTCAACTCAGTGAAACCTTAAATATATTCATTTTTTACATTTTATAAATATGCTGTGATTAACGAACCTTCCTCAGCAACATTTATAACCATGGAAATATTCAGCGCAGTCTATTGATTGTTCCCACCTATCTGCAAGACTGCAGCAACCGTATATTTCTGAGGTTTCATTAGGTGAATTCAGGAGCAAATGCTCCTTCAAGTATCCGGATGTATTCAAATGTACTATAATACTCAGCAAAATTATTTCCTTTTCAGAGACCTTGGCAGATCACACGAATAGTTTAATTTCTAGTCAGCTGAGTAGAAACAGGAAAAAGTTGACATCCTCAGAATATAATGTAGCGACTCCTTTTCTTCCTTGTCTTTTTCCAGTCTCTTCAAAGTGGAGTAATGTAGTGGAAGAAAAATATATATATATATATATTTTTAAAAAAAATTCTGCTGGATAGGGCTTACATTTTTCCCAGAGAGGATCCAAAAGATCCTGGTGTCACTTCCACACGGACTGGCCCACCGGGACAAGTAGTGGCTCCCCAGGACTGTTTTCTACTACCTAAGGTAGATGCAGTAAGGCAGTCATTGTAAATTTGAAAAACATGCGCTGAGGTATGACATAAGAGTGTAACCCAAGGGGCCGACGTCACATCCAGAGCTCAATGAGTCCTGTACACAGCCTGCACTAAGGAGCAGGAACCTGTCCACAAAAAGCCGAAGGACAGCTGTCCTAGGTAAGCCCTAGTAAGAGTCGTTTAATTTCCTCTCTTGTTTGATCTCCACGTTTCATTACGTGGGTACATCCAATTCATGTGGGATGCCGCAGACTCGGAAACAGAAATAAGCAAATCATGTTGGCAGCCTCAATCCCCCCCTCACCCCCAATGTTACTTTGGATATATTTTTCAGAAACAGCTTGGGAAGACACTAAAAGACGGAAAGGAAAAGTCACACTATATACCTATTTTCCTGTCTCTACTCAGCAGTCTAAGGATTAACTTGTTTGTGTGGGCTGCCATGCAGTTCTTCAAGGAAATTAAATAATCAGGTAAAAATAATTTGATTATTTAAATTAGGCAAAATCATTCCTAAAAGGATGTATACAATATCTGAAACATCAAACACATGGTACAAGGACATGCTTTTAATTGAAAATGAACCCTGGATTATGTTCTTTAACAATTTGAACTATCCCTGGCACAGTTTTCCAATACATTTTTTTTCTGTTTTACAGAAAAGAAATAAAAAACTTTTAAACAAGATATTTAAAAAACACATAATAATGACAGATGAGTGGTTTTGTTTTAGTAGTAATATTTTAACTCATATATAGAGTTGTGAAATTTTAGAGAACAGCAAAACATCCCATATGCAAAGCAAAGCTATAATGGTACAGATAGGAGATTCATATCTATATAAATAACCTTTTATCTTCTTTAAGTTTCCTATTCTCCCTGTAATGAAGTAGCCACTTCCAAGCTGAGGTTCTGTTCATTTTCTCTATAATGGTAAGAACCTCCTTTAGCTTTCCTAAAAAAAAATAAAAAAATTAATTGTGTAGTCAACATATAGATTTCATTTCCCAACAGTTTATCTTGTATGGAAAGACTTTTACAACCTTGATGGTGCACACGTCATACACAAGTAGTAATAGAATACAAGCAGCATATATTATAGGTTGAATACAGTATTACAAAGCCAGGTCCCACTGCACTCCCGTTACTTGAGCGTCACATAATCCAATCACATCCCACATTGGGACGCCCTCGCTCAGTATACCCCGCTGCTGCCCATGGCCAACTGTGCTAAACATTGGTGGCAAAAGCAAAATACTATCAAATTGGAGAGGTATATATAGAGAGAAGAGAAAAAGAGAATAGATATAGATAGACAGATATATGGACACAATACAGAGAAATTGAGAGAGAGAGAAAAAGACAGACAGAAAACAAATAAATACTTACCCAACGTTATGTTTTCCAATACAGTTTTATCAGAAACCACAAATCCACCCGCCTGGAAAAGCTCCTGGTATGTAGACTCTGTCATATCTTCTGGAGTGTCCACACCAGCAAAGTTTGCATTTGGGAGGAGCTTTAGCTGCAGCAAGCATGGAATCTATACAGACACAAAGGATAAACCTGCATAACTAGATGTTTGCACATAACTAAATTTCTGCAGGTATTAAATTAAAATGTAACGATTATATTACATGTGTACTTATCCCACTAAAATGACTAGTTCATGGGAAGGTACCCACATAGAAAATGTGCAGCTAGACACGGATCACCAACAACCTAACAGGAAGTACAGGGGAACATGAGCTTGACCCACCATATATAAAAGAATGTTAAACCACGGTTTGTGCCTCCCAGCTGCAACCAGAAGAATTTAGGTTTTATATTTTGTAAGAAAATTACTTCTAGTATCAATTTCAGGAGATGAAATGAATAATACATTTAATTCATAGGTACTTTTTATTCTATATTAAATTCCTTTGTCTCCTTTTTTAAATTGTTTAATATATTTTTTTTTGAGAAAAAAAGGTTATAGGTCAGTACAAACATATTCAACAAACATGCAAATATATGTAGAAAAAGAAACTCCAGGCTCTGGGTGGGTGAATAGATTCAGACTGGGAATTAATAGGTTAGATAAGATAAAGCACTGCTTTGATTCATTTTTCCTTCCTTTGTAAAAATACATACTTTGTTTATACTGGAAGATACATCTTCATTCCTTATGACGACTAACAGCTTATTTGACTCTGCATGTTCCCTGTGGCAGAATTCCTGTGGCTCAGTTGGAGTGTGGCCTTCTTTTATCAATAAGCTCTGTAAAAAAGAAAAAAAAATGTATATGTTTCTTACATATCAGACTAAGAACTTCACTTGACAAGTTGTACAACATGAACCCCAGTATCAAGTAACCAGGAGAAATCACATTGCTATTTAAAGTATTGAGCAGTACAGGAGGTTCTTATAATCTTACAGCTGGGACACAACTCATGTTTGTGAATCAGGTTTGCTACACACTGTACAGCGTTTCATCAATAATATATTTTAAATTACCTATGTCTACAACCTAAATGGTACAAATACAAAAATTACATTGAGTGGGTTTGCAAATAAATAATAAATGATTCTTTATTTTGCAGCATGGTACCTTCAGAAGGCATCATACGTGCATAAACAGGCATTGATAGAGAAGGTAAAGTTAACACTCTCAATACAAGTCTATAAACACAGACACACCTATGTTAAGAATTCTGTCCAGGTCAGTTTGCTGGGGTCATATTTTGTAAATCAGACTCTACCAACTGCCTAGTGAGAATTGTAAACAAGTTATGCTGCGAGAATAGGACTTCTCGTAACATAGTCTGATCAATTCATTTCTTCCACTTGAAATATTAAAAATCAAGCTTCAGTTCTATTAAGTCATGTTCCCAGGCACTATAGTCAAAAGGAGGGAGTTCCCAATGGCCCTCAGAGTAGAGAATATAATACAGGGGGACTATTCTTTTAAAATGATAGTGGCCCTGTGACGTAGACACTTCATTTTACCTACACACTGCAACTTTTAAAACAGCAAAACATAGAGCTATATTACAGACTATTCTTTTCCATGTGCAAAGAAATGTGGTGCGATTATCTGCGCTCCCTTTTTAATAATGTGTAGGGGAAAGCTGGCTAAAGGAATAGTGTACAGGTAACCCCCTATACCTCCACAAATAGTAATATACAGAATTGGACCTCCTTGGCGCTAAGGAAAAATCGGTATAGGTGTGTGATGGATGATGGTTGTATAAATATTTTCTGAAAAAGGATCCATCATAGACTGTCAACAGAAGGACAATTGACCCAATCAGAAAACAGGAATCATTATTTAGATCTTTATTAAACAAACCATCATCATCAACATTTATTTCTATAGCGCCAGCAAATTCCGTAGTGCTTTACAATTGGGAACAAACATTAAAAAAACAATACTGGGTAATACATACAGACAGAGGTAAGAGAACCCTGCTGACAAGCTTACAATCTATGGGCAATCATTATCCTTGTGTACTAGAGACACTGCATGCTATTGCATTTGTTTATCTTTTACTATGAATGAACATATATAAGTAACTATTAAATTGACACACAGAGTGTGCCCGTTTGCTCTTTGCTAATGCAAAAAGGGTTTATGTCTATTTAACCTTGTCCTGGCATTTAATTTACTGTATTTGTTTGTCTGGCATAGAAATAGAAAATTTTTATTAAACCATCATCCATCACACACCCATACCGATATTTCCCTAGCACCAAGCAGTTCCAAATCTGTATATTCTTTACCATGATCTACGACTTTATTGGGAACAATGAAAGCCAGCTCCAGCATTAACCCTGTGAGAGCAGATCTTTGCATTACACCCTAGCTTACACAGAAAAACTAATTATAAATGGATTAATTTCATATACAGTATTTACAATGCAGTCCCATATGATCATGCTTTATTCACCACAGTTATGCTATGGGTTAATCCTTATAATTGTAATGCTTCCCTTTTCACACCACCATTGTTCAACAACTGGCATAAAATATCACTTGTAGCATTATACTACTTATAGTATATACGTATGAGCAAACAAAGTTTTTGTACAGACTAAAATAGGACCCTAACATAATTTTTTAAAAATGTTCCTCTATTATTAATGATGCGCCCATTTAATCATGGAAATTATTATCCTTCACTAAATTAAAATAGTGTGAGGATCAATAAGACCACGCAAACTCTGTTTTTGTGGCTTCTTATTGACCACACCCCCTCTGTAGCACCCCATAGATTGTTGGGGGAGGCTGTGACATTAACAGTGGGGTCCTGGGAAAAACAAGCAGTAGCTGCTAGGTTGTGTAGGCAATTCTTTTTCATTCTACCCAGGAATACAGCTTTAAAAGGCAGTGAGTAATAGCTGACTAAATGTGTTCCAATCAAATTAAAATGCTGACGTGGCATTGTCTATGTCAGCCAAACCAGTAGTTTGCATAACTCAAATCAAACATATGAAGAAAAATAATACACTATCAAAATAATGAGAAAGAAAAGTATGCTCATGTCTCCTGAGGAGAAAAGGATAACTATTGTTGCAAGACATCTTGAAAGATTGTATATTTGTTCCACCACTTTCACAAAACGTTTCCCATTACCTGCTCCAATAAATATCATCCCTACTCCATGTCCTTATTCTGGTTTGGGGGCTCACCAGATATGTTCATGTTGTTTCAACCACACTGTACCCCAGGTTGATTGAGCAATCCCAGTATCATAAAAGACCAAGAGGCCTTGTGTAATAGTTACTGTTGCAGGTCTGTTCCTATGCAAGGATTAAAAATGTCCTGAGACACTGTCCTCCGAATGTCTTACCACCACAAAGTAGTGGCTGGATCTGTCTCTCCCCACTTTTGGAGGGTGCACAGAGTGTCAAAGTCGCAAGTCTACGCTCTGAGTGAAAATTGATGCATCCTCTGCAGCCGTAGCTAAAGTAAGAAGTCAGTTCTCACCATTACTATTTCTCAAAACTAGCCTCTGGCTTCTCCCTGAGGATACTTCTCCCCAGGAACAAAGAATTTACAGATGTGTCATGTTAGCATTCATTATCTTGGATTTTTCCCAATGACCTTTGCATTCTCTCATCCCAGTTTAATCCATTGGCTGCAAATAATTGTCCCCTCCTCCTTTTGAAACCACACAGCTTGAGGCACCGGATAAATTCCTCCCAGTTCCCTTTTATTTATTTAATGTACGTCAGGCAATCATAACATCATAATTGTAGAGAGGTTTTCCTCTCGTAACACTGCTGTTATACACCAAGTTTTCGCCATTGTAATATATCACTTGAGCTAAATAAAAGAGAGTTAATCTATCTTGTTACTTTTGGATATATCATATTTTTACTAAAACAAACTTTTTTTTATTTTATTATGTGTACTAGATTGATACAAACCCATAAGAAACTAAGATTAATAAAATATTAGCAGGTTTTTTAATACAAAATAAAATATCATAATTACCTTTGTAGATGAGAAGAAAACCTCATCACTGGTAGGAGTAATGTAAAAGTATACGTTCTTTGGTCCAGACTCTCTTGCAACACCGTGCAGTCTAGAATGCAGGCTTGTGCAGAGCTCTGAAATGATGTTTTTAACTGGCTGTGATTTGGAGGAAACCGGTACAAATGTCCTTCTTGCCTGCCAACTATTCTCCTCTGCCAGCTGACTGGCTGAAGTTCGATCTACTGCACTGTTACCCAAACAAACACTACTCAACTTTAAATGATTGGAATTCACACACTCCTTAAGAATTACTGAAATGTCACTGTTAGATTTGTCCTGTGCATTTTCATACCTTAACCGACTAAAGTGAAAAGGAGAAGATCTACGGGTTCTAACTTTTTTTGTAGTCCTTGAATAAAATACTGGCCTATTCCATATTTCATCCTCATAGTAGCCTTGATTATAGTAAGAGCTTGGATATTGGCTGTCAAGCCCTCTAAGGTCCCTCCTGCGATATGGGCAGTGAACAGTGATGAGAAGAGGCATTCTACTTTTAGCTGTAGAACTTGAACAACCTAGAATCCTCTTTGACTCAAACATTGGCTGAAAAGGAGGTTCACAAACATGTTCACCTGTGGAGGACTTTCGTAAAACCTCCTTTAGCTTACAAATAAAACGCAAATGTTCTGTATCAAGAGTGTTTTGTGTGAGGTTATCGGAGACAAATCTTCTATTAGAGAATAAGTTGTCCAGGTCAGACGTGCCACTGTAAGAGCTCTCCATATTGACTGTGTGCATAG
This sequence comes from Mixophyes fleayi, assembly GCF_038048845.1. Lineage (NCBI taxonomy): Eukaryota > Metazoa > Chordata > Amphibia > Anura > Limnodynastidae > Mixophyes > Mixophyes fleayi. Next base: position 148,162,553 of record NC_134405.1, on the reverse strand, counting down.
TCCGACCAGCGTCTCTAATATTTTTAGTTACAATGATATTCTCACGACTTCTAATGCTGGTATTATCAAGGTCTCTGTGATATTTTGATACATACTCATCTTCCTCACATAACATAGTACTTGGGCAAGATTGCCCTTTAAAGTACTTTGGCTTCTTCGAGCGAGTTGGTTCATGGGAAAATGTTAGCTTTTCAAGAGATGAACTAAGAAGCTCATGTTTTTCCTTCTGGAAACCAATATTTTCTTGACGCGACAGAGGTTCTTTATATGCCTGTATAAATTCAATATCTTCATCAGAAGTTTCAGACCAGCGATCATACTGTTCTTTACTTATACTACCTGTATTTACTATGAAACAAATATCCGATAGCTCTTGGACTAGATCCTTTTCAATGTTGGCAGTAAAATCATCATTGGATGTGGATATGCAGCTACCTTGAGAAGGCATCTGATCCAAATTCTCTAGAAACTCAGACTCAGCAGCAGAAGTATTATGGACAGATATTTCCTGCAGTAAATTATCTTCTACAAAAACTTCTTTATCAGGAGCTGTGTCTTCCACACTTATATCAGTATTGTCAGGAGTGCTTTTATTTTCATCAAGTGTTTGGACATTTTCAGCTTTATTTTTGGGATCCACCAGCTCATTCTGTTCCTCTGTGTCAATAATTTTTTCATGCACAAGCAATACATTATCTTCAGAAATTGAATGAGCTTGTTGGCCAGTTGCTGAACCCAAACATATAAGTTTTAATTTTGATAGAAATTCTTTTCTATTGCTGCTTGCATCCCTGATGCTGTGTGCCAAGTCTTTAGGGATTATTTCGGCATTGAGAGGATTGTTCAAATGATCAGCATTTGAGATATTATCACTCGGCTCCGATTCTACAGGTAGTTGTTCAGCATCTATTTCACTGTGTTTGCTCACTAGCAGATCACTTGTAGTACTTGAAGATCTACATGGCTCTACAGTGGTTTCATTTGATTTACTAAACTCTGATTTTCCAGCTACAGTATCAAATTTCTTTTGGACTGTAATTTCTTTACACATTTCTAATGTTTCAGACCTGTGCACAACCATTTCACAGTTATTTAATGTGTCAGTGTTATTACTTAATACATGAACTTGTGTTTCCACCACAGCAGAACCAGATGAAAGGTCTGTTTTCTCATTAAAGGCTTCCAAAGAGATGTGATTTTCAATGTTTTTAATTACACCAGGAGACGGAGATGGAAGAGCAGGACTTCTCCTTTCAGATAGTTCTTCGCTGTGAATATCTAAGTGCAAGTTCTGCTTTTGAACTTCCGTAGAAACATCCATTGACAAGACATCGCTATTGGCTTTTGAATTAAGGCTTTTAAACAGAGTATTGCTTCCACACTCAGCTATTTTACGGGAATCCGTGCCAGTCAATGCCACGTCTTCAGGAGATTTGTCTGCAAGGACAGGAGGCATTTCTTCATGATCTAAGAGTGGCTTCTGTTTACCTAAAGGATCCTCTCCTTCACATATTTCAGACATATTTGCCTCCATATTGTCTTCTGAATGCAGATGGTTGATATCAATCACATCACTATTCATAGCTTCTAACTGTTTTGTTCCAGGATCTGCCGATGCTACATCAAGGGGGTTTGCAGTATCATCATCGAGGACAGAGGACAGGAGAAACTTGGTGTGGATTGGCATCGCTTGCTCTTCCTTATCAGCTGCGTCCACCTTTTACCAAGGGAAAACATTTTAAAAACATTAAAAACAGATCATACTTTACGGTTTTCTTCTAACAAGTACATTTAAAAAAAAATCCCAAAAAATCTATATATATTTAAATATGAATGTAATTGAAAAAGGTGCTGTAATCTGTAGTAAATAATCAATTTGTCAACTTTATAGAATAGTTCAGAAAATAAAATCAAAATGTTGCTATGGGTTGCAGAACCTTTATTTTATGAAGACTGGTGCATAGAAAAATGTTTTTTTGTGAAAAATAACTTATGCCCATGATGAACTAAACATTTGTAGAAGCATACGAGGAATAAATACTATAGCAGAAATAAGACATATATTTTTAACCTGTACTGATGATTGTAGGCTAGATTTGTTAAAAGCACCTGTTTTAGACACATTTTCAGGCAGTTTCAAAATCAATAGAGAGAGCCTGAAAACCTCAGAATAACAAAGCACCACCGTACACATTGCTGTCCCAACATAAGATTACAAACCATCAGATTTAATAAGCTGTGGTTGGACAACCCTCCAGAATAAAAAAAAGAGGTTGTTTTGAGAGGCGAAATTGCTCAAACTGCATACTGTTTGTGCGATCTTGCCATTCAGATCATAAAAGGTGGCACCCATTACCTTATGAATCATTGGAGAAATCATTATTTATTAATGGGCTAAATTAATTTATTTTTAGCTTGGGTGGCAAATTGAATTTTTCATCATATTAGAATTTTGGCCCTTAATGTAATAAAATAGATTTTCCCCCATAAGTTAATTATAAATTAATTTTAAAAAAAACACCCATGCTATTGGTTCAAGACAAAGCACTGGACTGTTCTAAGTGGCCAGCCATGAGTCACACCTACAGAGAATAAGCAGCCTTCAAATCTGGAGGAACTGCACAAGATGATTGGACCAAACTGCCAGAAGGAGAGGTGCAGGAAGCTCATCCATGGTTATAGGAAGCTGTTGGTTGTAGTTATTTTGACCAAAAGCTGTGCTACCAAATATTAAGTTTAGGGTGTCAATTATTTTGTCAATACCATTTCTTTTCATTTTCGGATTTCAAAAGGATATATAGTATTAATTCAGAATAAAAAACGGTTCTGCAATAATAACATACAGGAAATTGTGGAGACCAAATAAATACTGTTGTTTCAACTTTTGCTTACAGGAAATAGTGAGTTATTGGGAAAAAAGCACAAGGGCACCAATATTTTTGGCTAGGAATGTAGACATGCAATATGTTTTCTAAAGGAAAACGATCAACAGACTTTCAAAACACCCAGTAAAAAAATAAATAAATAAATTAAGAAAACATTAACAAAATTCATCTATAGCAGACTATATTTTACGTACTATACTTGCATCTTTTTCTTGTACATCTATTTTTTCATTGTGTGTTTCACATATTTGATGACCCTTATCTGGGATAGTAGAATTATCCTTAAGCAGTGCAGGAACAGGGTCTTCAACTGCAGTATTTATCATCGCCTCCTCTTTACTGCTATGTGTTTGTTCTGCCCAAGTGCTCTCTGGTGATGCTTTGCCAGCTTTTTCCAGACTCTGCCATTCAAAAGATTTTAAATCAGTGGCATACTCTATATCTGTACTTTCATAACAAGTCGTATAGCTACATTCAACATATGAAATCTTACCAAAGATAATATTTAATTTCTGTTTTGAAACCCTCTCAGCAGTCATCTGTTATTATCAAGGAGTCATGGAAAATAAACATTGTATTCCATAAAATCTCCAAATTGTTAACAGGAAAAATACCCTGAAACTATAAGCATTATACAAAACTGCATGCTTCTGGCAGCTTGCATCAAACACAGGAGCTCTTGTTGCCATCACACTTGTTACACGAGTTTATAACTTTCTGTGTTTATTACACAGCAGCTAACAAAAATATTGCACTTTCGCTTATGTAATATATTCAGTTTCTTACTTTGCTAACATAGGAATGCTCAGTTTCTTGACTATACCCAGGCCACTCTGTTAATATTTCTGTAATCTATAAAAGAAAGAATATCAAGTCATTAAACCAATAAACCTCACTTACTGATTATGGTGCAGTTGATTTAAATAGTTTATCTTGTGGAATTTTGAAACCATTTTTTTATAACAAAAAAAAAAAAAAAGAAATTAAAATACAGCAAGCAGTTTCATGAAATACCAGGTGGCAGCATATCTAGGCATAAATCCTGGACACTTGAAATTCAGCTGAAACCTCCATGGAGGCCGCCCATACTTTATAGATTGTCATATACACTCTTCACTTGACCATTCACATACACTGCATAAAGAATCTAGAGAAACTACCATACAAGAAAGGTTATATACCACACCCACAAAGAGTTATTCTCTGTTCCATACAACACAAATACATGTTCTTACAAGGACATTCACTTAAAGAACCCATCTTGTAGGGAAAAGCACAAATAGACAAAGATAAGCAAAAGATCTACAAAATACCTATTGTCTAGAGACCGGCACATAAAGTGCATAAAGAAAAGCACAAGCGATATAAACATACAGCTCCTACCACCAGTAGCCACACCTGAATGTGTCCTGATACTCCCCAGTTACTGCATTTACACTGCACTGGTGTGAATGGGCACTGGTGTATATTCGATAATCTGGTGGTTTGTTAGGCTCACAAGGGGGCGAGGCCAAACTACTAGTATATTCAAATTATTTTCATACAGTTAAATGGAAAGCAATTTAAGAATACATACACAAACATTCTAAGCACCACTTGTTTTGTGTTGCACTGCTCTCTGTTCACAGCATAGTAAACTGAGCACTGATACCTTTTACAACAAAATGTTAGAACACAATATACATACACATACAAACTCAAATAATATTATGCATGTGAACAAAAACCCACCCATCCTGATCAACATCTGGAAGAGATTATTATTTGGATAGATTGGAAATGCACTTAGACAAGGACTGAATTATATTATAAGTGTATGTAGTTATTGTCTGACCTCCCTAACACTGTTGTCAGATGCAGTTGTTCAGACTAAGTGCTGAATAGCTGAATCTTAAAGATTTGGCCATATATGTGCAAGTATGTGTATTGCCAAATTTCACAGAGATCTGACCACCTTGTGATCGGCCAGGGCATTGCCAGTGTGACCAGACGAGTTTGACAACACTGTAACCATCCTGTTCCTCGTTTCTCACATAATGTGAATTATAGCAAGTACTTTTTATAGCCCTTGCTTTTGCTCCCCAGCTCAATAGACTACAACTACAGTGTCTAATTACATATGGATAAGGGGACATTGTAGTTCATTGTAGAGATGTATATTGCTTATTGTATATTGGTGATGTGGCAGTGAGGTTGTTATTCATTGTCCTTAAAGTGAAGCCAGGGGGTTATAGGTAGGGATCAGGTTGCAAGATATTGGAGGAGGAAAACTAATTGGTGTCCATTGTTACCAGACTAATCCAGACATGCCATCTAGCCGGGGAGGTTGTGAGATAGGACAGCTCATCTTCACTCCCCTCTCCAAACCCCCCTAGTCCAGTACTAATGTTCACCGTAGATAAAAGGAGCCACTTTAGAGGCGGGGGGCAAGGATAGTCATTCATAGATTTGATTTATGGAAGGTGCAGTGTAGCTGGTTTTGAGTTTTTATTCTCTACCAATGGACTACAGCTGCAACTAAGAGAAGAACTCCATGGTTCTTTAAGTTAGGACATCCAGGTGACTGTAGTTCATTAAGCTAGTTGGGTAAGGGACAAATGGTGTGATAAATCTGTCTGACATTTATTTACTGTGTGTATATGAAAATCTAGTGATTTTTTTTTGCTACAATAAATGTATTGTTTTACTTTCTAACTGCATTTGCCTGAGTGACTGAGAACCCTAGAAGGTACTAAGTAGACTTCCCTGGCATAGGAAAACACTAGTGGGTGGCTAGCCAGCGTGAAGTGTGTAGAATTGGGCCAGAAAACCTGATATCTTCACAACCAGCTTTAGACTTGTGCAAAATTATGTATTTCATTGATAAGATCCATAATGTCGAAATGATAACACCTGTCCAATTGTATTATAGACTCCCTGCTTTTTCATGATCTCCAACCTGATGAACTTACTTTTTGTTAATCTGGGCCTCAAAACATCTTAAGACTACAAACCACAGTGATATATAGACACAACGAAAACAGTCTTTTTCTGTACCTAATCTATTTAACTACCAGATATTAAATGTGCACTTTTCTTGTATTTATCTTTGTGTTATTCAATAGACATATTGGGAAAAATAATGTGTTTAGCATAGTAGTAAATAATAGGAGTTCCTAGTAGTTACAGAAAGTAACTTTTGGGGAAAAATGGCTGGACAATATTCAAACACACTGTTAGTTGTGGCGCAATTAAACTTGGTACAGGTAGCATAGCTGCTGGGGAGTGGGGTAAATAGAAATCCTGTATAGACAATCAGATATATCATTGACAGGCTCACGGCACTGTACTGATCTCCCTACGGATCCTGTTTCAGCAATAATTAAAAGGAGCTATTACTGACAGAGATCAATGATCTGTGAGCAATAGGCTCCTTGGTGAGGACTTTATTAGTGAATAGAGCAGGATTGTATTATTAACCCTTTAAGAAGCATTGGCATTCCCTTCTTATGGTGACTTAGTGCTCGGTTGTTCATTAAGATGGAACAACAGGGATCGTACTATTGAGATGGATACTGAACTATTCTTTTCACCCTTAGATAATATAATTGGATAAATTAATAAATGATAATATTACTTAGAGGACAACTGATTATATTTTTACTCACCTTTTTTTCTCTCGACAATTTTACAATCCTACACTATTATTGTGCTTTTTATCATTGATATAGGAAATCAATATATTTTTAATGAATAGTTTGTCGGGCAAAAGTGCACTACAAGTAAGAAAAATATACCTTTCTTTCGCTTTTCTGATTTAGTGATTTAATTATGCTACATACAGCAGTAAAGAAAAGTTTAGCTTCGACAAGGAGAGACATATTGGCCTGATTGTTTTGATACATGATTTATGGTGTGGGCGATATAACTCACTTTAGATCTTTAATATGTTGACAAGAATCAAATGGCTTCCAAATCGCTGACTGTAGCACTTACCTCATGTGCGCCATTTTTATTAAGCTTAGAATGCTCCTTTGATTCAACAAAATCATTCAGCTTATCAGATGAGTCCTTTGAAGCTTTTCCCAACATATCGTCTGGTGTAGTATTTGCAGTTCGAGAAGAGGCCATTTTACCTGCTTCAGTAGAGTTACTAGAACAGTCCAAATTAATGGCTATGGTACAGTCTGTGATTTCAGAAAGCTCCAGTGCTTTAGTCCCCACTATACTCTGTGATACACTACTACTTGAAGTCTGGTGTTCATTTCCATCTGGTTTTCTGTATTTCTCACTCTCCTTTGGCTGAGACTGGATACTTGTGTTGAGACTTTCAACAGTTGAATGGTCAGTGCTAATGTAGTCAATGCTTGATAAATCTCTGTTACATTCTAAAGCCTACAATTAAACACAAGTGTTACAAGCTTGTTAGGTTCAAAGTTGTCAATGCTTGATAAATCCAAAAGAACACAATGTCACTTGAAAATAAACAAAAATAAAAACACACAAAAGTGCCTCTTTTGTGCAGGAACAAATCTTGAAACCATTCCCATAACCAGCTGGTTTATGCTGGTCTCACCCGCTGCAATATTATAGCTGATGGCAGGCAACTGGCCCGATATTGATGAGCGTGTGACTCCAGAAACCACCAATATGTCCAATGGGCATCAATATTATCATTATTGGGCACGTTGGTCAATGCAATCAGCAGATGACTGCTATTAGTATGGTCAACAGACAACCCCACACACAGACCAACAGGAGTCCAGTATTCACATTACATGCAAATTGTCTACCCACACATGGCCAAATTTTAACATTTATTTGAACTGTATGTTGCATATACGATTAATGATTTATATGTATCTTCATGCAGGGTTATATACTCAGAAACTGTTTGATAAGTTAATTATGTTATGTTGTATCTGTATTGTTTGAAAATGTAAAAAAATAAATAAAGTAAAATAATTAAATACAGACAAACGGTTGCAAATGCTTCATTATCCTCTGCTTCAGCAACAGGTAAATATTGAATACATACTCTGTCTGAACCAGTCACTCCTAGACTGCAAAGCTTTGCTATTTTATTAATTGTATGGTACAAATTGAATACCACTCTAAACCAGTCACCAACTATTTTTAAAGGGATCAAAAGTGCAACCTTTGTGTTAATTTACAGAGCAATGCATACCATTAACTATTTATCAAAAATGCTATTGCTGCCTTTGGAGTTAAACCCCACTAACCTTTCACTGCAGACACTGATCACGACTTTATTACCTTGTATTCAGTCTGTATGGCCTTGTTTTTGTCCTCTCCTATTCAAGCCACACTTGCTACTTACCTCTCATGAATGCTCATTTTCTTTATTTTTTTTCTTCCTACCACGATTTATCAATAACCTGTACACGCTCTCATTCATGCTTCCAGATACCAATTACACCCTCTCATTCCTGTTTAACCAAGTGTTGCATGCCTTATTTTATCTTATCAGCTCTCAAATTCTTACTGTTTCGGACTGACCACCAAGTAGTGTGAATAATTTTGATTCCATAGCGCTATTACGTGCTCACCTCACTTGTTTCTACATTATTAGGCTTGCATACCACAATACCTTATTCATTTTACAGTCTACCTTATCAGACCCCCTCTATGCTTTCCTTCACTGATCTTCCTTAACTTCTCTCTACATTTACCCTGTGGTTCTTACCACTCAATAGCCCCCAATGTCCCTTCTGCTAAATTGCCAGAGAATCCTTGCAGCCACCTCTCCTCCCCACCCTGCACCTGCTGCTAACATATCCTTGTCCTCCAACTCCTCTCTGCCTAACCTACCCACACCAGTTCTACCCAATCTCCCAAAAGTCCAATGCCCTTTTCCTTACGCTCTTCCAAATGCTCATTATGGCTACTGCTATCAGCAGCCAAGACTCCAGGCATCACGGAATCCCTATTACCACCAACTCTTTCGCCACAAAACTTACCAATGACCTCCAATCTCATTCACTCTCACCTTCTCTTCGGCACTCTGGAACACTAGCTCTGTCTTTAACAAACTTTAACAAAAAAACACTTTTTCTCTCTTATCCCTAACAGAAACCTGGATCTCCCCCTCAGACACCACTGCCCCCCACTGCATTCTCCGTTAACGGCCTCTCCTTCCACCACACTGCTTGTCCTGGTGACCATCATGGTGGTGGAGTAGGCATCTTATGGCCTCCTGGCTATACCTACATTGTCAATTCCCTTGAACTCACTCTCTCTCATTCACCTCTTCAAAGTTTATCATCGTTTATTTAGAAGGCGCTGCAGAATATGCAACACTGTAAACTCAATAAAATATAAAAAGAATAATATACAAATAAGTAAGGGGCAAGGGAAACAATATAATTGGTAAAAACAATACAACAAAAAAAATACAAGGAGACAATAGAGAATACAACTACATTAAAAGACAATAAAACAAAGGACACCTTACAAAGAGGATGAAAGGACAGGAGGTAGGGAGGGCCAGAGGAGAGTCAAATGTCATTGTCCCCTTTGACTCACGCTTGCCTCCTTCCAGTCTCTCACAATATAAGTAGTCTCCCTCCACTGTGATAGGTACTCCCTTGATCTTGTCTTCTCCCACCTGTGTGACATCTCCAACTTTCTCATTCAGTATTCCTCCTTTTTGATCACTATATCTTCGTCTCAGTCCCTCCAAACCCCAACCCCGACACTCCCCAAAGACTCACCACCACCAAAAGTGCACCAGCTCTCCTGAGTGTCATTGGAAAAAATCCTGCTATAATGCAGATTTCTTCCACTTTAAATTCATCTTTTTTCTTACTACACCACCCTCTCCCTCAGTAAACAAACCTAATCAAGTCCCTCAATTCCTCTCTGTGCAGCAATCCCTATTGCCTACTCACCACTGTCAATAGTCTTCTCATGTCATCCCTCAACACCCGATCTGTCCTCACTATAGACTTTGCTACCTAATTTAAAGACTAAAATAGGACACTATCCACTATGAAATCTCCTTTTGCCTGATCCACCCCATCTCGGTCAATCTCTTCCCCTCCCATCCTCAGTTCCTTCTCTCCTGTAACAGATTCCGAGATCCTCACTTTCCTCTCTTCCTCCACAACCTGGACCTTGACCAGTTCCCTCCAAGTTGCTATGCTTCCTCTCACCTATTGCTTACCTGAACCTTGCTCAAGTCATTGACCTTTCCCTGTACACTGGCGTCTTCCTATCTAACTTCAAATATGCTCTTTATTTCCCCTATTTGTGAAAAACCCTCCATCTCCAAATACCATTTAATTTGTCTGCTCCTATTTGCTTCCAAAATTGTTAAACAACTTGTCTTCAACAGTCTGATCCACTTTTTATGATCCCACACTCTGATTGATCATCTTCACTCTACCAAAATTGCCCTCATAATGAAATACTTGTAAGAAAGGACCACTTCTCCCACTCTTTGATGCTCTCTCTTCTCCATGACACCCTTCGCTCTTTTGGCCTTTGTAACACAGTCTACAGGTTCACCTTCTACGTCTCAGGTCACTCCTTTAGTAACTCTATTTCTGATTCATACCTCCCTTCTCTCTCTTGCTTGGTGTTCCCGAAGGTTCTGTTCTTGGTCCTCTACTTTTCTCTCTCTAACAACTGAATGCTGCAGATAGACTTCTCCCACCACTCTTCAAACTCTTCCCCAATTTGTATATCCTTTCACAGGCTCCCATTGCTTCCAGAATTCAGTTCAAGTTGCTCACACTCACCTACAACGTTCTCACTAATGTTTCATCCCTTCTACATCTCTGACCTAGTCACAAGATACACCCAAACTTGACCACTCTGCTTCACCTCGGACCTAGGTGTGCCGTTTCCCTTGTTCTACCTGACTAGCAATGATATTTGGGAAAGCTGCTACTCTCAGATTATTATGGGGAGTGATTTACATGGACATTTACTTATTACTGAATCAGCATTGCATTTGGTTTTGTGATATTGTCTAGTATTACTTTGTAGAACTCAGGTGGGTGGAGATATTCTATTCTAGTTTATCAGTACAGCGCCTACCTGCCCTCTACTTTCACTTTCTACATAAGAATATGTATAAATGCCATTTACTAACTAGAAGTTGCATGTAAAGTAAATGTTATTGGCTATATGCACATATAATCAGCCCTATACATTTCAAGGTCTACAATATAGTAAAATGTAGGGATTTCATTAAAGGAGCGCTAATCTTTCATGCCATTGTTTCACTCTTCCATTAAAATCACACAAATTCAGCTTATAGCATTCTTACTGGTGCTGAACTACCAGTATACTTTGCCAGCTGCTGGTTTACTAATACGGCTGTCAACAAGAGCGTGTCAGCCAATAGCTGGAGAGGAATTGGTTTCTCAAATCTGGTCTAGTTTGTAGAGCTCAATATACAAACTATCTATCTAGAAATTTAGGCATCTATATACTGTATATAAAAGTATTTTGCTTCAGGAGAAATGGATGCAAGTAACAATTACCTTTTCATCCACTGATGCAGTCTTATTTGAGCTGTTATCCATACAACGCTGACAATTTAGATCTTTAACATGATGGGACGAACCTTCACTCAAGTCACAAGTAGAATGATTTTTAATGAGTATCTGATTCGTTTTAACCAACTCCTTATCTTCGGCATTCTGTAACGCAAGATATGCAGATTCAACCTGTTCAACCTCATCAACTACAGAGTCCTCATTTACATCATGTACTGGTAGAACGGAGGTATCCAATGAATCCTTGTTTTCAGCAATCGGTAAAGTAGTTTCAACACTTGTAATTACATTTTGTGTAAGTTGCATCTTGGCATCCAAAGGACTTTCTTTAGAATATTGATCTGCTTTCTCTAAATGTTTTGGGTGTTCATCATTTTGGGTGGAGAGATCTACCAATGTCTGATTGTCACTTATAATGTTCACATTTAAGATACTCGAAGGTGGAATCCCAGCATTTAGAATATTCTTACTTTCAACACAGGGATAGTCCCGTGTTATCCATAACTTTGTCTTTTCTGGAGCTTTGTGCTTCTCATCAGCAGCTTGAGGCATTTTTACATTATGTAAGGTTGAAGACTCAGGCTGTGTATGGCTTGCACTTCCAGATGAATTAGCAGTTTCATATATTTTAGCATTTTCCTTATTTTCATCTGAATCTTTATTTAACTTTTTAAAGCCATGTTCTGAACCGCTTAATTGCTGTGTTTCATTTTCAGTGGCTAATGCTGTATTTTCATGTACATTTCCCTTGTAATTCACCTAGAATTAGAAACAAATGTAGAGGATAAAAATAAAATGGCACATTCATACTTTATTTAAGCGATCTTTATAACAGTGTCAGCACCCGTTGAATTTACTGCACAATCAAAACAATAAGCATCTGCAGGACTAAATGTGCTCAAAGGTTCATTAAAATCATAACGTCCTTAGGTCAATAAGGAACACAAGCTCCTGAGGATAACGTTTGGCCACTAGCAGCTAGAACATTGAAAGCTGCGCTACCAACCTAAACATTATATTTTACCCACCTCCAACCTCCTCTAGCCAGAACCCTGGGGGCTGCTCCACGCAGCCGTTTTAACTGGTGCTCAACTTTAAAATGGTGGCAGACACGGGGGTGTGGGGAACAATAACTACGTTAAGGGAGACTTTTAGTTTAAAAATGTCACAATTTTGTGACTATTGACAGAAACATGTCAACAGACATCCAATATTCCTTTCTGCAGTTTGCTATGTGTGCACATTTATAGCAACTACTGTGTCTCCAAATGGATATCACTAATACACCTTTCAACAGTTACTCAACATTCTCCTCAAATATCCCCAACATGCTATGTGCATTACAGAATATATTTTTTAAGTATATGTACATATATAATAATCCAAAGGAATATGTAATCAATATGGTTCTGTGACACAGAAAATCTGCAATGCCCTAACTTAAATCGGACACACATTGATAATTTACCTTTTCAGAAGAACCACCAACAATATCCACACAATTCTCAGATTTACCATTCAGTTCACTATTAAACTGCTCGGTGTCACTGATGTAACATGCAGCTGGAACATTGGCACCAAAGATTGTTTTCATATAATGTGTAGGTTGGGGGACACTTTTGCACTTCACAGTTGTAAGAAGACTATTTGTATAAAATGCACTTTCATTGCTTTTACACGTTTGGAAGATCTCACTTGCCAATTCTACATTATAATCCTGTAATGACATATTATGCAGAGTTTTTTTTGCGTGGAAGTCAAAGATCTTATTTAATCCTTTCATGGCAGACTATATGAAGTGTAAATGTAAAGAAAAAAAACAAAGCAAAAGCTAATGCACAGATGAGAGGAATAGCTTAGGCATAAGCAGATAACTCAATTAAAAAAATATTACATAATATTGGGTCATGATTTATGCAGTTGTTTTTGTACATTCTAATAAACTAAATAAGAACTCTACCAAAAATGTAGTTCAATAAATTACTACTGATTGCATAGTTATACTTACATGGATTCTTAAGTTCCTCAATATATTGGGACCACGAGGGCTCCAACTGTTTATTGGTTCAGTGCTCTTTCCCATTACCGCCTGCTGCCTATGCACCTTCTCCCATTTATGCAAATATGAAGTTCACAGGGAAAGAGCACTGACAACAGTTTTGTGAGCTTAAATGAAGTCTGCTCTAGCAGAAGAGTGCATTGCTGGACTCTGGGGAAACTACCAGAAGGGGACAGAATGATGGACTGCAGATAAGTGGAACTATGTACTCTAGAACAACTTACTGAATTCCAACCAAACTACATTTTCAAAACACATGCCAAATCAGTGTTCTCCCAGCACCTATTCCATGGCTGCTCCACCCAGCAGTATTTACTTGCCTCCTAGCTCTGGAGCCTGAGTCCTATTATAATAGAATAAAGCATTGTTTCTCCTATTAGAACACGCACTATGTGAGCACTCCAACCAACAGAGTGTGTTAGACCACTGACCACCAGTATGACCAGTCCTGGCAGGTGTGGGAAATAACCTCCAACACTTTTCAAAATTATTAAAAAGTATTACAACTGCCCCCACCCAGCTACTTCTTAATGCCTTCCAGCTGGCAAAATTTTCTGGGGAGAACACTGTTGTGTTATAGTATGGGTGCAATTATTGAGAGGGTGACATTTAAAATATACCTTTAATGGACTTTTGTGCCAGGAAATCGTTAGATGGCCAAAAGTATGTGAACCCGAGAGCATCACATCCATATGTGCTTGTTGAGCATCTCATTTAAAACCATGGACATTAAATATGGAGTAGGGACATTAAATATGAGATTGTATGCTGTAGCATTAAGAGTTCCCTTAACTGAAACTAAGGGCTCTAGTCCAAACCATGAAAAACAGCCCCAGACCATTACTTCTCCTCAAACTTTAAAGTTAGTAAAACGCATTCAGATATTCCATGGTTGTGTGCTTTAAACCACTCCAATATGTTTGGCATTGTGCAAGGTGATCTGAGGTTTGTGCGCGCCTGCCCAGCCAAGAAAACCCCATCCTGACAAACAGTTCTTGTTCAGACACTTGGAACTCAGTAGTGAGTGTTACCATGTGATTTACCACTAATTGGTCCCATTCTGTGAACTTGTGTGGCCTATCGTATCACAGCTGAGTTGCTCCACATCACAATAATAACACTTACAGTTGACTGGGACAGCTCTATCAGGGCAGAAATTGGACAAACTGACTTGCTGAAACGGTGACATCATTTGTCACAACAAAAGTCACTGAGCTCTGCAGTTCGACCCATTTTAATGCTACTTTCTGGAATTGTTTGCTTTGAATTTAAAAATGAATGGTTGTATTAGATACTAATATACAATAAAATAAAAAAGTTACCTTACCAAGAAAAAAAATCATGGGAGAATAAACCCTATTATAAACAAGGGCTACTTTTACTTAATGTTTTTAAAAAAAGAATCCATGAAATATAGGTGTACAAGGTCAAATACAGGGCATGCAGTGTTCCTGCCATGTTGGTCTTTAACACACAATGTGACAATGGATGAAGTGAAGTGGCAACAATGATGCCAAAGAATGCTACAATTTCAAAGTCTGTGCATGCAGTCATTGTGGTATTTATTACTGCCAACATGGACTCAATATATATATGCTGTTCAAAATTGAATGGTTATAAAATCTGAGCAATACAAAAAAAAAAAAAAGGAAGGTCGCGCCCCCATATTTCTAATTTCGATATACTTTTATCCGTACTTTGGTGTGCCCAGTGGTCTTCGTGTAAAACCTGCCCTACCCCCTTATTTTGTATACTTGTCTTATATATGTTTATTACATTTTTGTATGGTGCCACTTATTTTACCCCCATTATTCATTTTCTGTCTTTGTATACTCTGTGATGGAGATCATAAAGTTCTTAAAAAAAAATAAAAAAAAAAATAGGATCTTGCCTTTCAAGCTACATTGATATGAATGTGTAGTACTTCTTTGAAAAGAAACTGCAGATAAATTTACTGTACTACAGACAAATGACGCAGTTTCAAAAGTTGAACGGAATGTTTGAGCATTTTGAGCATGTGTTTTCATTGTGTGTCTGGCACGGTGCAACCAATGTATACACATAATGTGCAAACAAAGTTTATAAAGAAAATAGAATAAGACTCACCCTGGTGGTCCAGCAGTTATTAGGACATATCTGGTTGCATTATGCCGGCCCTTTGGTTTCCTGTTAGTGAGGACCGGAGAGCTGGTAACCTGGTGCACAATACTACTACTCTTCCTAAAGATCCTGCTCTATTCCTGCAAAGCGCCTACAGATAAAAGCTACCAATCTAATCTGTACCCTGACCCTCCTGTGTTAAAACTAGCGTCCTGAGTCAATGCACTGCCTCCGACTCTGAAGTCTTGATTCAAAATAAGCATTGGGGATATGAGGGACCCTTTCAGGATAAACCAGCGAAGAGGTGGGGAAGGGGGGGACTAGTAAATAGGTGCTGTTGCAGCTACATACACTACCATGAAGTAAACGGTTCCAGATGCTGTAGAAGGAGCAAACTCTCCTACAACTGGGATTACCACCGTGGTATCAAATTGACACAGAGTCAGTGACTGTCAAGTGGCAGAGAAGGAGTGGTCAGTAACAGTAGGGTGCCACCGGTAAGAGGCCCCAAGACAAATCTGGAAAACCACTCCCCCAAACAGGGGGGCATCATGTCACAGTTGGGCAAGATATAAAAGTCATCTCACCTTTGTTGGTATGCCATAATCAATGCTTAAATCTTCTGGATGATTCTTATTTTGATTTTTCTCCAATTTATGCAATAAAGAAGATTCATGCAACTTTCCTTGGCAAGGGGCTTCAGATTTTTTCCCCATAGAGGGATTTACATTAGTATTCTCAGTATCTGCAGCACACAGCTCAATAGCATCAGACTCCACAATTTCATAAAATTCAAAAGGGTCAAGAACAGTGTTGATGGAGACATATTTTGCCGGGTTGCTGTGCTCCACCACTTTCCGTGAACTGCAGTTCAGTTGCTTGTTAGGTTTGCTGTAAAACAGAGCTAACCACATGTGCAGGATGATTTTCACATCTTCCACCTTCTCCTTTAAGTGATGGTTCCATGATCTAAAAATATAAAATGTTGTATGAGCTACCACCATGATCCCTAAGAACGTTACACATAAAATCAAAAGGTTCATTATCTATGCATAAAATGTGATTGAAAGATAATCATAGACGGCTTGTGTGGTGTGCTGTCACCTTCTCACCACACTAGCAGGCTGGAATGCAACTAGAAGTTATCTGGACGATGGACCCAATATCTCATCCGATTAGGCTACCGACATGTGAGACCAAAATGAACAACAATATTGTAGCTCGAAGACAGGCCTGCACATGGCCAACCTAAAACATCATTTTGGAAGTTTGCATGATGGTGCAAAACCCCACATTATGATAAAACCAACCAGTCAGCCTTCTCCATATTTAAAGCTCCACCTAAATAAGTTGTTTGCTTTTGGACAACAACCCCATCTTCATATAAACTGTACCCTCTCCAACCATCAAAAACCCATTACTTGGTATTATGTCCCCTCGAGATTACAAAAAATATACCCACAGACCAGCGCTGATTGTTGGAGAAACTGTGGTCAGACGGGAACATTCATGCATATATGGTGGGACTGTCCGGGGATCCGCTCATACTGGGCAGCAGTTCTTGCTCTAGCCTCAACAATCCTAAATGCCCACATACCACCTGACCCTAAGCACATCTTACTACCACTACCCATTCCAGACCTTACTAGATCTGCTCACAAACTCTTTAGGCACATCATCAGTGCTGCCACTTGTCAAATAGCGGCCTCTTGGAAAAGCTCCACACCACCAACACTCCAGATGGTCTGCAGTCGGATCTGGCACACTTACCAAATGGAGCACATTACTAGTGTGCTGAGGGGCTCCTCCGTCTCCTTCTACAAAACTTGGACCCCATGGGCCATGTATCACAATCAATCTCCACTTCAGTTCTAGTGGAAAGATATTCCTAAGCAAACATACTTGTTCTCTTACTGGATGCGTGAATCACTTACACCCCCCCCCCCCCCCCCCCCGTCCCTCCCTTTGGTCCCTGTATACCCCCCCCCCTTTTTTATACCCTTCAAACTTGAAAAGTTAAAATAACATCTTTGCAATATTAGATAGATAAATATACATTTATCTCCCAAGTGCGAGAGAACCTGTTGTATGTAAACATGTGTTATTTATTTCTGTTTAACCTCTCGAGATTCTGTAATGCATTTTCTATGGGAAAAGATGTTTCTAATAAAAAGTTAAAAAAAAACAAAAAAAAAAACCATTACTTGAAGAGAAATGAAGCACAACAGCGCTTGGGAGGACTCAAAAATCCAGTCCTCCACAAAGCTCGATTAAAGAGGATTGGTCAGATCGCACTCTGAGCTGCAGTAAAAATCAGCAGGCTGCTTTGTGATCTGACTCCAGGTAAAATCATATGCTGCAAGAGTGATAGAGGTAATGTAAAATGTACAAAGCTTATGAGTGCATAAATGACAGCTAAACCTATAAACCAGTGGTCAAAGTGGGAATTTAAAAGTGCTGGTATGGAAATGAAGAGATTGGTGGGCCGCCTAAACTCCTAGGAGCTGTAGGGATTATGATAGTGTGAATATAATGAGATGCTTTTTAAAGTTATACAGTAGAATATAAAAATTATAGGATGTAAGTCTATCCGCCCAGTGTTCCCCACCTTCCCCCCCCTCATGTTTACCTTTAACATCTCACATCTTCCTACATCTCTCTAATGTTTCCCATGTGTTTGTTCACCTCCTCTTTATGTCTTTCTTCTCCTTTCCCTTATATGTTTTCTTGGTCCACACTCTTCATGTACCTCTATTTTCATCCCAGGTAACCCCTCCTCTCACTCCCCACCCGCTCTTCTTTGTGCCTTATTATTCGCTTCTCCCCCTCCCTTACACCCTGCTTCTGTCTATTTACACCTGCTAAACTAACTTTGCTTCATTGAAAATATTAAAATGTTATTATCGGTTAGAAGAAGAACAACTTATGGGTTCTATTGGCTGGATTTTCCCCTTTAGGCTTGATACCCCTCATTTTACACATTTAACATTGACAATAGTTTGCTATAATTCTTTCCTTGCATTAATACTAAATGTTAACAAAAATGTCTCTACACTAATTCATTACCCGCAGTATGTTTGATCAGCCCGAACAGGACAGAGATCAGTGCAACGGGATCTTTCCTCCATTAGAAATGTGCGTGCATGCCGGCATCATAACGTGCACACTCTATTCTATTAAAGTCAAAGGGAAATACCAGGGATAGGGGGAGGCTCTAAAATTTTATAGTACTCAGCATAATAAAAGCCTCAGGTGTTTAAAGATGTACCAACAGGATTGATGATGATTACCTCATACAAAAAAACAAGCCATCAACAATTGTTTGTATTATCAGATATCATAAATGATTGATTACCTTAAGAACAGAATAATTTTTCCATACTCAATTACACAAACTGTCATAGGTTTATGAAGGACTTGCCTATAAATTTTGCTACCATTGAAATCGTCAGAGAAAACTAGAGAACACTATTTGTGCCTGTAGTCTATTTATCAATATAAAATAGATACACACAAAATGGCAACAACAAATACAAAATACTTTGCCCTATTTTCATTAACACTGATTAAAGACAGACAGCATTGTTTCCAGGACAGTGTACATTCATTGTGTGACAATGGCTACTCACATTTACCCTCTATATTGAATACATAGTAGTTACACATAAACACAATTAAAAGTAAACACATTAACATTCAAACAAGTGAAACCTACTTACCCATGTAGTGCTCTGTTTATAGTTTTTTCTAATGGATCACTGGTAAATTTGCTGTCCAAATCAAAATCATACTTTGCTTCCCAGCTGAAAGTAATGATAAACTTGTCCTCCAACTTTGACACAGTCCGTGGTTGTTTATCCACAGCCGGAGACAACTTTTCACTGGTCACAAACAGAATCTCCCCTGGAAGGAATACTTTTGATGATTTCTCAGCCACCACTTCAGTAGCGGGAGTTATGACTGTTGGCTCAGCAACACTCTGAACAGGTTGCTCATTGGCCTCTTTTGAGGAGTTATCTGGAAACTCCTCTAAGGGAAGCTGAGAATAAGAATGCTCCAAGCTAATTTTACTTGTGGTATTAAAACGTGCTTTCGCCTTAGCAGCTGCAACATGAACTTTTAGCGAGATTGGTTTTTCATGGTTTTCAATACGTTGCTGTGATGCAACTGTGTTCCCCTGTTTGGCATCTCCCTCATTTTTAGTTTGATCTTTTTCACCTTCCAATATCTGTTGCTCAGGCTCCTTGGATGCAGGACTTGGAAGCACAGATAGGCTGCAGTCCTTCTGTGTATATTCTACAGTACTTGCACTGTTACCTGTGTTGGCCTTCTCACTGACCACCGGCTCCTCTCTAGATGCAACACACTCACTCTGAACATAAGGAAAGCTTGAAGAACAAAATGAGTTTAGAGCCAGGTCTGCCAATAGATTTAGAGCATGTGATTCATACATGCTTATTCTTTTCTCAATCATACTGTCATCAGGAATCTGAGTAAAAAGAGATGATTGCTTAGCACTTAAGCCAAGATCTGCATTAGATTTACTGAATGGGTTTATCTGTTCAATGGCATCATTCTTCACTGTTTCTAGTTTATTAAATTGCCTTCCAGCCTTTTCTCCATGTTTCTCAACCGGTATCCTAAAGTTTTCTGGTGACCCGTCTCTGTCTTCTGTAAAAGGACAGAAAAACACGTACTTGTTAGACTTATGTTGTTGCTAATATATTT
The DNA here is from genome assembly GCF_038048845.1 of Mixophyes fleayi. Taxonomy (NCBI): domain Eukaryota; kingdom Metazoa; phylum Chordata; class Amphibia; order Anura; family Limnodynastidae; genus Mixophyes; species Mixophyes fleayi. Next base: position 148,142,274 of record NC_134405.1, on the reverse strand, counting down.
TACCAGGTATCACTAGTGTCCCAAAATAAAAATGCTTAACCAACAAGGATTCGGCACCAGCGTTGCTAATATACTGAACATACAAATCTTGATTAGCATTTTACACTATATGCCATTTTAAGATGGATGAAGTTTTAATTTCCACTATGACATGATAAAGATCTTATAGGGAACAAAACATTTCTTATACATTTTTGTGCCAAAAAGAAGTGGGCATCCACACTTATTGTTAAATACTTTTCTTCAATGCGGCTGTTGGACACATGCAACAGGTTATGTTTCAACCTCTTGGATGTAGCATGCTGGGGGGAAAAGAAAAGAAAACCCAACAGAGGAGCAAAGTAGAACAGTGGGCCAGCATTTTGGGAAGGCTTGATTTGTGTCACCCCTATATTGGAGAAAGGGAACAGTAATTGCAAAAAAACAAACAAAAATAAAATAAAAAAACCCTTTTCTTCTTCATTAGTATGTCAAAAAGCCAACCCATAAGGGACAGGAGGGGGTGGGGATTCTAGGAATGAACAGGCACCGGGAGGATCTTCCTGTTGAAAACAGCCTCCGTTAGATGCGTAATGCTTCATTTTGAAAAATATGCTCACAAATTTCCTCCCAAATCCAGCAATAGATCGAATGAGGAAGTTTCACAGCCCTTCTTTTGCCCAACAAAAAGTATAAACAATGTCTGATCAATGAAACTCCTGTCTCCTGGACAGGTAAATTCGAAGACAGAGCACCACATCCAGTACGTGTAATACTTTCCTCTTAATGTTTCTGAAGGATATGTGCTCAAGGATGTCATGAACAATTCTTGTTTGATGCAAAAGCAGAGGACTACTTTAGGCTACACATGGCAATATACAAATGACAGACTTGTGAAAAACAAAGAATGGGGACCAGTGAGAAAGGGCTGTCCAGCTTGGCAACATGTCTATCCAAAGTCAGGAGCAAACTTAAACAAAGTCTGGCATTCCGAGATCGCATGGCCAGTCTGGGGCAATGAACAACACATGAACAGCACATGCAACCGTTCTAGCCTGACCTACTGCAACAGAGAAGTACAGTGAAACAGGCTAATGAATAAGAATACACCAGTAAGATACATCACAGAGTGCAAGTGGTTTAGTTGTGACATCAGCAATTCCCCTTACCCCCTGCTTGCCCGCCCCAGTTGTCTACCAGAACTCAAAAGATTTTGGGATGAAGTGTCCACTCACTGGTGTCTAGGTGCTGGTAACTCACAATTATCCATCCCTAGAACACAGATCATTTAAAATGATCAGAATAAATAATGCCACCCCACCGCAGAGCTTTAAATGCCTCCCTCCCTTAAGGAATGGGAGCTGTGGGCAAGACTTGATAGTTCATGTAAGCCACCATAGTGGCTTTGTCAACAGCTTGGACCTTAAGAAGCACAAACCAGTGGTGGAGACAAAGTTTAAATGTAAACCGCCAGCAGCCCCTGGAGGCTGTTGTCAACCTACTCGCTGATAGATGGGACCTATCCATCCATCACCCAAGGGAGACAAGAAGCACTAAACAGAGACAAAAAGGGACATGAAAGATGCTTATGACCTCGTTCCACAAGCGATTTCTTGCTTTTTGGAAGGAGTGCTGTGAAATTGCACGTAAGTAACTTCCTCCACAGTAGAGACCATGATTCTTACCAAATGCCTGCAGTATCAAAGAAATAGAACTTTGAAGGAAGTGAATTGTGTTCTGAGAAAGACACATCCGCTTGAGTGCTGTGTGGAAGAGCAAAAACAATCACGATCCCTTAAGGACAGATGTTCCACAATGAAGACCATGATCTTTGTGAAGACTATCAGAGCACATGACGGGTCAAAGGGGAAAAAAAAATAAATGTGAAATATGACACCTGGTAAGTGAAGTGGAGAAAGTGTTGACAATCCTCCCAAATGGATTTATATAGATACGCATCCTTGATGTCTAGGGACCACTTCAAGATGGAGTTGCTTTGGTCAGTGATTCATGGAAATAACTTGTCAAGGACTCACAGGTGGCACTAGGTCGTGTAAGTCTGAATTGGAGATCTTAAGATTAGATCCAAAATAGCTGGCTTCACATTGAAGAAAGGGGCAAACATATCCTTTTTTGCCACTAAAATTAAAGTGCAGTTTCCAGGCTAACACTCACACACAGGTAAGAGGGTCAGCCTGAATTGTTTAAAGGGGCTGGTTTCTAAAGTATAGCAATCAGGAGAGATTCAGCCAAAGTATCCAACAAAGTCATGCTGCAGCAGCTACACACTTCCCAAGCAACGCAAGTGATTCCATGTGCAGGTGCAGAAGCCTGGTAGTAGCAGCGAAAACACCACTCAACTGACACCAATTTGGTCAAGCAGTGCCAAAAGTAGCAGTGTTAACTTGTTGCAGACAAAAAGTGAAACCACCATAAAGAGATGGTTGACTGCGGTGATCCTAACCACCGTGTCACACACTAATCAAGTGATTTTATCTTTATAAGAAATTTCAATTTCACAACAACAATATTTAAAAGATTATAACTATATGAAAATTAATTATACCAGCACTGGAATTCAGAATTATGACTTATAATTAAATATATTTTTCTTTAGAGACTTTATTATACTGAATTCTCTTTTCTACCATGAGCACATACATAATTAATTATTTTTTATTCACTCCTCTTGAATTCACTTCACAGTTGTATTAATTGTGCCTACATTGTTTTGATAATTATCTCTCCCTATAGTACCCCTGGCATTCCCCTCTTCAGCTTTACCTGGTTCAGAGACTTTATGTCTTGGAGGTGTATCAAGCACAAGGAAGTGGTCTTCGGGTGCCAATATTTTTTTCCTTGGTTTTCTTTTAACAACTGTACTCTTAGGTGTTTTGCTACGGACGACCTCATTTCTTTTGCTTAAAACTATCTTTTCCGGCATTTTGATTTTCTCATCTTGCACAAACTCAGCTGTCAAAACTTCGGCTCCTGTCGACACAAGGTGAAATGTATTTGGTAAAGTTTAAAATATGACATAATTACCAGATTAAAGGTTTTTGCCTTTTTATATGTTGCAAAAAAGCGAGGTATGCAGCAAGGTTATTTTGAGGTTCTAGTCACATTTATGCCACTTTTATAATAACTAATGTGACAGTCAGGACATATAAATACAATACTATACATTTATGAAAAAGCTTACAAAAAAACAAACCCCGAATATATACAAAAGGAGTACAGTCATGTAAAAAAAAAACAAAAAAAAAAACAGTCATGTAAAGCTAAAGACAGAGAAAATATAGGGCACTAAACACAAAAATAAAAAAAACAACACAAAAAACAAGGAGCAGGAAAGATGAGAAACGAAAGGCACACAAAGATAAAAATATAAATAAAAAATATAAAAGGGAAATAGTAAAACACACCTATGGCTGTACAATATAAACACCTGCCACATAAAAGGATGACAAAAGTAAAGGCTGTGGTTTATTTAATGATATCTACAGACCCAAAAATGCAGCTGCAGCCAAATTCCAACTAATTTCAGCTAACCAGAGGACCCCTCATCTCACACACTGATATGCAAATGAGCCACCTCCATCCTTCACTTTTTCAAGCTCTGGCTCTGCTCCTAATGTGTGCATCAGAAAGATGAACAACAGATTTTTTCAGACATAATTAGCCACAAATCTGATCTTTCGGATTTGGCCACATATGCACTGCCAAACTGAACAGGTTGGCAGTTGGCAACTGAACATTAGGTTGTGTCCCCAGATTCTACAAGATAACAGCGTAAACATGTATGGACATTTTTAGATACTTTTTAATCATCTAGTGTGTGCAGAAATGCTGAATACCAGTGCTGGGAAACTAACAAGTGGATGCCTCAGAGGGAACTTCTGTGTGATGGAGCTAGAATTATACACTAGGGGACAGGAGCTACAGTACACACATTTTGAAAGCAACCAAACTCTGCGTGGAGAAGGTGTTCCTTCTCTTATTCTGCTACCTACCCCTTTCAATCTGTGCAACATGCTCATCTTGATATTACCCCTTAACCATTATTCATAGAATATATATATATATATATATATATATATATATATATATATATATATATATATATATATATATATATATATATATATACACATACATACATATACATACACACAAACTACACTACCTACCACAAACACACACAGGTTAAAACTTTATCAGAAGCCAATTAACTTACCAGTATGTTTTGTATGGGAAGAAACTGTAGCACCAGGGGAAGCCCACGCAAACACAGGTAGAACATACAAACTCCCCACAGAATTGAACCCATGGTCCCGGTGCTCTGATGCAGCAATGCTAAGCACTGTGCCGCCCATCTTAATACCATGTTGTCATAAGGGTTGTGTACACAGTCTATACTTGCATCTGCTATGAAATGCTCCCGTGATAAGAGGATGCCAGCAGGCACTGTGTATTAAAGCAAGAGAAGGATCCTTCTCCACTGAGAATTTATATTATTACAGAAAGTGTTTGTTCAGAATCTCCTTTTCCCCAGGGTGTACATCTAGCCCCAAAGCACTAATCTTTCCTCACAGACCTGTACAGATATAGGAAGCACACACCCATTAATATCAATTTTCCAGTAGTGCTTATATTTAAAAATAAACAAATTTGACTGTGAAACCCAAGATTTAACTCACATATCAGGAGGACAGTGTAAAGCGGAGGGTTGGGAGGAGAGGTATATGCATGACACAGTGTGGGAGAAATTCACTGGAAAATGGCTGCAGCACAGTAAAAGATAAACAGTTTTCACATGAGGATTTCTGTATAAAGCCCTGAAAACAGCCAGGAGAGGATGATCTGAAAACGGTTTTGTGGGTATGTAGAGTTTATTCAAATAAATAAAAATATTTGATCTGGTAAGTTACAGATGGACAGCTTTAATTAAATTATTTTAAAAAAATAAAGTTATCTACATGTGTGCGACTTCATCTATAGAATTATTAATTTTAAGATATGTGAAAGCATAGTGTGGAGACCAGCTTATGCATAACTTAACTGGCTAAAGAGTCTACCTACACATCTCTGATGCCTTTTGTAAGGATCAACCACCCAGTTGAAGTGTGAAGAAATACAGTATTAAGTGATTGTCAGTTTCTACAAGTACCAAGCAAGCCAATTAAGTGATAAGCTTGGTGCAGCAGGCTCTTTAAAACATATAACCTAGGAGGGATTGGTGTCACTGTCACAAGGAGACCTGTGCTACATCCTTTACAAATAACAGATGGTGCACACCTGACTACAAAGAGAAAGAACTCCCATGAGATTACAAACCTCTCTTTCTCCTCTGTGGAAATGGATCACAGGCAAGTTTCACAGTTCCTTTGCTTGAAGAGCCAACTTGTACAGTTCCTTTGCTTGAAGAGCCAACTTGTTTTTGATCCTCAGAGAGTATCTTTCGTCTTTTGATCGAAGCTTGGTTCTCACGTGTCTCAGTGGAAACCGGAGCAGCTTTGTGCGTAAGTTTTCTTTTGCCTTTCTTTGCTCTTCTCTTTCCACCTTTCTTCAGGGCGATTTTTTTAGAACTCTTTGCTATGCTTCCATGCAAAGCATGGTTTCCATGTGGGTTTTCACTGCCAGCCTTAGCTTCTACTGCCAAAGACAGCTTAGTTGCTGAGGCTTCAGCATCATGACCTACTAAGGTCCCTCCATTTTTCGAACTTTTGTCACTAGAGATTGTGGTCTCAGTCAAGAGGGTGGACACTTTTATTAGTGGAATACTAAAATTTACTGGGGATGAAAAGTAAAACTGCAGACGAGAAAAGGCCAATTGTCCACACTTTTCAGGAACGTCATTTTCGTGACTAGTAAATGGAAATGGAATGCCACTTTCCTCTGCTTTTACATCAGAGGAACTCTCTCTCTTCTTTTGGAGAATTGCATATCTTTTGAAATAGCGTTCCACCAAGGAATCCGGAAAAATATTTTTGTTTTTTCGCATGTGGCTTGTTTCCACGATGGCATACTGAAGGCCTGGCAGCAGATTAGATATTTTCAATGAAATGTCATTCGAGTTAAACCTGCATTTCCACTCTTCTCTCTCTATAGACAAAACAGTGAGATACAATCTGTCAATTAATTGTATTTTGTGTTTATCTGTGTATTTTTTAGTCTTAGTCATTTATTTGTCTTAGGCATTTTAAGTTGTTTTCAACAATTCTCCCTTTTGAAAATTCTTACTTCAAGAACGCTGTTACATATTTGCTGTTTTTGAATGTTTTTATCATGTTGCCTCCTCAAAACTGTGTAAGTTAATATCATGAAGATTTTTCTCTTCTGGTTATCACTGGATCTGAGAAAACTCTAACTGTTACATTAAATGGTTATAAGCATTTCCCTATAGAGATGTCAATATAATGCCAATTCTGGTACAGCCCATACACAAAAAAAGGTCATTCGTGTACAGAGTCAAATTTAGATCTAGGCTCAGAAGGTTTGTGTCTACAGCAGAACTGCTGAAGGGGGCCACTATATGTGGATACCTTCCTTCCCCAAGCTCCACCTTGTTTCTAGTAATCTGGGCAGCTACCCTCAAACACTTCCTAATGAGTTCACACCACGTCAGTGCACATATTCTCACACACAGCAGCTATGTTCTTATTGGCATCCCACTTAATACTATGTAGGGCACGGCTGTCATTTCCAGGTTGGGCTGGAAGAAGCACCTGGCAACAGTTATTGAAATATATTTAAAACTCAAAAAGGGTCTGGGAGAGCACGGAAAAAACAAAATTTGCAGCCACAGAGAAATTCTGCACTACTAGGATTTGGACTGCTCAAGAAAACTAGCTGAGGCTTGTTGTGTGACGGTGGAATGTAAGAACACTGCACTGTCATTACCATTACTTGAACAAGGCCCCAGATCACATCAAACTAGTTCCTGTTAGTACAAGGTTAATTATATCCTTTTTGTACTTTGTCATGGCCTCATATTTAATGATCAAACAAAATCATTTGAGCAGTGCATGGGTCATCGCTAAGGGCACAAAATTGTATAAGCTCCCCCAATGTAAATCTAGCCTCACATGACCAGTACATAAAGTTTTATATGGACTGATTAAAACATTACAAAATTTATAGAAATCACGTTAAACATTCATTAATAATGGAAAGCTTTGTTACCTCTTTTATTCAACAATTTTGTATGAGGAAATAAAAATAAGGCATTAAGTTGTGAAGAATCTCTCTTATCGAAACCTGCAAAGAAAAGCAAAAATGTTTGTGTATTTTTTGTTTGTTTGTTTTTTTTTTTTAAATAAATTATTCTTTATATAATTTTTCATGAGAGAAACTTACCTTCATTGTTCTGAAGTATGGAAGAGGTCACCAAAATAAGAAATCCCTGGTCATTTAATACTTTGATTATCGCCTAAAAGTAGATAACAATTATAAATGAAATGAGAGTTTTGAGCCATTACATACAAAACTAGATGAGTAAAACAATAGGGAGTGCAGTGTGTTATAGGAGTGAGAACTCAGGACAAATAGTTATGCAACTTGTCTAAAAAGTGTTGCAAAACAAAAAAAGTCAGATTGTAGAGTGTGTAATTTGCCAAGGCGGGATTGAGGTTCTCACAATTCTCCTGGATCTCTCTGCTGCATTTGACACTGTTGACCACTCTCTCCTCATACAAACGCTGCAATCCCTAGGTCTTGAAGGCACTGTCCTATCCTGGTTCTCATCCTACCTATCTAATCGCTCTTTCAGTGTTAATTTCTCTGGATCCACCTCTGCTCCGCTTCCTTTATCAGTTGGAGTTCCACAAGGCTCAGTCCTAGGTCCTCTGCTATTCTCTATCTACACCACTTTTCTTGGAAAACTAATAAGCTCCTTTGGATTTCAGTATCATCTCTATGCGGATGATACACAAATTTATCTATCCTCTCCTGATCTTTCACCATCTGTGTTGTCTCGCGTTACTGACTGTCTTTCTGCCATTTCATCTTGGATGTCTTCTCGCCAACTCAAACGCAATCTTTCAAAAACTGAATTAATAATATTCCCACCCAAGAACAGAAGGCTCCTGCCTGACATTTCTATTTCTGTCGATAACATGACCCTAAATCCCACCCAGCAAGCTTGTTGCCTAGGTGTAATCCTTGATTCACAACTGTCGTTTATTCCCCACATCAACTCTATATCTAAATCATGTTACATACACCTAAAGAACATTTCCAGCATTCGCACATATCTGACACAAGACACCGCAAAAACATTAATTCATGCACTCATCATCTCCCTCCTTACTGGTCTTCCCAAAGTCAGACTGGAACCCCTACAATCTATTTTGCACGCAGCTGCTAGACTGATTTTCCTTACAAACCGTTATTCCTCTGCTGAGCCACTCTGTCAGTCTCTACATTGGCTGCCTGTATTTCAACGAATCCAATATAAAATTCTTCTATTAACATACAAGGCCATCAACAAAATTGCACCGACATACATTTCCTCACTTGTCTCGAAATATCTCCCTACTCGACACCTCCGTTCTGCACAAGATCTACGTCTCTCCTCCACTCTCATCACATCCTCCCATTCTCGGTTACAGGATTTTTTCCGGGCCGCACCTACTTTGTGGAATTCCCTCCCTCGCACAGTAAGACTTTCCTCTAGTCTTCAAACCTTCACTGAAAACCCACCTCTTCAGACAAGGTTATGATATTCCTCAACCATCATCTTAATTTCCCTAGATTACCCTATTGCCATCCTCTACACTGCTAACGCAAGACAACAACCTTCTGACCAACATTGCAACACACATAGCCCACTCAGTACTTTTACCTTTGCAGTCTGGCTGGTCCATTGTGCAATATGATGTAGCACATGCCCTAACTCCCATTGTCCTATAGATTGTAAGCTTGCGAGCAGGGTTCTCTTACCTCTCTGTCTGTATGTATTACCCAGTATTGTCTTATTAATGTTTGTTCCCAATTGTAAAGCGCTACGGAATTTGCTGGCGCTATATAAATAAATGTTGATGATGATGATGTGCAAGTACCATAAACTACATCCTGGTAGTCTATAACTGGCATTAGCCTCTGAAGTGTGATGCGTTTTCTGGGGATATGTAAAAGTTAACATTTGGATTTATACAGCAGGCCTGGCTAACTAATAGATACCAACTAAATGGCATTTGTAATCAAGACATATGCCCAGATGTTTACATTTACGATTTTCAGCTTATAGTTGAAGTTTGTTGTAATCTGTATCTCTGGCGACGGACACTTTGCTAAAACAGTATTCATGTTGTTGCGGATAAAGGCTAAAATTGCAGAGGTTAAAAAAAAAAATTTTGTAGTACATTTTTATGGTCAGATAGGCCTAACCTGCACATATACAAGATTGAAGAGTCTGGAATCAGATTTAAAAAACTGTGGGTAAGCCATTGAAGAAGAAAAAGAGGATTTTTACTTACCGTAAAATCTATTTCTCTTTCTCCACTGGGAGACACTGCCAGACATTGGGGTATAGTAGTGGGATTGGGAGTTTAGGCACTAAAAACTCTATGATTTTTACTCCCCTCCTCTGCTATGCCCCTCCTCTCCAGTAGATACCTCAGTTTTGACTAACCAAGTGTACTATAAGGTGCTGCCCCAAAGGGCAAAAGAATGTAAATAAAAAACATTCATAATCAGATCGTCTACAGAGCAAGGGAGGGAGCGCAGTGTCCCCCAGTGGAGAAAGAGAAATAGATTTTACGGTAAGTAAAAATTCTCTTTTCTCTCTCCTACCACTGGGGGACACTGCCAGACATTGGGGACATACCAAAACAGCCTCTATGGGAGGGAATGCTCTGCACGCAATACTTTCCTGCCAAAGCTCGCATCAGAAGATGCGAAAGCCTGCAATCTGTAAAACTTTACAAAAGTATGAACAGACGTCCAAGTGGCCGCTTTGCACAGCTGTTCAGCTGAAGCACCATGGCGCGCCGCCCAGGACACACCAACAGCCCTGGTTGAGTGAGCCCTAAGCGTCAGAGGAACTGGCCGAGATGCTCGGACATAAGCCAGACTAATAGTGGAAGTGATCCACCGAGCAATAGTCTGTTTTGACGCCAGCCAACCACGCTTCTTGACGTTGTATAAAACAAACAGATCCTTTGTTTTACGAATTGAGGCTGTGCGGTCCACATAGCACCGGAGAGCCCTAACCACATCCAGCAGATGAAGATCGTAATCAACAAAGTCAGTTGAAGAAGATAAATCCGGACGAAATGCCGGAACCACAATCTCCTGGTTGAGATGGAACCTAGACACTACCTTTGGAATAAAGGAAGGTTTAGTACGTAACACCAGAAATGGAGAGCTACAACAGAGAGCTGCCAATTCTGACACTCTCCTAGCTGAGGATATAGCTAGAAGAAACACAGTCTTCCAAGACAGATGGTGAAATTCTGCGGTCTGAATGGGTTCAAATGCAGGAAGACAAAGAGCCCTCAGTACTAAATTCAAGTCCCAAGGTTCTACCGGAAGAGAAAATGGGGGTTGAATATGAAGGACCCCTTGTAAAAAGGTCTGAACCTCACTCAGAGACGCCAATTTTCGCTGGAAATAAATTGACAGCGCAGACACCTGAACTTTAAGTGAACCCAGTCTGAGTCCTTTATCCAGGCCCTCCTGCAAAAAAGCCAACAGTCTAGACAGACTAAACCTAGATGTATGGAAACCTTTGGATTCACACCAGAGGATATAAATCTTCCAGACCCTATGATAAAAAACCGAGGAAGATGACTTTCTTGCCCTAATCATGGTGGCAATAACCAGTGACGAAAAACCCTTAGCCTTGAGCACTAAGGATTCAGAAGCCACGCCGTCAAAGCCAGCCAATCTAATTCGAGATAGTGAAGGGGACCCTGAACGAGCAGGTCTGCGCGCATGGGCAGACGAAACGGTTGATCTGCTGACATTCCTAGTATGTCCGAGAACCACGCCCTGCGAGGCCAATGAGGGGCTACTAAGATTGCTTGAACGCGTTCTCCTTTCAGCTTTTTCAGAACGGGAGACAGCATCGGAAATGGTGGAAACAGATACACCAGCCTGAAGCGCCACGGAATCGCCATGGCATCTGCTGCGTATGCTCAAGGGTCCCGGGACTTTGCACAATACCGAGGGACCTGACAATTCAGTCTGGAAGCCATGAGGTCTATTTCTGGTAGACCCCATCTCTGGACTAGAAGAGCGAAGACCTCTTTGCACAGGGACCACTCCCCCGGATGAACTTTCTTCCTGCTGAGGAAATCGGCTTCCTAGTTGTCCACTCTCGGGATATATACAGCCGAAATCTGGGGTACATGATGTTCCGCCCAGATTAGAATCCTGGCAGCCTCTTGCATGACTGCCTCGCTGCGAATTCCTCCTGATGATTTAAATAAGCCACGGCCGTGGCATTGTCTGACTGTATCTGCAGGTGTTTTCCTTTCAGAAACCCCAGGGGCTTTTAACAGAGTCTTGTGAACCGCTCTCAGCTCCAATACATTTATGGGAAGAGTTGACTCCTGGGGAGACCAGAGTCCCTGAAACCTTAACGGTCCCGTGACTCCTCCCCAACCCGAGAGACTTGCGTCCGTGGTGACTAAGATTCAGGGGCCCGATCTGAGGGTCTGACCTTTGCTCAGATTGCTCGTGGAGAGCCACCATGCTAATGACAGTCGAGTTAACAGACAGGCGGATGAACTGCCTGTCCAACTGTTCCTGTGACCCCGACCATTTCCGGAGAATCTCTAACTGAAGAGGTCGGGAATGGAATTGGGCAAACGGAACCGCCTCGTACATCGACACCATGGTCCCTAGAAGTTTCATGCAGGAGAGCATGGACACTCGAGGGCGATCCAATAATACTCTGGTTCTCCGCTGGAGGGCGATGATCTTTTCCTGAGGAAGGAACAACCTCTGAACCATTGTGTCGAACACCAATCCCAGAAAGCGCATGCGCTGAGCTGGGATGAGAGACGATTTTGGCACATTCAGAATCCACCCATGGTCCTCCAAGAACTCCATTGTGGTCTGAACCTGGCGAGATAAAATCTCTGCAGACCTCGCCTTTAAGAGAAGGTCGTCTAGATATGGAATTATCGTGACTCCCCTTCGTCTCAGGACACTTGCCATAACGGCCATAATTTTGGCGAACACTCGAGGAGCGGAGGCCAGACCAAAAGGGAGGGCTCTGAATTGAAAATGATCGGAACTCACCGCAAACTTCAGGAACTGATGATGCTGTTCCCAGATGGGAACGTGTAAATACGCATCTTTTATATCGATGGAAGCTAGAAACTCTCCCTCTTCCATCCCTGCAATGACTGTCCGTAGAGACTCCATTTTGAATCTCTGGACTACCACCTGCTTGTTCAAGGACCTGAGGTTCAGTATAGGGCGGAAAGTTCCGTCCGGTTTCGGAACCAAGAAGAGATTGGAGTAGAACCCCTGACCCCGGCACCCGATCCACCCACCACTCCCGCACCCTGAAGCTTCGCCACTGCTTCCAGCAGGGCCTGACTTCTGAGGGGACAAGCGGGCACCGGTGAGGAAAGGAACCTTGTTGGCGGAGACTGGATTAAGTCTATAACATAACCCCTCGACACCACTCCTTGAATCCAAGCGTCCGACGTGACTGACCACCACTGGCGCTTGAAGAGAAGAAGCCGTGCCCCCACCACGGGTACCCGTGTGGGGGCCAAGGAGTCATGCTGCAGGTTTATCACTGGGACGCGATGTTCCCCGTCTGGGAGCGCCCCTACCTCTGCCGCCACCTCCTCTGGAAACAGCCGGCTGACCCCTTGGTGGGCCACCACGGCCCTGAGAGAAGGAGCGAAAGGACCGAAACCGAGCTTGACGCGGTTTACGAGAGCCCATGGGAAGACTATTACTCTTACCTCCTGTGGCTACCTCAATACTTTCTCAAGCTCCGGCCCAAACATAGTGACTCCATCAAAAGGCAGGATTTCCAAGGACCTCTTTGACTCAACATCCGTCGTCCACGAACGTAACCATAGGGAACGTTGTGACGCCATAATAAGGCCACCAATTCTGGCATTGACCGCTACTGCGTCCATGGATGCCTGTCCCATATAATCCACCGACTCCTGAATGTGCTCAGTGAGAACCAGGAGATCAGGTAGCGGAGCATTACTCTGTATGGCCGAGATCAACTGCTCTGCCCATATCTGCACCGCCTTATTTGCCCATGCAATTGCCATAGTGGGCCTAAACAAGCTACCGGAAGCAACATATGCGGACCGGAGAGCATTGTCACACTTTTTGTCAGTGGGGTCTTTGATAGATACTCTCTCCTGGGTAGGAATAGCAGAGGAAGTGGACAACCTGATAATCGGTCTGTCCACCTTAGGAGACGCCTCCCATTTAATACAATCCTCTGCTGAAAGCGGGTTAAAAACTCTTAAATCTACCCGGCATAACGAACGGTTTACTTAGATTTAACCAAGCGACCGTCACAATCTGCACCATCTCTGATGACGGTGGAAAAGACATAACCTGAGATTTAGTCCTTTTGAAAATTGAGAAACCTGAGGGAGCCGAGGGTGTAGGGTCAGCAAAACCAAGGCTATGCCTAATACCTAACACCAGACTTTCAATATTACCCACCGAGGTGGTCATAATACTCAGTGAGTCTTCCTCCTGAGTATCCAAGTCTACATCCCCATCTGATGGGATATCTGAGCCTGGGCTACGACCCTGGATTACATCCAGTGAAGCCCCTTCGGCTCTCTGGGAGACCGCAAGTAGGCGATCATCACTCTGAGTCAGAGAACTCTGTGAGGAAGTGCCTGCAATTTCTGTCAGGTCACTCCCCCCTGCTACATGTGTGGAGCGCTGCCCTGCAGTGAGAGATACCTGAGAGTCTGTAACCACATTCTGACGTATCTCTGCAGCCTGTAACATCACCGTAGTAAACTTCTCCATGGTTGCAGCAAAGGATTTAAACCCAGGTGGCTCTACCATGGCTACCGATGTCTGAGCTGGGGCGGGACGCTCCTGAGATCCGGCCTCACAAGCAGCGCAAAGGGCACCTTTTTCATGCTGTCCTTTTGGAAGTTTTACTTTACACATGGCACAAGTAAAATACAATGCAGACCCTCCAGAGGATCCCCTGTCAGAGGACTCTTTGTTAGACATTACTGGTTAAATACAGTAAAAACTGATTATAACTAGACAGATAAATGATTATTGTCTAAACAGTTAATGTCAGAATACAGCAATACATAATTTGTAGCCAGATCTATATACCCGGGTACAAATCAGCCCCAAAGTAACTTTTAACCTCTCCCGCTAGGCAGAACAATCAACCGTGAATGTTTAAAATGTTTTTGTACACAAACAAACACAGGATTTAACGATACCAGTCACAGAAGAGGTAAATGAGAGGAGAGAAGCGACATGCAGCTGCTTGATATGAGCTTAAAATAGCGACTCCGCTGTGCAGGATCCTGAGAAGTGCGGGAAACGAAGGTCCCCCTCCGGCTCCGCCCTCATCAAAAAAATGTCTGCTCCTCTCTAAGTTACCAAACGGCTCATCTATAATATGGCTGTCGGTAACCTCTCCACAACACGCTTGTTACAGTGCCCAGGAGCGTGTGTGTTGTCTGCCCTCTTCATGCAGCGCCGCTCTCTATCATAGAGGGAGCGCTAATGGACCCCCACTGCTCGTTCTCAGGGGAAGGTGGGGGCATGGAGGAGGGGGCTTGCCGGCTAGTTCGTCGGCGGGGAGAGATGGATCCTGGATCTCCCCCGCGCGACCTATTTCTGTGGCGCGCTGAAGAGGACTACCTCCGTGGGCACCTAAAGCCCTAATGGTGCGATCAATCATCTAAAAGCTCGCTTCTAGGGGATGAACTGCCGGCAAGACAGGTGAAATGAAGACCCGGGCATCAGCCACTTCTTACCTTGAGCGGGGATTAGGGTGAAGGAAGCCCAGGACTATTCACCCTCTCTGGGACTTAGGATCGATCCCCGCGAAGCACCACTAAGAAAAAATAAAATAAAAACGTGACAAACTATCACTAAGAAAGTATAGGCAGGAGCCTATACCAAACTGGCCTAACTCCTAAGGCACTTAAAAAAAACCTGAGGTATCTACTGGAGAGGAGGGGCATAGCAGAGGAGGGGAGTAAAAATCATAGAGGTTTTTGGTGCCTAAACTCCCAATCCCACTACTATACTCCAATGTCTGGCAGTGTCCCCCAGTGGTAGGAGAGAGAAGTCCTTTTTCAAGGACTACCTTTTACAAGGTAGTCCTTGAAAAAGCTTAGCGAAACGTGTGTCGACAGTAGGCTGGATGCATGCCTAACATTATTGAAAATGCATATACTATTAGACTAGATGAATTTACCTAATCTATGAGTAGTAATCAATAATAGGGAACCTACTTTCTTTTATTTACTACTAGAACAGTGCACCAATTTTAAAAAGAGAAACAAAGAACCTCTCTGCAGGAGAGATAGAGAAGTCAGTATGTTGGATGGATGTCTTACTAATTGAATCTGTATTACTATCAGACTACACAAATTCATCCAAGGACTGAGGAGAGGGGAAATAAAGTATCCCTATGTAGGGTAGTTAGAGAAAGGTCCCTATTGCATACCCATATAATTGAGAAGGACCATTACAGATTAGTATAGGATATTCTGTAGTCAGTCTCTGCTACATATACCTCAAGATCCCTATGGAGATTTAACAGTTTAACCCTATACATTTTCTACTCCTAGAGATATCAGAAAATATATTCTTGTCTTTTAGATGATATACAAGTCTAGCAGCTATGCATCCAGTGTTTTAGTACACATTATTTCACCTTACTCACCAGTAATTTAATACTTCGCTAATGTTAACCTATTTTTTTATATTAAAATAAAAGTTATATTTTAACTAACTTTGATGTCCTACCAACCATCTCAATTATATTTAGGGAATAGGTGCACCATATCATATAACTTCTAGCTCTCTTTTTCTACTTATCCATAAGTTATTGGTAGCAGCCTTTATGGTATTTATCAGAGGATTCTGAGATCAATATATGAATGAGGGTTTTTTTTCCCCTATCAGTGCGATAGTATTTATTTATTTTTTTAAAGTCATTGAAGAAGACAGAAAGCAGTTATGTCCCCAGAACAGAGCATTAAGGGACTCCCCACAGGTAACAAAGATGTATAGAGTTGGAGCCTGAGAAGCCTTTTTAATGGAGGAGTTCCTACATTGAGCACTTAACTTGCTTAGCTGTAGAATGTGATTTACAGTGTTAAACTCCTCTGCAAAAATGTAGGCATACTGCACCAGTCAGCTGTCCATGCACTATACCACACTGAATTCATTGCAATTTGTTGTAATGGTTGTTACTGTGGAATGGTATCAGTAGAAACCAGTCTAAAGCCGACGGAAGAAATGTGTAGTTTTGCAAAAGTTGCTGTGCCAACATCGAACAACATTATTCCATTACTTTGGATAAGATCGGTAGTAGAGAAGTAGGTATGCGGTTTGAGACAGAGTTTTTTTTCACTACTTTTAAGGATAGAAATGATGCTAATTGTTCCCCATGCCTTGGGAATTTGGTCAGATGACATATAAGACTTTTGTACTTACAGTAAAGTCTCTCTTAACACAGTTGGGGACACTGCACACCTTGGGGTATAGAGAGTTCTGTGGGAGTAAAGGCCCTGAAAACTTGTCTAGCCTGCTCCCTCCCTTCTATAACTAACATAGACACATGAGAGAGTGAACCACAACCAACAGAACATTCAACTGAATTGTCAGAATAACAAAACAGTGGGAGCGCAATGAACCCCAAATGTGTTGAGAGAGAAAGAAATTTAATGGTCAGTACAAAAATCTTATATTCCTTTGCACATACAGTTGGGGGATACTGCTCACCTTGGGGATATTCAGAAGCTGCCCCTATGGGTGGGAATGCTTAGCCTGAGTGGCACGAAAAACTGCACGGCCAAAACATGCGTCTTTGGAAGAAAAGAGGTGCAAACAGAAGAATCTGGTGAACATGTGAACAGAAGATCAGGTAGCTGCCCTCAGGGCCGGATTAACCAGAAGTCTAACTGGGCTACAGCCCAGGGTCCTCGAGCATCCAGGGTGGCCCTTGACAGTGCTCAGCGGCATTATTGATCGGTGTGAGGACGACCTGCACCGATCAAGGCTGCTGAGCCTGTCACTGTAGTAATTCCGCGGCGCTCAGTAATCTCCTCATTGAAGAGATCTTGTGAGTCTCACTCTCACGAGATCTCCTCAGTAAGGAGCATTAAGTGCACCGCAGAAGGACTACAGTGACAGGAGGAGCACAGAAAGAGGTAAGTGCTTGGGGAAGGGCGGCTCACAGGGGGCCTCAGGGGAGAATGGTGGCCCCCTTAGCCCAGGGGCCTCCATTCCCTCAATCCTGCCCTGGCTGCCCTACACAACTGCTCAAGTGAGACCCCATGACACGCCGCCCAGAAGATGCTGACACCTGGTGGAATGGGCAGAAAGGCTGTCAGGAAATGGAGATCTCTCTGAGTTCTAACGTGTGGAATCAGTAAACCATCTTGCTATCATCTGTTTCGCGGCTGGCCAGCCACACTTACATACATCATACAATACCGGGAGACTGTCTGTTTTCCGGACGATGCTGTACAGTCCACATAACTAATCAAAGCTCTAACCACATCCAACAGCAGAATAGAACCCTGACTGTTGGATTGCAAATCCCAAGGTAACACAGGAATAACAATCTCTTGATTGATATGGAACTTAAAGGCCACCTTCGGTTAAAAAGAAGGCGTAGTACGGAGGACTGCATGGATGTCATGAAAAATCAGGAAGGGAGAGAGACAAGAGAGAGAGTCGCCAACTCGAAAACACGCCTGGCTGAAGAAATAGCCAGTAAAAAGGAAACCTTCCAAGTAAGAAGTTTCAAGGAAACAGTTTCCAGCGTTTCCAACGGAGGGCGACTTCTGTAGAGTCGTGAGAACCAGGTTGGGATCCCATGGTGCCACTGGAGGAACATAGCTGAAACTTTGACATTAAGGGGCACCAGAACCAAACCCTTATCCAGACCATCCTGAATGAAGAAATTAACACCTTTTGTTTCTCATACCAACCATGATAATTGTTAGAAGACATTTGTTTCCTGGCCTTGACCATAGTCAGAATAACCTTATCCGAGACACCTTTTCGCCGGAGAAACAAGGTTTCAACCCCCAGGCCTTAAAAGCCAACTGTGCCAGGTCCTAATGGAAGAAAGGATCCTGGCTGAGAAGATCTTCCCTGAGAGGAAGGCGCCAAGGTGGACCCACAGACATGGCAAGAAGATCTGTGTACCATGTCCTTCTTAGCCAGTTGGGCGCCAGAAAGAATCAATGGATCCTTTTCACACCTTATCTTTTTCAATACCCTGGGTAACATTGGATTTGGAAAGAATAAGTACAGAAACCTGAAATTTCAGGGTACAGTCAGTTATAGCATCTGCTAGAAAAGTCTGAGAGCTCCGTGTCATGGCACAATACTTGCCGACCTTGTGGCTCAGCGGAAAGGCCATTATGTCGACCTCCGGCTGACCCCACCGGTGTACTATCCGAGCGACCACCTCCAGGTGAAGCGACCACTACCCTGGATGGAGAGTATGTCAACTCAGATAGTCAGCCTCCTAGTTGTCAAACCCTGGGATGAAGACCGCTGAAATAGCAAAAACCTGCTGTTCCACCCACTTCAAGATCCTGGTCACTTCTTTTATGGCCAGAGAACTCCTGGTTCCTCCCTGTTGATTTATGTATGACACAGTCGTGGCGTTGTCTGACTCAATCCGAACCGGTCGGCGTTGCAGACAAGACTGTGCTTGAAGCAGTGCGAAGAAAAATTCCCTCAGCTCAAAAACATTTGTGGGCAACTTTGCTTCCTCGTGTCCAGGTCTTTTGCAATCGAAGATTAAGAGACTGGCATCAGTGGTCACCACTGTCAAATTCCAAACCGAGAAGGGACGTCCCCGATTGAGGTTTTCCGTCTGCATCCACCAGAGCAGGGACCAGGGTGTGACACACAACAACGGGAAGAACTGACCTTCCAATCAAGGGTCCAATCTGGACCATTTTGCAAGGATCTCTGTTGGAACTTTCGAGAATGGAACTGAGCAAACTGAACTGCCTCGAAGCACAACACCATGCGCTCCATCGGCTTCATACACTGAAGAACTGAAACGTGCTTGAGAGACAATAGTGTCTTTACCTGGTGTCAGATCATCTGAACCTTGTCTGGGGGCAGAAGCACCATGTCACAGCAGGTGACTTCTTGAAGTTGATTACCCAGCCGTGTGTTTTCAGGGTGTCCATAATCAGGCGCAGATTAGACTGGAGCCAAGAGATCGACTCTGCTTTTATCAGGAGATTGTCCAGGTAAGGTAAAATAGTCACCCCCTGCAGACGTATCTGCGGCGCAATGACTGCCATCATCTTTATGAACACCAGGGCGCAGTAGCCAGACCAAAAGGAAGAGCTCTGAACTTAAAAATGGTCCTGGTCCGCAAACTGCAGGAGATTCTGATGACCTTCCCAGATGGGTATGTGAAGACAGGCATCCTTGATGTCCAAGGATGCCATGAACTCGCCTCTTTTAGTATCACCTCGTATTTCTTGTATGTGCCATCTCTCAATGCAGCAGCACTAGGCAGGGGAATAACAGTGGACTTTGCCAAATGTGTAACGGGAGCATCCACACTCGGTTGAGTCTCCCAAGACGCCACCTCTGAGTCTGGAAAAAGATAGTAAAGGCGATACAGTCTGGGTATCTGAAATTTACTGTCTAGTTACAGCCTGGCTTCCCCCAAATTTCCAACAACTGGGGAAAAGGAGGGAAAACACTGCTCTTTTCTAATTCCTTTTGAACATGGACACCTGAGGAGGCGCTTGTTCAACTTCTGAGATGTTGGAAAACCATCTTACAGCCAAGATCAGGTCTTCAATTCCCTGTCTACCGTAGGAATCCTCCTCCCAAACTTTACAAATCCTCATTATCAGACTCGTTTTGAACTTCTCCATCCTCCTGTATAGATGTATCTGTATCAGAATCTCCCAAATCCTAGGAAAAGGGGTAACTTAGGCGTTTATGCTGTCTACCCCCCGGGAGAGGTTCGTAACATTGTTTTCAAGGAAAGAACACACCCTTGTCAATCGCTGGACCGACCTATTCCAAATTTATCATCCAGGTGGATTCCTGGGAGACCCTTGAGGTGTCAGACAGCAACTGATATGTCTGTCCACATGGAAGAGCATCTGAGGAGTGCGTACCCAAAAAAAGAGGAAGTAAAAGATATGAGTACCTACCATCCCCAAACGTGGATTGTCTGGATTGCAATGTACTGCGCTAGTTTCTGGTCATAAACCGGCTCCACCATAAACAGCTGTGCCCCCAGACAAGCGCCGACTCAGGTCCTAAAACTAACAGACAGTGCACAAACCCCCCCCAGATCTGATCGTCCACCAGGCAATTTTGATTGACACCTGGAACAGGTGAAAAACATCATGGCAGCCTTGGACGTGGAACTGGTCCCTCTTTCTGACATAATGCAAGACTGTAAGCAAATGTGAGACACTGTAGACCAGTCTGTAATAAATAATGTTTTGACAGTATATACACCCCTGTTAAATGCATGTATGGGACAGTTACCAATTCAATGCAGAAACCAAAGTACTCTACTATCTACTACATGACAGGAGAAGAGTACAGGGGTGAGATATCACACAGTTACACACTATAATAATAAATATATATATATATATATATATATATATATATATATATATATATATCCTTGCCGAGTTCAGGGCTCTGTGGGGGTTATAGCCTCACCTCTAGGACTTCTTGCTCTTCTTTACGATGAAGATAGTTTCCGATGACATTGGCTGCATGTTTGGGGTCCTTGCCCTGCTGTAGAATAAGTTTGCAGCCAATCAGACGCCTCTCTGATGGTACTGCATAATGTATAAGTACCTGCCTGTATATCTCAGCATTGAAGATACCATTAATCCTGACCAAATCCTGCTGCCATTTTTCTGCACCCCAATTCATATGTTTTCATGCATAGTTGAGTAGCTTGGCCTTGTTTCAACATTGAAGGTTGGCTTTTTGGCCGCAATTCTTCCATGAAGACCACTTCTGGCCAGACTTCTCCCAACAGGAGATGTATGTACCTGGATCCCACTGTTTTTTCCAGTATTTCAGCAAATAGAGTTGGGGATTTGGTCAGTCCTCGCTGACCATAACCATTGTGTCCACTGGAAAGGCTGAACCGATGAATGGCTGCCGTACATACTGCTGTGGCATGCTTAATTAAGTCTGGTGGCTGGAAGAATACTGCAGAAGCAAGGCGTAGTATGCACAGGACCCTTCAGCACTGAAGACAGTGACCATAGGGATGCTACGGTTATCTTTTGGTATGTGTCACGTGGGTATTGACTATCCAAGTGAAGTCTCCATGGGACGCCATTTGAATACTTGCGCTTCCTTAGGCCCATTTTTCACATCAAGGCTGCCATTCTTGAATTCATAAAGTCGATGTTCAGCTAACACTTGTTTAGGAAAGCAATATGGTACATTCCGGTTGTGAAGCAAAAACTATGGGTGCTAGCAGCCACTCCATCCTCCTAATGTAGGACACTGTAGTGGCTGGTAAGAGAGTACTGGCAATGCTACAAAATCTTCTTCCCCATAGGCGGCCAAGGATCCACACGAACCACAGATAAGTCCAGGGAGCAAAGATTGTGTGTGTGTGGGAGGGTCCAATGATGAAAACAGCAGACTGAGAGGATGGGGGAAAACACAACACCCCCACCATGCTCCAAGGAACAGCTAATTCCGTCTCACAAACCCACTCCACTGTCTACGTCCCGCCGGGACCTCCCAGGTCAGGATAGCTGGGTGGGTTAGGGTTAGGAAATACATCACTGTCCAATTCTTATTTTGTTATTTCCCATTCCAATTCATCTTTAGAAAACTAGTCTCTTAATGCAGACATTATGGATTGGTGTATGCAAACTATTACACAGTATCGGACTGTTTCTAATCATCTGTCCTTTCTTATACAGACTTAAAAGGAACTATATATTTTTTATTATTATTATTTTTTTACATTAAGTGTAAAAAGACACATTGGTGATTTTTCCCCTAATTAGCCTGCAACATCTTCAAGGATGACTGAAAACTCCTCCTATAAGGCTTGTTTAAGGGGTTGGTGCTGTATAGGAGGAAAGTAAAGGGCTTTCCCCATCACTGCATCAATTACATTTAAATAGGCAACAAAAAAAAAAACCAAAAAATAAAAGATAACATTAATAGTCAATGATATGGGGGGGTTTATTACATAATCGAGTAAGTGTTCCTGTACTTAACCTGTTTGTTTTACAATCATACTTAATGGTTTAAAATGGGGCAGTTCAAGATAAAGAATTCACTGGTATGCAAGCTGGCTTTACAATCAACAAATGAGCTCTATTGTTTCCCTTTTTATATAATTAAACTTAAGATCTTTAAAATAAACAAATGTCTCCTTCCTAATTATGTAGGTAATTGAACACAGCAAGGCACTTAGATGATCTTCACTGTAACACTAGCTTTCTATTTCTCTGTAAAATGAAAGTGGAAGTAAAACTTTACATCTGTTGGACGGCATTACTCACACAAATTATTTTATTGTGTGAGGTGCAGGAAACCAGAGCTTTGTCTATTTTGCTTCACGTCTTCAATAATTAATAGATAGATAACAGCAAAGAAGCTAAAAGCAAAGATGTATAGAAGTTCATCCATAAATTTCCTAAATAGAAACGTGATCACACAAGCAAGTCTGTGCTTCTCCTAGCTTAAGGTAAGAAAACATTGTTTACCGATAATGTCATGAATCTCTCAAACTTGCTATAGTTTCTCTTAAACACAAATAACTCCCTATCTATTATCAATATTTTTTTAGGTCTATTACACAGATCTTTATGGATATTGCACTTGCCTGTCTGAAACATCCAAGTCTCTTAACTATAGTCATAGGTGCAAATAAGGGGCTAGGCAGAGTTCCTGTAGTGTACTACTTGCATGAACTAAGAACTAATAATATTCACAAAGTAAGGAGTCAAAATGGCAATTCATTTGTAAAAAAAAAACCTGTTGCTTTAATGTCTTCATGTACTGTAAGCTGGGATGAAATTCAATTCTATGTTTTGGAAAGGTCCAGTTTTGGGGCTAGGTCTCCTTTTACTTTGTAAGAAATATCAGTGAGCAGCTGTCAAATTGAAAAGGGGTTAGTAGACTAACAATCCAAGAAAGAATAGAACAACTTTAAAGATTATGGCCAACATTTTCACTTACAGTTGTGCATGTTCTTCTCCTTTAAAGTCTAAAAATACTTTGAAGCATATCTTTTTAGAAAACTGAATGTAAATGTCCCTTCATGTTTGAAATTTATATATAGATTGTCTTGCATGTAAAAGGAATGCGATATACGATTGTCAACAGTACTGACTGATAGATGTGTTTGAACCGTGAACATTTCCAGAGAGCAGGAAATACAAATGGAGAAAACTAAATCTCCCATTATACTTGCAGCTAATTCAACATGCTAAGAACAACAATGATTGACTTTAGCAGTACCAGGACAAGTAATATGTGTAACGCTCACACCACACTTTAATTTTCGATGTGTGAATCTCTGAGAACAGAGGTTTCAATTAGCTAGGAGAAATGAGTAGCTTTATTTTATGTGCATTTAAAAGCAATTTGACAAAATGGAAACTTATAAAAAGCATCTTTTAAAGTGTATTCACCTTCATATATTTAAATTTATGATGGTCATTGCAATGTTAATTACACACTGCTACTCCTAATTTATTTCTAAAATGACCAGATATCTCCAGAAGTTCAGGTTCTTTTTAGCCAACTTACACTAGGAAAACAGTCTAGCAATGGCATCAGAAATAAATGAGACCAGTTTTGGATAACTGATCACTCCATCTGTAAATGGGAAAACTGCATCGAAAACAGAAATGGTTGACTGAGCCTTATGGAGGTAGCAGATACAATATGTGGTTCACTCCTACTCATCAGAAAAAAAATAAAACACCACACAATTAGCATATTGTCTTTGGTCTTCTGCTATTTTAATGGAAGATTATATTGCAGGGACCACATGCACCCCCACTATATAAAATGCTAACGTGGGAGAAAGCCATTTAGCGAACAAGGAATGAAAATTTCTACAAAGCTGTTCTTACCAAGTCCTGATCTTTCAACCACTTCAGCAACTTGTCAAGCTCCAATCCAATAACATTTGAGATTATTGCTGGGTAGAGATTGTAATAGACACTTTCACAGCGTACTGAAGAGAAAGTAGATATTATGCAGCAACCGACTAGATGACAAGTTTCTACAGTTTGTTATATGTCACCTGCTTGTAAAGCCCACTGTATTGAGGTGAAACAATTTGTATGGCTTTTCTTTTCTTGAGTTAAACGAGTGAGAAGAAAATAATAATAATTCTCTGATATTTTCATGAGTTTTATTAAAAAAATAAATAAAAAAAAATCAAAACAAAAAAGCAAAATAACTAAAAATAGGTTGTGATAAATATGAAAGATTATTTGTTGAACTTTACTAAATTACAATAGCTTTGCAGTGTCAATAATGATGTAGTTAATTGTATGTGTGACACAAAAATGGAGTGTGTTGCTAAATTTAATAAAACATTTTGGGGGGGGGGGGGGGGGATTCAACTGGCTGCATGACTGTAAAAAGTAACGCAGCCTGCGCAAATAGTGTGCTTAAATACCATTATTACAGTAGTTTCAACGCCGGCTCAAGGAGCTGTGAGCAGAAAGCCGGGTTAAATTTACGGTAATAGGTTTAGCGCGGCGATACACTGGGGGGAATTGAATTCCCCCTCTTGAAATGCAGCCTTAAGATGTAAAAACATGTACTGTTGTCCTCAAGAGAAAAATGGAAAAGTGATATGAATAGGATACAAAGAAAAAAAGCATAAATTATTATACTGAGAAAATCAGTTTAAACATCTGAAAAATCTTCAAAATATATTTGGATTTATTACATTTAGCATGTTGTAAGAAATCCTTAAATAGAGCTAATTTCCACTGGGAAAAAAAAGTGTCCAACAAAGATACTTCTCCTTTAACTTTTAATATTGATTTAAAACTGTAAATTAAGAAAACCACTCATGAGGCCAGATTTATGGCACATGCACAGTAAACCTATGGACAATTTTGAGTTGAGTGTTAGTTGCTCTTGCAAACGGCTGCAGAGTTGAATCGGGGTCGTGAAAGCTTATTCACAGTAGAAGAAATGGGCACATATAAGTGACACCACCTGGAGATTTTATCTAAACATAGGCCTCTTAGGAGACATAAAACTTGTGGCTCTCAGAGCTAAGATGTAAAGCCACATGTTGAGGATGACCACCAGCACATGTATTACTGGTTTAAAAAATGTAAATATATAAAATATTCCCCTCTCCATTTCCTAAAAGTTGATTATGATAGCTGGTGCATCTACACTGTGGCCTGCTTAAGACATACATAGAGCATATACTGATGCAGCTGCATACTTACACAATAAGTCAATTTTGTAGCCACAATTTTATGTATGTTGGTGCCACAAAATTACCCTACTCTAAATCAGGTCCATGAGGTCTTTCTTATTCTAGTAAACATGTCACTCACAATAACTGGTGGATAATGCTTACCTTCTTGACCTGTGAAATCAGCCTTCTGGAATAGGTGTTCTGGCAATTCTTTTCTTAGTTCAGACAGTCTGATTACTTCTTTTATTTCTAGCTTCTCTGGCCTGGAGAAGGGTTTAAAAAATAATTAAATGAAGCAAATAAATTGTCACTCTAGCAATGTTGATTAACTAATCACATACGTATGTGGAGAGGTCATGGGATTGGCTTTTAGAAATTTAAAAAACAGAACTTTTTAGAGCTCCGCCACACATTGAGAAAGATTGTTATAATATCAAAACGCGTTGGTGGCAGTGTTGGATTTCGATACCATTGTGACATTACCCCCAGAGACTCTCAGGAGTGTGGAGAGGGATTGCTGGCATCCTGCTTTTTCAAACTGCAGAGACCTGCTTTATCTACATGCCTGTTTTATCCAGTGGGATAAGAGTACATCCACATAGTGATCGAAGACTGCATAGAAATCTGAATACTTGTTTTTTTGTATGGTTTTATCCAATTTTATTGCTGGTATTAAAGACCAAGAGGTAAATGTATCAAGTTGCAAGATTCCAATTGGTTTGAAAAGTGGAGATGTATATAGCAACCAATCAAATTGTGGCTTTCATTTTGTGGAATGTACTAAAAAATAACTAGAATCTGATAGGTTGCTATAGGCAACATCTCCACTTTTCAAACCCACAAGTTGATACATTTACCCCCAATTGTTTTTACATAAATATTGAGTTCAATTTTCAATATATGAATGACAAATGGACTGGCTAGAGGCGTCTTTACAGGAGGGCACATTAACCAGCAAGTTCTTTGAAACTTGGGAAAGTTATATCAACATTTTACCTATTCCTTTGCAAGTACAAATCCATGAATGTTTCTGCCAAACACTCTGGTATGAAACCAGAATATTTCTCCAGGATGCCCCAATTTCTATATAGGAGATTAAAGTAATTCCTCATTCTCACTCTGGTCTCTCTGCACCACAGGTTTCCACAGGTTATGTATATGCGAGTTGGGGAGAGCAGAGCTTTTCATTATTCTCTTCCTTAGGGATACCATAATACACGTATATAACCATAGTTTAACTTTGCAATGTCTCATTGCCGTAATATGATGGGACTTTCTGCATTTTCGAACTTAGACTGTTGCCTATGAAGTTTAGTAAAAGACTCAATATTACTATGTTTCTCTTGTCACAACTATAATAATATATAAGCACATGTATGTGAATTATATTTAAAAATGGTTATCAATACTTGATATATATTTGTGTTCTGTACATTTCCGTACTTCATCAAAAATGTTTGAAAAAATAAAATATATGAATGACATCTATGTTACATTGAATTGAGAACTATAATGATGTTTTCATATTTGGATTATTTTTGGTACATTTAAAAGATACAGTCCGCGCTATGATGTGTTCCTGTTTGATCTTTTACATGCACTAATGGGTGAAAGCATAGGATATCCTTACAACAAGAGAGAAAATTCCAGCATCCCAAAGAACTTTCTTATTGCTGGAATTTTGATTGTGGATCTTTTTACCGACAAAAAAAAACAACCAATTGATTCATCTCTTGTGATTAGAAGTGTGATTCATAATAACTATTCACACCTTTGTTGTGTTTTATAATTATTTGAAGCAGCAGCATAATTTTTAACTGAAAATTGAGATTAAGGGGGTAGTTTTTACCGTACTACAGTAAAATCTCAGCTCATTTTTCCTCACACCTCTATGGAGTGCAAGGAAAAATCAGCGGATATTTCTGTACAAATCTCTGTTCTGAGGAACATCATGGATAACTGAAGCCTTCCCTAAATATATAAAATTGTTTTTGGGTTTGAAAAATTGGTAAAATGCAATATTTTAGATTATATTCTGGAATAGTCAATACCAGGTGAATATTACAGACAATTGTCAAACTGTATTTTGGCATGCAGGTTTTAGTACCATGACTTCATCATGGATCAGAAAGATGTGATCTTTAAAGCCAAAAGATCACCACACATGTAACGCTGAATACAATGTATGTTAAATGTGTTCTGTTGGTTTACTGAAGGCATTTTATAAACACCTAAGGTGAAAGATTACTGTGTCACTTCCCAGATATTATTAATAACCTTTATTTACATAATCCCAACATATTTTGCAGTGCTATACATAGGATGTGTAATCATCAACATCAGTTCCGGCCTGAGAGGGGCCCAAAATTCTAAATTCTCTACCACACAAATTAACACACTAGGGTTAATTCTGTTTGAAGTCAATTAACCTACCAATATATATTTTGGACTGTGAAGGGCAACCAGAGAACCTGGTGGAAACCTATACAGATGGTGTCCTGTTATGGATGGAACCCATGGCGCCAGTGATGTGAGGGTCATGGGCTCAATTCCTGTGCCACAGCATATACCCAAAGCTCAAAGATTGCTGATTATATTAGATTTGGATAAAGCACTGCATTGCATATACACAGAGGACAAGTATCTACTAAACTATAAAATATTTCCTAGATGGACCCAGGGCCGGATTAAGGGAATGGAGGCCCCGGGCTAAGGGTACTGTGAGGCAGCCAGTCCCTCCTCTCCCCCCCCCAAGCGCTTACCTCCTATTCCTGATCCGTCCTTTCTTCACTGCGTGCAGTAAGCTCCTTACTGAGAAGATCTTGTGAGAGTGAGACTATGACTCAGTCTCACTCTCACGAGATCTCCTCAGTAAGGAGCTTACTGCGTGTCGCGGAAGCACTACAGTGACAGCAGGCAGCTAACAGCATAACATTTGCTGTTAGCTGCCTGCCAATCTCCTTGACCAGCTAACAGTCTGAGCCGGGGGCGGACGCCCCCGACTCTATGAATGCCGACGGGCCCCCCAGATGCCCCTGGGCTCTAGCCCTGTTAGACTTCGGGTTAATCCGGCCCTGGATGGACCCCAGTTAGCTGAGGTGAGTAGGGCTTGAAGAAAAAGAAAAAATGTATTTTTAATTGTGCGACACCCATACAAAAACTGTCAGTGTCACTCAGATTAGGTGACAGTGTTATGGTGGGGAGAAAGTTTGGAGATTGACAGACATTTTACCAGCGTGCAGTAGGACCTCATCTAGATCTCTCCCTGTAGCACCTTACAGAACACCTGTTATAGTGATAGAATGGTGACAGACATGCCCTGGGGTACAGGGAGGACCTAGATTTGGTCAACACCTAATGACACAGCAACCACAGTGCAAGATTCTATGTTCACATTAGAGAGACAGCACTCACACTGAGCGTTGTGTTTTTTTACTGATCGTGTACCCAGGAGCCATGGATCAGTACTTGAACCTTAAGCTGGCAGGGACACCTCAGTTCCAGTTTGGCTGGGAAAGAGGAAAGCACTCAGTGGATAGGATGTACATCTACATTCATTTGAGCCTAAGACAAAACATAATAGGACTTGTATCTACTTGGGCAAATGATAAAGGGTTAACAAGTAAATGAGTAATTTAATTGTACCCATTGTAGTGTAAAAAAGTACAGAAATACTCCAACAAAAAAGGAATGTATTAATACTTACAGCTGAGCTGGAATGCTGCAATTGCTTGAGGACTGTAATGCAATATCACACACCAGTTGCTCCTGGATAAATATCTGTCCTTTCCACACATTACACAGATCTACTAAGAAAAAGAGAAGAAAGGATTAGTGACAAAAATAGAAAGTAAATTATTCTAATGTACTGAGACCAATGGTGATCATACCTGGACTGTTCAACTGGACCCTGGAGGAGAGAGGGGAAAAACATGTTAAAAAATACATAAATAAATCAGCAATTGAATATTCAATTATACAAATTGATAAAGGTAAATAAAAATAATGTCAAGGGTTCATTTAGCATGCTACACCTAACCTCCCGAAAAAACTAATACTAAAATACTAATATCAATTATAACCTGCTATAAAAGTAGTCCATGTTGCTTGGCGCCTAAATGTTTATTCAATTATTTTGTTCCAACCGGGGGAAATTCTGATGAGTGCTGTCAGAGGTTGCAGCCTCTGCTCTAAAGACAGCCATGTGGGTGTATGGAGATAACAGATCAACTTAAGCAGCTCAAATTGGTGGAGTGTGCAATGTAAAGAGACAGCTTACAGGACCAACATTTTTCAAAGTTAACCTGACATATCACTGTAGTTCTGTTAAAAAGTATTGCCACTCCACTCCATTATAGACAGCTAAATCCTCCATCACATGTTTAACACAATATCCTGATGGGATCTGGTGCAGGTCAAAGAGCTCAGACTGCAGATCTTTGATTGTTATGACTGCAGATCTCTGATTGTTATGACATCTCTGGCCATGCCCATGTGTATGAATGTAAGAATGCATTTTAGAGTGAATCATTGATAAGCAAGTCTACCAAGTTGGCACTGTCTGCGCTTTGGGACCTCCCATTAATAAAGCTTCCAACTGCAAAGAAGTGAAACAGAGCACTGTGGAACTATTTGGTCAAGTATAAAAAGTTTTGTTTATATATATTTTCCAGTTTTTCATATTTATGTGCGTCAAATAGTGATTTACTCACTCTTCGTGACACACTGAACTGGGCTGGATTTTGGCCATAATGCAAAAAAAGAAAAATAAGTATGGTTGACAATGCAGTGCACAATGTAACAGTCCACTATGTAAACCCTTAAGAAAAATGTTAATATTTCCAGTGGTTAACTGCTTACATATCAGAGTCCGTTAATACTGACATGTTACAGCTGTGTTCAAGAGGAAGGACACAATTATATATCAGATGATCGGCCTTGGCTGATGAGATCCATATGTGTAACACTGAAAGATAAACAAAACAATAATGTCTACAGTAACAGGTCTATAACAACACACAGATAATGTACAGATGGCTCTGAGCAACCTGGGCAAACGAGGCACTGGAGGGCATATTATAAAATCATAGGAGACAGTTTTTAATGCTGGTAAATGAAAGCACACCTCAGAGCAGAATCAATTCCATTTTATTTACGCACTAAAAACAGAAATGATTCTGTGCAACAGAAATTAAATATAAACAAGCAGTGATATTTCATGACGCCAGTATAAGTTATGGATGTCAGAGATGACCGCTGTCACCTTTGTTGTTAATTTTTCACATAGCATTAATAACTGCCCATATTTGAAATACTCAAGATATTAAAAAGGTATGAGATCAAGCACTTGAGATCTCAACCAATCTGCGTTTGCAGATAATGCCCTGGTGAAAGTCAGGGGGGAGGCTATCCATTCTGCTGGTCGAGGCTCTCTTCTCATCCCCTATACAAACTACCAGAAACATTTGTATACCAGTACTGTGTTCAACAAGAGACATTGTAATATTAAAGCATTATTAGATCCACCAACAAGTTAAATACTATTAACAGAGTATGGGACCTATTTATGAACCTCCGAAGAGGTTTAAAGTTGCAAGGCTATTTATTATTGAAGGCAAATGCAATCCCCATAGGTGTCTATAGGGACTGCGAAAATGCCTAACATATCAAGCACTGAAATTTGGAGCTTCACCCAGACAACGAACGCCATCTGAAGATGGTGTTAGCCGTTCTATTCTATGGTGAGAGCATCACGACAGGGATTCCTCCCCAACAAGCTCTGTGCTCCTGCCTATCGCAAAATGTTTAAGGCCATAAGAACCTGTAAGTAAAGTGATCGCCCTATAGATTATTTGCCAGGACAGGATCCTATCGGAGTCGCTATACCGGCTAATCAATTTGAATAAATTGCCACGTTAATTAATTTCTTATCATTGCAAAAAGAAATGATAATTAACGTGAGCAATATGCAACAGGCCATAAATAGACCCCTTTATCATGAATGTGTTCTTATCCTCTTAGCTTCTTTAAGGATTTTGACTTTGAAAAGTTTCTGCTTACAAGGACCAGGAATTCGTAAATAGAAATCATGCATTTATTAATCTCTTTGCCTCCTTCTTATATGAGCAATCAAGAACCGGTTTACTGCAGACATGACTAACAGGATACATCTTCCTTATGTGTATAGAGTACTATCACTTTTAAAGACCCATGAAACTTGCGCCGTTCATAAGAACCAATTCTCATTAAACCTGATAATCTAATTGTTTCAGTCTGAATTATAGAGAACAAAATAACAAATGGCTTGGAGTTAATGGGCATATTTGTTCAAAATTAGGAAAATACACAACATTTATTATAACTGGCATTATATTGCTTTATTTTATAAAATATGCACCCTCCATACCCATGCTGTGTTATGTTACTGTGACTATACAGATTTCAGATTCTAATTAAAGATAAGGGTATCAAACAGACTGAAATGCTACCTAAATTGAAGAAAAAACACACACACACACACACACACACAAATAGAAAAAGAAAAGAAAAAGAAAAGTACCTGTATCTATTCAAAGGCTTGAATGTAGGATTCTCTTGAAAATATTGATATTTGCAAAACTGTAGATATGGTTGTAAGAGATGGTTACAGTGCAATTGTCTGGTTAGTTCTCAGCTGCTGACATATCTCTGCAACACAAGCAAAATCATGAACATTGTTAATACCGAATATCAATTCTTCCCCCCATACTCTGGTGTAGCTTTGGTAATTCAGATCAAGTAAACAAAGATTGTAATAAAAATGCAACATGTAATAAAAATGCAACATTCATCACAAGAAAACAACATAGCTCATACAGTATTTGGAAAAGTTTATTTACAACCATAAAAGTTGAAGTTTATATGCATGACACAAAACAAAACTAGAAAACAGGAAGCTATGAGTGCATAAATAGACAGAACTAGTTATTCTAATATTTATACACTACCATATGTGTATATGTCCCATAGATTGTAAGCTTTCGAGCAGGGTTCTCTTACCTCTCTGTCTGTATGTATTACCCAGTATTGTCTTATCAATGTTTGTTCCCAATTGTAAAGCGCTACGGAATTTGCTGGCGCTATATAAATAAATGTTGATGAATGTTGATGATATGTGTAATATGCCAGCATGGTTAACATATGTTGAGTAAATATATGTATTTCCAACTAAAAAAAAAATGTAAAAGGCCTAGCACTGACTTATTGTATGGCCTTTGCATATTGAAAATTTTAAACAATAATAAAACAAATAACTTCAGGATTCTACCACACATGTAACTAGCTAGTTCTTTCTGTTAAAGAATGCCAAATATCCCATATGCTCCTAGATTAGCAAAATTTGAGTTCTTTACGGAAATAACGTTCTTATCAATAATGCCAGATGTTATGATCTAGATGATTTTAATTTAAAATCACCTGGCATCTACTTAATCCCTCTCTCAAAGAGTACACCTACTGTTTGGCTCTGTATGACTCCCATGTATTTTAGTGGGAGGACAAAAAAGAAAAAGGCTGCTCTCTCTTATCTTTGCAGCCCTCACAAACAACAAGTCCCTACCTCTATTATCAATTCTCCATAAAGAACTCATTCTATATCTTTCAAACCTGACATTTTAAAATAAATAACAGTAGCCAGAAGCAAATTAATCACTAATTTTATGGATGATACAGAAAAGGCTGTGAGAAAAACAAAATGCTTATTTTACAATAGAAATAACAAGCCAATGTTTGTTACCAAATTAAACCCGCAAACTTAACATACATATTCAAGTTCTACGCTCACATACTGGTGCTCTGGTCCATACACATCCTCTGCTATTTTGCAACAAATCGAAGAGGGTTACATTAAATTCTATGATGTGCTCAAGATGGACTTTGTTAAAACCCCTTCAGCTGCTATAACGGCGTTTCCGCAATCCTATAAGCTCCCTTCTATCTGAGGAGCAAATATGCTTGCTGTCTTGATAGGTGACTGATAAGAAGTTACATAAGAGTATGAAAGACCTGGATGGCTTCACAGTCTAGTTATATGCTCAGGGCCAACATTCATACAAAAACATGGTAAAATATGACTGCACAAAATATTGACACGTCATTGATTAATACAGGCATTAAATGGATATCCATTAAATGCAAAAATATGGACCAGTCGGATTAATTCAATACTCACATCACTCATTCGTCAATACCAAAGAGGGTATATTTCACTTTGCAGTACTCCTTAAAACATTAGGGAGTCCTTCTATTCCTTCAATGCTCCTAGTATGGGATACAGAAAGTCTTTCATTGCGTTGACCAGAGATACATGTATTTGATCCTCAGTCAATTTAAATTGACACTCCTGAAACTGTATGCAATTTTGCCTCCCTATCCTGATCATATAGCTCGGGTTCAGGCAGGTGGCTTCGTAACTTACATTCTTTCCATTAAAAATGGCACAAGACAATGTTTTACACAATCCTCCCTTTTGGTCTGTGCCTAAATCATTTTGCCCAGAAAGTGAAAATACATTTGCAAATCCAAGGTATAGACATGGGTACAGAATGCAAGTAATACCCTTTAAACACTAGAGAAACCAATGATGACATTGCTGGAAGTGTAACAACCGATTCATCAATTCACTAAATTCTCATGACTCAAATTTAACTATCAAAAATTGGAAGCTTTTAAAATTTCTCTGTCTGAACATGTAGGTAATGTAAAGCAACTGCACTTCCCATTTATGAGGCAACGCCAGTGCTTAAAATATCTCGATAGTTCTCATTACATTCTCCTGGCAAAATGTGTATGTTGTGAATTATTTAACTATGTTTACCAGAATACAGAAGAACCTCCAGCTATGTACGAAATATACCATCACCTGGCTTGGCCGAACAATTGCCTTCAAAATTACTAACTTGCCTCATGTTTTGCTCAGTCCCAATCAAACAGCCGTATCTTCAGAAGTTACAGCATTCGGCTACGGACTTCATATGGGATAACTGTTAGAAGTAGCGCAGGTCACTGCTGTCTGCCGAGCTGGTTGACTGGTAACAGCAACCGATGCACTGCAGCCAATCACCACCTTTTGCTAAGGGCAACATCGAATACGTATTACATCTGCAGATATGGCTGAAATTAGTGAGCTCTGCAGTGGGGGACCTTAGTAAATACATCCTATTTCGGTAGCCACAAAAACTATGGGGCATTAGCTATGTAAAATCCATGTGTGGTTTTAATAGAGTTGAAAGAAGATCTTACTATGACGTGCATAACAAAGCACAGTATTACATATATGGTACAGTAAGTAAGGGATTTTACTTACGTTAAATCCATTTCTCTGATTCCGTCTGGTGGACACTGCTACCATGGGTTTGTGGAGGGGAGCACAGGAGTTGGCACCTAGCTAGTTAACTTCAGGAAACTGCTGACAGACCCCTCCCCTCTACAATACCCTTGTCACCTCCCAGTTAATTAAAAAGCCCCAAGGAGAAAAGGCCAATCAACCAAGAGCACACAGAAGAAAAGCAGAAGGGAGAGGTCGCAGTGTCTCCCAGACGGAATCAGAGAAACGGATTTAACGTAAGTACAAAAATCATCTTTTCTCTTTCATCCAGTCTGGGGGACACTGTTTACCATGGGAATGTTCTAAAGCAGCCCCCTAAGGATGGGACCGCTCTGAAAGCCCAGCCTGTAGAGCACTATGAGCAAAATTTGCATCCGAAGACGCAAACACATTAAACTGATAGAATTTAGTAAAAGTATAGACAGAGAACCAGGTGGCTGCTCTGCTAAGTTGGTCCACAGAAGCCCCATTTCTCGCTGCCCAAGACGTCCCCACCGACCAGGTGGAATGGGCTGTAAGCCTCTCTGGCACAGGACGGTTAGCCCTGATGTAAGTCTGTCTAACAGTTTACCTAATCCATCTCACAATTGACTGCTTAGAGGCTGGCCAGCCTCTTTTTGAGAATCAAAAAGGACAAACAGATTATCGGTACGCTGAATCTTGGAAGTTCTCTTAACATAAATACGGAGAGCCCTAACCACATCTAAGTTCTCCATATACTCTTAATCAGACTGAGAAGCAGTCTGAAAGACCGGAACCAGAATCTCCTGGTTCAAATGAAGAGCCGAAACTACCATCGGAACAAAGGAAGGGGGAGTTCTCAACACTGCTCCCAACTCTGAAACTCTGCGAGCAGATGCAATAGCTAAAAGAAATACCACCTTCCAAGTCAGAGACCTAAAATCTGCCGAAAGTAAGGGTTCAAACGGAGGCCCTGTAAGCATCTCAAGCACCATGTCAAGATCCTATGGTGCTGTAGGCGGAGCATAAGGAGGCCGGATATGCAAGACCCTTGAAGAAACATCTTGATGTCCGGCATATCCACCAACCTCAGGTGGAAGAAAACTGAAAGGGCCGATACCTCCACCCTTAAAGTAACCTAAGCGGAGACCTGCATCAAGATCATCCTGTAGAAAAGCCAGTAAACGGAAAAGACGAAAAGAGGACGTATGACAATACCTATTTTCACACCATTTGATATAGGCTCGCCAAATACAATGATAAATGCGAGCTGAAACAGGCTTACGAGCTCGCAGCAGAGTGTTCACTATACTAGGGGAGAAACCCCTAGTCCTCCAGAGCTTCAACAGCCATGCCGTTAAATTCAGCCGAGGTAAATCCTGGTGCTGAAACGGACCCTAAAGGAGAAGATCGTCCCACAGCAGAAGACAAAGTTCTCGCCCTACCGCCATAGCGATTATGTCCACGTACCACACTTGATGTAGCCATGCTGGAGCTACCAGTATTACCAGCAGACCTCCCTATCTCACCCGTTTGAGTACTCGGGGAATCATGGGAATTGGGGAGAACAGATATTCCAACCTGAAGTCCCATGACATCTACGGCTACTGCTAAGAGGTCTCTTGCCCTGGTGCAAAACCTTGGAACCTTCCTGTTGTGCCTGGAGGTCATGAGATCCAGAACCGGCAGACCCCATCTCTGAATCAGAGACTGGAAGACTTCCGGATGGAGGGACCACTCCCCTGGCATTATCGCATGACGACCGAGGTAATCGGCCTCCCAGTTTTTTATACCTGGGTTGAACACTGCTGAGATTGCTGGAACATTTTGTTCCGCCCAGGCGAATATCTGAACCGATACCTGCATTGCAGCGGCACTTCTGGTTCCTCCCTGTCTGTTGATGTATGCCACAGCCGTGGCATTGTCGGACTGAATCCTGACTGGATGACCCTGAAGAAGGGTCCGAGCCCCCTGAAGGGCCAAAAGGATATTGATGGATAGGGAGGACTCCTGGACTGACCAAAGACCCTGGAGCCGGAGATGAAGAACTACAGCTCCCCAACCTTTCAGGCTGGTGCCTGTGGTGACTATGATCCATGACCATGGAGCAAAGAACCTGCCCACCGACAGATGATCCTGAACTAGCCACCACAGAAGTGAATTCCTCGCATCCAGAGACAAGGAGATCCTCCGGCAATCTAAGTGTAGGTGGGATCCCGACCACTTTGTTAAAAGGTCCCACTGAAAACACTGGGAATGAGCACGACTGTAAGGGATCATCTCGAAGAATGCCACCATCTTCTCTAGGAGACGCATGCACAAGTGAATTGAAGGAATGGGAGAGGACAAGACCCGAGATGTTACCCTCTGTACAGATCTGATCTTCTCTTCTGGCAGAAACACCTTCTGCTGCTTGGTGTCCATGACGAGTCCCAGGAAGATCATCCGCTGCTGCGGGACCACCTGGGACTTCTTTAAGTTTATTAACCACCCGTGGCTCTCGAGAAAACTGATGGTGAGGGACAAGTGCTGTTGTAATCGAACCTTCGAGGTGGATTTTATGAGAAGATCGTCTAAATAAGGCACGACCTGAACTCCCCTGGAAAGAAGACAAGCCGCCATTACTGAAATGATCTTTGTGAATACCCTTGGAGCTGTGGAGAGGACGAAGGGAAGAGCCCTAAACTGATAAGGAGTTGCCACCACTGTAAACCTTAGGAGCGACTGATGTCCCCTCCATATAGGAACGTGAAGGTACGCGTCTTTATGTCTATGGAGGCCAGAAACCGATTCCTTTTAGGCCGTTTATTACTGACCTCAGACTCCATCCAAAATTTGTCCACCCTAAGGTGCACATATAGGTTCTTTAGATTTAAGATGTGTCGAAAGGAGCCATCCGGCTTTCTGACAAGAAAAAGATTTGAGTAAAAACCTCTCTTTTTATGGCTTTCTGGGACCCTGCAATTAACTTTTGCTGAAAGAAGAGAAGCGACGCAATTCTGCATTGCCTGTCTTCTTTCTGGATCTCTGGGTAGTGGGGTTACAAAGAAACGACCTGGAGCAGGATCCAAGAGATCTATAATATACCCCCTTATCATAATGCCCCAAATCCAAGGATCCTGAGAGGACGCTGTCCATTGTTTCTGAAAAGAGACAGGCGCACCCCCCCACCACCTCCGGGCGAGGGGAATGGCAGTCAGGATGCAGGCTTCTCCTGAACCTTGGAAGCCTGACGTCTAGCGGAGAAAGAGGACCTACCCCTGACTGAGAGGCCCCTAGAATTTGGCTGTCTGCCCCTGGATGACTAGCCCCTGAGAAAGGAGCTCCCCCGAAAGGGCTGCCTAAAGGAGCTGAAACGCAGGAGACGGGCTCTTGCCACCTGTTGCCTGAGAAATGATACTGTAACTCTGGCCCAAACAAACCTGATGCTGAAAAAGGAGGGGTCTCCAAGGATTTCTTAGATTCTGAATCCGCATCCCAGGTCCTTAGCCATAAGATTCACCTTGCTGAAATTGCCGCAGCCTGAATAGAGGAGGAAACCAAAGCTGCATTCTGAGCTGCCTCATAAAGATACCCAGACGCCTCTTGCAAATGTAAAGCCAGGGGGAGCAATTCTGAATCTTGCAAGCCCTCAGTCAGCTGCTCTGCCCGTGCTTCCATGGCTCTAGCAACCCAGGCCGAAGGAAATGTGGGTCGAAAAGAGCCCGCTGCTACAAATATAGACTTTAGCTGAGATTCAATTCTGCGGTCAGTGGGGTCCTGCAGAGCTGCAGTGCACGGGACCGGCAGGGTAGTGTGGCGAGCCAAGCGGGCTAGAGGAGTATCCACCTTCCCAGTGAGCCATATCCTCTTCCTGCAATGGATATATAGAGGAGAATCTCTTGGGAATAGAAAACTTTTTTTTCAGGCTGCTTCCAAGCTCACTCATCGATATCTCTCAATTCTATCAAGGAGGAAAACAAAATAACCCGACTTCTGGCCTTCTTAAAAAGACTCCTGTCTATGGGATTAGGATCCTCTACCTCTGGGAGGTCCAAGGCTTGCCTCACAGCTAATACCAAACCATCAATGCCTCAATATCTGGCGGCTTCTTCCGGGTCAGATATCTGAGCCTGATCAGGATCAAAATTTGTGTCTTCTTCTTCTGAAAAGCATCCAGAATCCGAGGGCGACAGGAGGGGATTAGAGGATCTAAATCACTACCTTTTAGAAGTGCCCAAATTTGGGGATTCCAGCAACTGGTTTAATCTATCTAAACCCTTAATTAATGAGGACCATGCCGGGTCTGCCGAGGCAGGGGCCTGATCTGTCAACAAAGAAGAAGGGCCTGCTATAAATGACCCAATAGAAGCAGCTGCAGCAGGGACCCCCAAAGCTGCAAAGGCATTATCTGATACAGAAGGAAGAGCTGCCAAGCTTGTCAGTAACTGAGAAGATTTAGTGAGAAGCTGGGCTAAAGAGGAAACCGACTGTGTCAGAGACGCCACCCAGGCCGGTTCCACCGACAGAGGGGCTACAGTCTGCTGGGTTTTCGTAGAGAGAAGCTCGCTTTCACAATCAGAGCAAAGCGCCAACGGGTCCTTCTGTCCACAGGGTAATTTACGCTTACATTTAGAGCAGGTAAAATATTTTGCCATAGGACCTTTCCCTTTATCTGACATTTTATAAAGGTAATATGGGCAAGTGAAAGTACAATAATATTACCCCTACTTGCCCCACTTATTCAGCAATGAAATATAGTATAAAATACTTGATAAATTATTATTATCATTTATTTGTTAGGCGCCACAAGATTTCCGCAGTGCCGTACACAGTACAAACAGTAGACTATACAGGGTGAAACAGTACAGAACAATAAACAAAAATACCAATACTTCAGAACTCCAGGCAGGCTGCTGCAATAAGCACGGAGCAGAAGAACAGGTTAGGAGACAGGAGGGAAGAGGGCCCTGCTCATGTGAGCTTACATCTTAAAGGAGGATAAAGAGACAAATATTTAGCCAAGGGCCCAAAATACAGGAGGAGTCCCACAGCAGTGTCCTGGTGCCTGTTCCAGCCAAGATATCTGCTTTTCCCGGGCTTCCTCTGGCACCAAAAGACAGGACTGTACCAACTGAGAAAAAGAGTAGGGGAGCTCTATATGATTTTAGCTTCCCCCTCCTCTTGAATCTGTCCTTCACCTGGACAAAAAAATAAAATTATATTAGCAGAGTTTTGAAAACCTCTTTTAATGATTCTGAGGTCTCTTGCAGCGGTAGGACCCCGTTCCCCCCTCTTCCTGAGGGGGGAACTTGGTCTGCCCCCAAGATGGCGCCTGGCTTATGATCCGATAACCGGCGCTCTATGCCTGCAGTGGCAGTACCGGTTATCGGGGAGGTTCTGAGAGTGACAGCGGTCCAGAGAGACCACTTGTCACTCTGATACAGACACCCTAGACTCTGCCAGTGAGAGCCCTCGGCTCTCATCTGACAGAGCAGTGTCTGTGCTGCGGTTCTGGGAGTGTACTCTCTATGATGGACTCCCAGGTCTGCCTTTAAAATAAAAGTCTCAAAAGAAAAAAAAAATATTAAAATGAAAGTAGCATTAAAAATAGCAGCCCAACTCCTTGGGCACCTAGAAAACACTGGGAGGTGACAGGGGTAGTGTAGAGGGGAGGGGTCTGTCAGCAGTTTCCTGAAGTTACTAGCTAAGTGCCAACTCCTGTGCTCCCCTCCACAACCCCATGGTAGCAGTGTCCCCCAGACTGGATGAAAGAGAAAAAAAGAATACAAAAAGAGTGGTTAACACAGTGGCTTAGTGGTTAGCACTTCTGCCTTACATCACTGGGGTCATGGGTTCAATTCCTGACCATGGCCTTATCTGTGAGGAGTTTGTATGTTCTCCCCGTGTTTATGTGGGTTTCCTCTGGGTGCTCCGGTTTCCTCCTACACTCCAAAAAACATTCTGGTAGGTTAATTGGCTGCTAACAAATTGACCCTAGTCTGTGTGTGTTTCTGTGTTAGGGAATTTAGACTGTAAATAGTGACGATGATGATGATACTACCCCAATGTTCACCGAATACAGTTTCTTGCCAACAATGTACAGCTCAACAGTAATAATCTTATGGATAGCACTGAGCATACTTCCCCTAACCAATCTGATGGCTACAGAGGATCAAATCCCACCCACCCAACCACTGCGATGGCTAGTTGTGGGCAGATCCCCCCTCACCAACCAATGTGATGGCTAGTCGTGAGCAGATCCCCCCTCACCAACCAATGTGATGGCTAGTCGGGAGCAGATCCCCCCTCACCAACCAATGTGATGGCTAGTCGGGAGCAGATCCCCCCTCACCAACCAATCTCATGGCTAGTAGTGAGCAGATCCCCCCCCTCACCAACCAATCTCATGGCTAGTAGTGAGCAGATCCCCCCTCACCAACCAATCTCATGGCTGGTAGTGAGCAAATCCCCCCTCACCAACCAACCAATCTCATGGCTAGTAGTGAGCAGATCCCTCTATCCAACCATTCTCATGGCTAATAGTGAGCAGATCCACCCTCACCAACCAATGTGATGGCTAATGGTAGGCAGATCTCCCCTCACCAACCAATCTGATGGATAGTGGTGAGCAGACCTCGCCTTTCAACCAATATGAAGGACAGAGATGAGCAGCTCCCCTTTTAAACCAATCTGACGGATAGTGGTGAATAGATTGGTGCATAGTCAATGCATGTACCTTTGGAAGGCATGGGGGTAGCAGGTTATAAGTAAATAGTCAGAGAACAGTCAGTTGTTTAGCCAATGAAGAAAAGCAACATTTAGGTTTGCAGCAAGATAAATAGATGAAATATAAATATGTAAATACATTTAAAATATTGTACTATATCTTACATTACACTAACATGGCAGTTTATTTAGCAATTCAAGTCATTGATTAAACACTTGTGACAGACTTTGATATATTTGAACCATTGGGTCTGATATCGCAATAGTGTGTACGCCCCAACAATGAACGATTATCTTTCCAATACACATTGTACTAATTAATTTGATTTTTAAACTGGACTAAAAATCTCATTCAACAATGGAATGTAGTTCCTATTCTGCAGTGTGTATACACTCACAACTGGCAGTGCCCATAGATCTCTATGGAGTGTGCAGAGTCACAATCTTTTTAGCTGATGGTTACTACAGATGAAGAACACAGATCTGAAGGTAAATCTTGTAAAACATGTATAGTGTGTACACATGGAACAGCATGCTGATCCATGTGTTTTTCAGCCGTTGGTAAAATCGTTAACAATATTGCATAGGGAGTAGTATTCTGTATTTTGTACCCAGTCTACTTACTGGACCACTTCTGAATGATTATCTAAGTGAAGACATTTGTTCTGACATCACATGATAGAAAAATATTTCACTTCTACAATATATAAAAGTTGTTTTCTGCTTTAGATCAACGTTATATGAACATAAACAGTGACTTGTTCCTTTACTCAAAATCCAATCAGACATCATACAGTTGATTCCTTCTATCCCAGATAATAATGCCTTTCTTAGAAAACCATAAGCCCATTTTAGTTATTGTCCTTTATGTCCCGTTTGGGAACGATGCAGAATCTATGAACAGGTGGCACCCTACTTTAAATTTTGGTTTGGACACATTAGCATAAGAGTGGAGAGACATTTTTAGAACAAGACACTATTGACATAAAGCACACGCGTCACGATTGGGAAGACATAAAACAAACAACACACAAAAACAAACCCAAGTTACTGTAGAGTCGACTTCCAGAAAAGTCACTATTGCACAATCATTACCACTAGATCTACACGAGGCTGGATTGACAAACCACCCTGAGCTGCCATTACCTCTATAACTACCATGGATGCCCTCGTTATCATGACTCTTCTATCTGCCGTATACCCTCATATATATTAATCCAGAGTAGCCTTCTGCGCTCATGTAATAGATACACAATAACCAGTGTCTTCCTGGCAGTTTTCATGGGCCCGGATCGGGAGCCTCTTTTCCTCCCTTCTTCTAAAGTGGGCAATAAGCTCTGGAGGAAAACTATGCGCCACACCCGGGGTGAGGGCACAAGTGAGCTGGATATCAGCAGAATATAGTATCCCCACAATACCTGTGCGCTTACCGTTCGTGTTTGTACACCAGATCCTTACACAACAATCCACAGCAGTCAGAAAATGTCTGACGCTCATAATCTACACAGAGTCCTCCTGGGAGGGGGGCTGAGACTCCAGGAAGTGATTCGTGGAAAGGAAAAAAAGAAGAGAAAGTGAAAACTCACCCGGAAGGACAGTCGGGCAGCGGGTGTACTATGGGAAGGTCACTGCCCACACTTGCTGGGATCCGATTTCCTGTACTGCACACCTCTGCAGTGCTAGAGGAGAACCCAGGCAGCGCTTTGATCTTTGTTTCTTTCTATATCAACTTCATTTTCTAAACA
Organism: Mixophyes fleayi; assembly: GCF_038048845.1. Lineage (NCBI taxonomy): Eukaryota > Metazoa > Chordata > Amphibia > Anura > Limnodynastidae > Mixophyes > Mixophyes fleayi. The sequence goes on along the minus strand of NC_134405.1, from coordinate 148,098,896 downwards.
AATTAATAACTAATCGCATCAAGGGTCACAATCACATGTGAATATTTGTATGCTGACTTGTATATAATAATGAATCATTTAATAATATAGGTGCTACTGGCTTTACCTGGATAATACTGGTACTGGACCCTGTGATGATGGTGTACCTTTGCATTCCTGTAGTAGTGTGAAATTAAATTGTATGCTCCACTGGAGTAGGGAGTATTGATGTGAAATTAATAAACACTTTGAGCCTGAGAACCTGAATTATAGTTTAACATAAAGATGCCATTTCTTTTCCCCATCTGTATTTTCAGATGCATGCATCTTAATACAAGTGTAATCTTAAAGTGTATTGATGGATCCAGACTAAACATTCAACAATCACCATGATCAACTTGTTTGAAAAGGTACAAATGTAATATCTCATAGCTAACATATTTCAATATTTCACATAACAAAATAAGGTGCATCTCAAAGAGGCGTACTTAACTCGTATCTGCTCACCTTCATTGTACTCCACTTGTATGTTACCACACCTGATTCACCTCTTCAAGCACAAGGGACTGTAAGCGCTAGATAAGTGCAACTCTAAACACGGACATAAGTAATGAACTTTATAAGCAGCTTTTATAAGGCAATCTGTGTAGAGCATTGTGTAATATATGCATAAAGAGAAATGATTTATATGGGATAATGGCCACTGAGTACAGTAGTTCTGTGACAACATAAAAGCCTTTTACAGGTCAGAGAAAAAAAGGCGACTTCTAATATCTGTAATAGTTTCCAATAGAGGGTTCATTATTCTTTTTAATGCACACGTTTTCCTAATGAACACTTAAGTTATCCCTAACCCTTTTGATTTGTATAATAAGGGTTTGAAAATTTAATGGGTTTATCTGAAATATATGTTATATTACTAGCGAACATTATGGGCTTATTGATGTTTTATCTATTCTTGTATATTTGATCTCTGATTGGGTGAGAGGCATGTGCTTACAGAAAAAAATAGCTGTAGGAGAGTTCAGTTTATTGGATAGGAGTGTCAGACTTCTACTCCACGATTGGTGGGTTCTCACTATTTTAGTCAACCCTCTAATAAAGTCCCCATGACAATATGCTTTGACTTAGCAGTGGTGCTTCATTTAAATATCTGGTCTCCGCAGCTGTATTCCTTTGGGAACAGAAACAGACGACATCACTTTTTCTGATAAGCAAGATTGGTTCAAGAGGAGAGACAAATTTTCTCAGACGGATCACAACACAAACTGATCTCGAGCAGTGTGCAAGGTGAGCAAATGAGACTATTTCTGGTGTTGGATTAAGAGTTACTAACTTTATTACAGATATAGAAGTTTAATTGGTAAACGTTTTTTATTTTCTTGTTTCCTAGATACCATTGTCATATCCAATGAAAGTTCTGAGGGAGAAAAAATCGTTCTAAAGCTCCAGGATTATTTTAAAGAAATTAAAGGGAATATAACCGACATCAAGAAAAAAATTAAAATCCTTGAGAATACTTTTGTTGAAATGTATATGCTGTTTGGAACTATTCTGCCACAAACCAGTAGCACCTTTAAAGTGTAATACTATTTTTTTCACTTGTCATATTCTACAATAAAAGTTTTTGTACTTTTTCCTGCAATAAAACTTGCATTAACACTGTGTGGTTTATTCTGGGTATTTTACAAATATTATTTAATAAAGGTTAATATAACTTTATAAGTTTAATAGTTTATAAAGGTATAAGTTTCTAAAGGGTAAATATGAATAGGTTCCCAATATAGATGCAAAGGGTAATAACACACGTACTTTACACAAGTGTAATGGTCTGCAGACAGGTGCAATACACATGTATACAGAACACAAGTCAGTGATGTGCGGATACGGCACCATGTGGGACTGGTACAGGCATCACAAATTTACATACACACGCCCACCAGGTCAAGGAAGTATCGGATGATTGTCGTAGATCGGTCGGAAATTTATACACACTACACAACGGAAAGGAGATTTGAACGAAAATATTGAACGGTACGACCAACCAAACGAGGCGACAATCGTCCATTTGGGCAGACTTTCGACCATCGTGTCACTACACACACGGTCGTATGTCGGCTGGTTGAGACGATTATTGGACAAAAACCCTGTAGTGTGTATCCAGCTGTAGAGACAGCCAAACTTTTGAGAGTTAACAGAACAGGGGTGGATGGAAGGAAAAGGTAGGTGGAGCGAGAAAAGGGAGCTCTGTAGGAGATAATATGGCTGGAGGGAAAGGAGTGGAAGGGGCAGGTGGAGCCTGAGAAGGGAATTGTCTTAGGATAGGTTGGGAAAGGTGAGTTTTGAGGGAGCACTTTAAAGATTTGGGGGTGGGTCAGGTATAGCAGGCAGGGAGTTCCAAATGTGCGGATAAGTACAAGCAAAGTCCTGAAGGCAGGAGTGTGGTGACACTTGAGGAAAGACGAAGGTCATTGACAGAATGTAGTATTTTCCTATCAAGGTCTGAGGGTAAGGCATTAAAGAGGGCTTTATAAGGGATTGGATGTGGGGAGAAAGTGAGAGAGAGGAATTAAGGATCATGTCCACGCAGAGGACTTGAGGAACTGAGGCGATTGTGGTGTTGAGGGAGGGGTGGGGAGGTCTGGTGAATCACAAAGTATGGAAGACAGTGAGCTAGGTTTTGCCCCTATTTAGCTTGAAAAAGTGGAGAAAAGAGAGGGGGAGAGGTTAGAGGACAGCTAGAGCAAGTTGTCATCAGCATTGAGGTGGTACTATAGCAAAGGAGCTGATTTGTTTGTCCAGGGAGGAGAGGTAGAGTGAGAATAAGAGGGGGCCTAGTATTGAGACTTGAGGTACTCAATGGGAAGTGAGAGAGGAGGGGAGGATGAGGTACAAACGGAGAAGGAAAGATATAAGAGATGATGAAAGAGTACAGTGAATGCCAAGGAGGTGAAATGTGTGCAATAGAAGAGGGTGGTCCACTGTGTCCAAAACTGCAGAGAGATCCAGAAGAATAAGAAATAAGAGATCATTGGTGACTTTGGTCAGGCCAGTCACAGTGGAGTGGAGGATGCAGATTGAAGAGGATCAAGGAGGGAGCTGTCAGAAAGGAAGATGGGTGTAGATGAGTCTCTCAAATATTTTTGAGGTGAAGAGGAGGAGAACGATGGGCTATAGTTCAACAGTGTGGTAGGGTCAAGAGAGGGTTTTTCAGAATGGCGGAGACGACGTGTTTGAAAGAAGAAAAAAAAATGCAGATAGAGCGACTGAAGACGTGGGTGAGGTGGATGTAGGCTTTAGGGGCGAGGGAGTGGAGATGAAAGGGGATAGGATCTAGCGAGGAGGTCTATGTTGCTTTAGTTACCTTTCTCATTCTATTGTGATTTTTATGTGATCAACTACTCCACAAACGTAATATTATATTTTTTATTAAATATGTCAATATTCTTTGTTTCCATAGCATCTGTAGCATTATAACAAGTTGGATGTATGAATTTGTTTCATATGTAGGTGTGTGTGACACCATTCTTCCCACATTAGGAGCCTTCTAATGTTGGGGACTCTGCCCCTTCCACTATCTACCTCTGCCTGTGGTTTCTTGCTTACCTCCGTTTCCCTCTTCACATTATCACATTGCTCCTGTCATACAGCTATATCCTCACATACACAATCACAGGTCACTAGCTCCCTCAAAAACAGCACTCACTGGTATACTCTATGCTACAATGATATCAATGATGTGATTGCCTACATCTTCTATCTCACACTTCAAAAATTAAGATATCCTAGACATACAGTAAAGGAAGAGTTGATAGAATGAGGTGTTCAGACCTTAGCAAAACACAACTTAAAAGCTTTAGGGATTGCAATAACTTGGTACTTTTGTAGCATAATTTGCAGGGGATCATCCCCTGTCACACATCAGTAAAGTCTAAAGTACTATTAAGTATTATAAACCAGTCATTAAGTATGATATTGATTGGATGTTGCATGATTGAATGGATTGTAATGATCACAGTGAACTGCAACAGTGGGGTACTTCTTAAATGGATGTTTTTGATTTATAATTAAATGATTGCTAGTTATTACAACAAATTGTGTGCTCATGGTTTATAATGAAATATGTGTGTCATATGTTATTAAAAGTGTAGGAGGTCCATGCATGACACCATTTTGTCTGAGGTGGAAGGTATGTAGACAATGTTAAGGGTTTTGTAAACTGTGAATCCAGACTCCGGTAGCAGTTACTCAATCTTGAGACACTGTAGAGTCATAGCCACACCCAGTGGTCGAAGTGGAAATTTAGAAGTGGCGGTATGGAAAATGTAAGTGAATGGAATTTTATAGTTTTACAATAAAAGCAGTAAGAGAAGTGGTGCAATGTTATACAACCATATACCAGCCCACTGCGACCACTGGTCACTCTCATGAGAGGCAAGGATATGAAGATGTCAACAAGTTATGAAATATTGCCCACATATATCTCTAAATGCTAACTTTTATTGATTGCTATTACTTCTTAAGTTTATCCAGGAGGTGACATGGGGGATGGGGTCAAATTTTTGAGGATCAATTAGCCCTAAATGTAGGGTCCTTTCATTACAAATAGACACTGCATCCGCTGTGGCAAAACCTAATTATATTGCTTTCTTGCAAAAAGCCATAAATACAACAATCCTTAAAACTGACAAAGTGGCTGACTTTCTCTTCAATAGACCTGACTCCAATGCTTACTACTTAGCTTGACACTGCTATGACTATTTGAACGTAACACTTCTATACAACCCGCGCTAAGAAAATAAACTGGAACTGGAGAAAAATAGATTTATGCTTCGCTATCACTGCCCAGAAGCAGAATAGCATCACATTGTAAAGTGACTTCGACTGGCATTTACGTAATACTATACTTTTAAACGAATAAAATGCAGACTTGCTCTGTACAGCTCAGGGAGCCACTCAAATTTGGCTACCATAGAAAAAAATATATATTCTATGATTCCAAACTCATTACTAGTTTCGATTACAGCTCAACCTTTCATGTCACCCTTAGGTCAACGCAGCACTTCAGCAGCGTTTTTTTTTGTCATAGAATAACTGAACCTGATTGAGTAGTCTCTGACAGACTAGGTTGTGTGACACATTTAAATCAATCAACTAGTTATAGATCAATCATTTATTATAATATTCAATGTGACATTTCATGCACCAATATAAATGTGAATGCAGCCACATAAAAGTCTAGTGCCGTACCGTATTATTAATTGTGAAATGCTCTGTGGCTTGGTAATTACATGCTTTGTTTAAACAGCAACCAGTACTGACTACAATTCCCGGCAATCAAGGCGCGCCTACTTCCGGTATCGTCATGTGACGCGGAAATGTGATTCAAATCAGATAGAGAAACGGAGATGTCACTACCAAGGCGGCTCTGCAATCTGGCTAAGCAAGAAACGTTATTTTCAGCTGACCTGCTCTGATACTAACCTGTACTAGCGATGATTGTTCTGTCCAGGAAAGACACACTTATAATTAAGTTAACTGGATCAACAAAGTGTCATCTCCTTGCACATATGTCATACAATATGCATATATACTGAACAGTGATATTTACATGAGGTTCATGTTCCATGTAGCTTTCCAGAACTTGCTGAACTACCAGTTACAATCTAGTTTCAGCAAAGATAGAAACACATGTTGCTTATCTCATTCTTATAACAATGAGCATTGCATTTGCATGTTGTATGACTACGAATAAAATGGTCATATAATACGTGCCAACTTTGTATTATTGTATTGTTGCCCTCCGGGAAATCCCGGATGGGGTGTTTGATGGGAGTGTCGGTCGGGGGGTGAATCGTGTCATGCTGGCAGGGTCAATATGACGCATTTCACCCCATTGAGGGTACAGAAGGGCAGGATGTGGGAGAATTGCCTGCTCTCCCAATAGGGCTACCCAGAATTCGGGAGTCTCCCGGAAATTCTGGAAGGGTAGGCAAGTATCTTATCAACTGCTGCTCCACGGTTTGCAACGTAACGCAAGTATTTATTTTTTGCTGTTTTATAGGCTCATTAAGGAAGGAACGTAGCATATCAGATAGAAAAGGCTATGTGTGATTTACTGAGTAGTTTAAGAGACCACTCCTGAACAAGTTGTTAAGATTTTAAGTAAGTATTAATTATGGAGGACCTTTATTTATTGGGGGCAACTATTATTTATTTTAAGCGTTCACAATTATTTAATAATATTAAACCAGGGGGCATAATTATTAATATTAAACCAGGGACCGCAATTATTTATTAATATTAAACCAGGGGGCACAATTATTTATTAGTATTAAACCATGGGCCTTATTTATTAATATTAAACTAGGGGGCACAGTAAATTATTAATAATAAAGCAGGGGCAAAATATTTTATTACTTATTGCAGCACGAATAATTACCCTGGTACACAATGGCCCAGTTGGAAGTTTTTACTTTTACTAGTTCCGACAGGCAAGTTATTTCAAACAGCATGTGGTTTGAGCTATCTCTTCTCTCTGTACCACATCTATTTTTTACTTTTTGTTTACTAGAAAGGTTTACTACCATGTGGTTTTACCACTGCTACTTAATTCAGGGAATGGTTTGTATACCTCCCATGTATAAAAATTAGGATGCTAGTTTTAAAACGTGCTTTAATCTGCAGTTTGATTTTTTGTAAATGGCTTACTTAACAAACCGCACATCAAAACGCCAGAATACCTGTAGTTTTGAACATACTGCAGGATAGTAAATATCCCCCATTGACTTTTGTAAAGAGGTCGTAGAAGTTTCCTTTTAACAACTCTTCATCATCATCATTTATTTATATAGCGCCAGCAAATTCCGTAGCGCTTTACAATTGGGAACAAACATTAATAAAACAATACTGGGTAATACATACAGACAGAGAGGTAAGAGAACCCTGCTCGCAAGCTTACAAACTCTTCCATGCAGATCATTTTTGTGTAAGCCATGCTGTACTGTGGACCACTATCTGCTTCGCATATTTGACCAGTTTATGAGCAGTTCCATCAAAGATGTTTCTGGGTTTTCCAAATCTCGCTTTGACTTCAACAATTCCTCTTAACTTCCATTTCTTAATAATGTCTCTGACAGTAGGAATTTCAAGCTGGTAGCATCTATGGGCAGCACAGTGGCCTAGTGGTTAGCACTTCTGCCTCACAGCACTGGGGTCATGAGTTCGATTCCTGACTATGGCCTTATCTGTGTGGAGTTTGTATGTTCTCCCCGTGTTTGCGTGGGTTTCCTCTGGGTGCTCCGGTTTCCTCGCACACTCTAAAAACATACTAGTAGGTTGATTGGCTGCTATCAAAATTTACACTAGTGTCTCCCGCTCTGTCTATCTGTGTCTGTGTGTGAGTGTGTGTCTATATTAGGGAATTTAGACTGTAAGCTCCAATGGGGCAGGGACTGATGTGAGTGAGTTCTCTGTACAGCGCTGCGGAATTAGTGGCACTATATAAATAAAATGATGATGATGATGATCTATTTGGAAGCCTTCTTCTTTGTAACACTCCATTAAGTTTATTTTCAAGTCCACAATCTTCTACTTAGAGAAGCCCATGACTATTGAGAGTAGGTACAACATCTTCAGAGGTTGGAGTTTATTCATTGGATGCACCTGGCTTAATTTAAAACGTCATAGATAATTAATCTTAATGTCATGTCCACACCCTAAAAATGTTGTAACTTTTTTTTACTTAAAAAGTTAGTGAAACATGTAATTTGACTAGGAGCTTAAAATATATTGTGTGTATATATACATATATATATATATATATATATATATATATATATATATATAGTGCAGTGTTTTAGATGTAGCATGTTAATTAAGTGTCTGCTCTGAGCACATGGAAAGGGGATGTCCTTACCTTGTTGGCCAAAACCGCAGGGGCTGCTCTTGTGTAAGGAAGGATGTTTAGTGTAATTTATTGTTACATTAGAGAAATCTGCCTGTTCTAGCATATAGTTATGAAAGAAGTATAGCATGCTTAAAACTTTTCCTGCCACTCTTTATGGTATATATTGGAAGCTTTTATTCTCGCAAGAAGGATATATATATATATATATATATATGTGTATGTATGTATATATATATATACACGTATAAAGTTTGTAACACAAAGTACATCTAAACAAATTATACTTCTGTTTCTCACAACATGAATAACATTTACATTAACTTACGAAGGCTCCAATTGACTATTCCAGGTTCATGTGGCTTAAAAAATACATCATCAATATGACGTAACCATCGGGATAAGGACCCATAAAATAAAGAGTGACAATAGAATCGCCATTGAGATAAATAATTTAAAGGTTTGTTTATAAGGTGTATGTGATTAATAAAATTGTACGGTGGTTACTAGAAGGCTCTCTTTATTGAATAAACTGGGCTCTGCAATGAGTACTGGTAATATGGGACTGCATTTAATTTGATGAAATTGCAATTTTGATCCATTTAACTGGATTAGCATTTAACTTAAACAATTCCCACATCATTCTGGCTAAGTTCATGGTATCATGTGAGCCTAATGTGTACACATGTAACTTGTACTGTCACTGCAGAAATATGATATGACATGAACTCAGTGAATGTTCTTATAGCTGCATTCTTAACATCAACATGTATCAATTAAAGAAAATTGGTGAAGTATTTAAGATTAAAAAGAATAGAACCTTAGGCTACACTGCTATATTTACAGTGATTGGCTGGGGTACTCGTCAGCAGCAGAGTGCATCTGGCTTAAGAGGGTTTCCCAGGGTATCCCATCTTGCAGTGCTCACATCATTTCCAGGACACCCACTATTACCAGGTATAGAGTCTTGCAACTAATTGCGGTAAATATTGCAATGCGTCTGGGTGTTTAAAATTACATTTCAATTATAGTTCACGCGATTCCAGAAATGTATTTTTATACATGGTAGCACACCAACATCATAAATTATAAAAAGCTATGTGCTGCTTTTAAATGCCTTGCAACAATTCTATTCTGATTTGTAGTTGTCGTGTTCAACTAATTCTTGCCAATTCTTGAGTAGTTTTCTCTATGTAGCTTAGATTATAGGGACACTTAATTAATAAGCAACATTACATCCCCTGGAATCAAATGCTCAATTTACAGGTTTGTGTATTTTTTCCGCCTGGAAAAATTACTAGGGATCTCTGTTGTTCAAACTCCTTAATGACCTCTTATACCTGAGGAGTGGTGTTGTCCAAATGCTTGATGGCTCCAAATTGGAAGGCCACTGCATCGATGGAGCCAGAAGCTGGCTATTATTGTTAGTCATACATCAGGTGACCAGTGGGAATTGCAGTAACTTGATCTTATTGTATCATATTTTGCAGGTGACCCTCCCCTAAAATACTTCAGTAAGGTCTACCGTACGGCTGGGTATTATGAGCTCTAGCAGCCTCCACACTTGTCTTCTTTGTAAATATCCTTTCCATATGATATTGAATGTTTTATGTTTTAATGAATTGTAATAAATAGTAAATTGCAACAGTGACATGTTTTTTTTTAAATGTTATATAATTAAATGGATGCTAGCTATTACAATAAACTGAGTGTTCATGGTTTATTATAATAAAATGTGTGTTTACATTATTAAAGATGTAAGAGGTCCAAGCTTCATTTTTGCCCTTGGCACAATTTTGTCTGAAAATGAGTCTGATGCGGATGGTATGGTGGAAGTTATGTAGGCCATATTAAGGGTCTTGTAAACAGTTGACTCCAAACTTAGGTAGCAGTTCTCTCTTGAGACACTGAAATATTGTCTTCTCATAGCTCTTAAGCAACTAAGATGATGATTTATTGATTGCAATTGGTTCTTTAGTTCATCCATCAGGTGACATGGGGGGGTAGGGGTTAAAAGTTGGACCAGCTGGCAGGCCTTGAGGGAATCTGGGGGTCAAATACACACTTAGCCTCCCAGTTTGAGGACAAATCAGTTTTGATTCCAACCTCACAAAAAAGGTGAGTTTCATTCGCTGGTATGTAGAAAATATCACCTCTTCCACTCTGGGAGAGACCTAGTTATCTTTTTTTTTTTGGCAAACAGCCAGAAAATAAATACTGGCAAAGAAGTGGTTGACTTTTTCTGCCTTGAACCTGCCACCATAACTTACTCTTTAACTTGACACTGTTATCAATATTTGTATGCAACACTTCTACTCAACCCAGAATTTGCAATTTCATAAGCTCAGTTATGGAGCTAGACCTCAGGGCAGCCACGACCAGGGGACACAGACTCATGACTATGAATACCATTGTATGTATATGTTCAATAATAATAAATGTATACTTTTCCAGATAGTATTTACATATCTAGGTTTAGTTCCTCTTTCAATATGTGTTAAAACACAAATGTTTTAATTTAACCAATGTTATTTCAATTGTAAACCATTGTTAAAAAAAAGAAGATAAGGGGAAAGGTCAACTAGCTGCAAAGTCTAACAAAAAATTACACAGACAAGGGTATTGGTTGAAAATTGGTTAGTTTTATTTACCAATTAAACCATAGCAGGACAGAAAGCAATGTGCAAGGCCAATTTAAATTTACTACATACAACCATCGAGAGTGTTCTGCCTGCCATGTACAGGGCCTGATTAACCAATAGGCTGATTAGGCCACTTCTATATAAACACTCTTAAGGATTGGACGGGTAGTAAATCCTATTCTGGAATGATGCCTGCCTCCTTCCACGCTTGTTAAAAAATGGATTAGTCTTCCCCTGACCTTGGCCCACCCCTGCCACTGACCCATGTGTCCTACCAGGTGAGAAAGGGAGGCCAGGCTGCAGGCCGCTGGGACCTGGGGGGAGAGCAAGCATTTAAGTTTTTTTTTACAATTGATTATGTACCCACTGCAGTGAAAAGAGCTGACTGCCGGCGGAAAAGGACAGGTAAGTAGATTTGTGTTTTGAAGGGGGGCAGAGTGTGTGTGTGTGTGTTATGCCGGGGGACAGGATGTGTCTGTGTTATGCAGGGGGACAGAGTGTGTGTGTGTTATGCAGGGGGACAGAGTGTGTGTGTGTGTTTTGAAGGGGGACAGAGTGTGTGTGTTTTGAAGGGGGACAGAGTGTGTGTGTTTTAAAGGGGACAGAGTGTGTGTGTGTGTGTTTTTTGAAGTGGGACAGTAGGCACCTTAGCATGCCCTGGCCATGTAGGCACCGTAACCACACCCCCTGGATTCCAGCCTCTTGGCATATATAAACCTTTCACTTGCACCTGGCTCGCTGTCCATGTTGGCCCAACTGTCCTCCCAGGGTGATTCTTCACACCTTAAATATAATACCATTACAAGCAATATGGCCAATTGCTAAATTGATAAGGCATATAATGCTAAAAAGCTATTTAATTTAATTTATAATTGTGTCCATAAAATAATTGCCAGAAAAGATCTGATATTACCAAGCTTTGTGTTTCTATCAGCTAAGGACTCTATGCATATTTTTATACTTTTTTTTATATATCCAACCAGCTAAGAACATACTACAATCTGAATAATTGTTGGCAGCACTCCTTCACAAGTATATACATACAATTGACAATCTACAGCTTCATCTCCAAGTTATATTGCAATTGTGATTGAAACACAAAGATTGGTAATATCAGATGTTTTCTGGCAATTATTTTATGGACACATTCATAAATTAAATTAAACTGCTTTTTAGCATTATATGCCTTATCAATTTAGCAATTGGCCATATTGCGTGTAATATTTAAGGTTTTTATACAAGAGCTCTTGTTACATGTATATTATATGTGATTTGTGAATAAATACAGTAATTTAATCTTTTATCCACAGATCTTTTGAGTGTTAGATTTGTATAAGTTCTATAGAACTACTTTCATCACTATTTAGTGGTTCTTGTGCGCTGTCGCAAACTTTGTCTATATTTTTTAATTTCTGATTAGGGGATAACAGACCCCTAGCGACTGGCAGCCTCAACTCACTAACTACATACCCAGCGCTGAAAGGTTTTGTTATATATTGTTTATGATTCTTCACACCCACTGCTGGCTCCTCACCAATTGCTATGCTTTGTACTTAGATTTCCCACGGCCACTGTCTGTGTCAAAACAAAATTTGACAGATACAAAAGTATACAAAATCAAGTAAAACAATGAATACACAGTACAATACAATAATATAGAGCCCATAGCAAAGTTGGACGCTCACTGTCCCCTTTGGTTTGTTAAAAAAAAAAATTCCACATCTACATAAAGACTCTTAAGGATTGGGCAGGTGATAAATACTATACTAGAATCATGTCTGCTTTCTTCCACGCTCGTTAAAAACGGATTAGTCTTCCCCTGACCCACCCCTGCCACTGTTTATTGATCCTTGTGCCCTGCCAGGTGAGAAAGGGAGGCCAAGCGTCCTTGCCTGTCCCCATTTATCTTCTCATCGCTGGCTGACGGGCCGCCCTGCAAACATCCTATTTATTAGTCTCTGGCACCATTGCAGTGCTTCCACAACTGACCAAAAAATTACTTGGGAGATATTGGTCAAAAATTGGTCACATTTTTATTTATCAATTAAACAATAGCAGGACAGAAAGCAGTTTGCAAGGCCTACCATTTAGGCACCGCAACCAAGCCATATTCTGAGGGTGATTCTTCACGACCCTACCTGGCTGCCTTCCAATCGATAGGCAACTTTCCCCCACCATTTGAGGTCCTCATAGCCCCATGAGGGCTGCTATGACACTCAACAATCTCTCTGTTGCTTCCTGCATCTAGCTAACTCACCTGAACATCATAAGAGTGATTATAACCAATGTTGCACCACTTTTTCACTTCTAGCGGTACTTCTCCCTTAATCCTTTCCCCACAACATACAGATTAGTGAAGAAAAAATTGCTAGAAAGTGTAATATCGACACTAGCCCTGGATCTCTAGTATTGGCAATAGTAACGTAAGGAGGTCCATACACTAAGCACCCTTACTGACTTGACAGCCTTCTCAACTTCGCCCTCAAGTAACTTGGACAGGCTTCACTAATTGCTAAAGGTGGGAGAGCAATGTTCAAAATCAAGCATCATCTATTCTGGGATTGTGCTCTATAAGGTGTTATAAATTTAAGCACATCATCATCACCATTTATTTATATAGCGCCACTAATTCCGCAGCGCTGTACAGAGAACTCATTCACATCAGTCCCTGCCCCATTGGAGCTTACAGTCTAAATTCCCCAACACACACATACTTACAGACAGACAGACTAGGGTCAATTTTGATAGCAGCCAATTAACCTACTAGTATGTTTTTGGAGTGTGGGAGGAAACCGGAGCACCTGGAGGAAACCCACGCAAACACAGGGAAAACATACAAACTCCACAGGCCATGGTTGGGAATTGAACTCATGACCCCAGCGCTGTGAGGCAGAAGTGCTAACCACTTAGCCACCGTGCTGCCCATGATTATACAAATTATATATTATATACAAGACCAAACTACTTGTAGAGACATACATATATATTTTTATAGTTTTAGTTTTCATAGGATTAGAACAGTCTACACCTCTTGTGATATTTACGTTGTGACATACTGTATACAGTAACTATTATTTGACTTAAAATCTTATTATGACTATGGCTGATATTGGCCATGCTTACTTGGCATCTTTATTACTAAGTTACATATAATGGTTATAAATCTACCTGGCACCATGTCATGCTCAGATGTAGGGAATGGATATAACTGCACTACATGGACAAAGTTTAGGGCAGGGTTAGATAAACCAAAAGTATACTATCTGAGTGTTAAACGCACAGATGCACCTGATGCTTTCCGCTCTAACCATATCATAAATGATTTTCCCTACAGCTAGCTTTTGAACTCAACTTTAGCAAAGTACTGCACAGCAAATGAAACTAAAATGCAAAAGACTATGTTTTGATAAGACTCCCGCCTATATACCAAGTTGAAAATCGTTATCTGTACATTCAGCTGCCTGTTAACCCTCTGCTCTGCATAACTGCTGCTATTATAACACAGAGTATGCTATTTATTGGCCGTTTGGCATACCCAAGTTACCTACTGTGCCAAAGTTACTTGGCATTAATGAGGCAAACTAAGGTACAGTAACATTAGGGCATGAAGTACTGGAGGTGAACCGTACGCAAAGTGTCTGCCTCCCAGAATGATGCAGATCAACCAAATTCTTGTAGATGCGTATACCTTGGACCCAGTTGCTGACTTCCCATTTAAGCCTTCAGCCACCCAATCCTAAAAGTGACATTCTCCATGCAATGTATGCTGCAAAACCTGCGGACCCTGCTACCTTTGTAAATAGCGCCAATGTGTCTCCAGACGAATAAGTCGTTTCAAAACTCCCAGCTAATGCGCATTTTCTAAACAATCCTACAGGAGTTGCCAGGGATCCACCAAGCTCCGCAAGTATTCAATCAAAATTGCACCCAGTAGTGAGAGTACCAATTTACGTGGGGCTATCATATGGCTAGAAACTCAATCCAGTGTCAGCTCATTAAATATTTAAAACCTGCATGCAATAAATTTGTCTCCTTCCTCTTTGGATACCTAAGCAGACATGCTAGAATTGCTAACATGTTTAACATTAAATCATTATTACTGATAGTGTTTTTTTGATCTTACCAGTCCTGGCTATGTTGGACATGGCAACGCCTGCAGACTTTGCACTGCCTGCTGCGCTACACATAATATCAGCAACGCTGTGTTTAGCCGATGGATTCTCCACTGTACTTGGTGAGGAACCCGGTATTCTTTTTTGTCTAGCTCTATATTGGTCAAGGCATTGGCTGCTACTCTGCCATGAAGTCGCGTCACCCTGGTGGCGAGTTGAAGGATGTCTACTGGTCTATTGTTGGCCTATGTGAGTATGTTGTAGCTGGAAATTCGAATTGCGTCACCTGTAGCTGTAAACATTATTACTCTGCCCAGGTGATGCAATGCGCTGCTGAACATGTACTTGCTTTGAAAAACTGTGTTCCCAAACTGTGCGCTGCCACAAAGCTTAGGGCACTCAGCCAGAAATTGCTTGCCCTTCAAACACATAATGTATGTTAGCAGTGCTTCTACAAAGTCAAAGAGAGACTGGGACCAGTAACAGTATATAAGGAAGAAAAATCTTATCATGAGCTGAGGCAAGACCGTTATGGTATCAGTCACAGCTAAAAATGACATAACTCCAAAGTAAGTTAGAGGTAGCAGCAAGAGGGGTATATTTAGTTTGTCTGTACTACCTGAACTTGCTCAGGTAATAATTCATACATTTGCATTGCAGATATATTGTTTTAAGTTTGTTGCTTTTATATGTAAAAATGTAACAAGTGTTGTGGAGGAACATTGTCTGAGGATTCAAAAACTCATTCCTCAAATCCCTAGAGGTTTCTTTTACCTTAGGAATATGCTTAATTAGCATTGTTAGATCTCCAACACAATTAGATCATAGGCCTCCTATGCCTAGAATTACCATTATACAAATTAATTTGAGAAACACATGTACTGATCACAAAAAGTAAAGTAAGTGGCTCTATTGTTAATGTTATTTACATTAGCCTTGTGCTACAATACTTTTATTTTGTATGCAAAATGAGAAGCTTCTCCAGGTGCAGGTAGGAAAAAATGTTTCATAGTTCAATAGATATGGCATAGAATATGTTGCTGTCTTTTTTCACTACCTACATCTTTATTTAAGGGATGCCACTGTCTTAGTATGTGTATTCATATTGTGTATTTATTAGTGACTGCATTTTTAATGATGCAGCAGATTTGTCTTCCACAACACACTCAGAAATGCTACTGCAGTGCAGTGATAAAAAGTCTGCCAAATTTACTGTATTTTTATTTCTGCCAGAGAAGAAAATTAGGGCATGGAGGGCTAGTACAAAGCGCTATGAGGGGAGGGGGGGTGCTTAGCCCCAGCGTCGGACTGGCCCACAGGACTACCAGTAAAATTACCGGTAGGCCCGGCTACCTTACGGCCACACCCCCTTTTAGATGTGGGCGGAGCTTACCTGGAGGCCCGTTGTTCACACCAGGGTGCTCACATTCCTCTCCGGCGTCCCCGCTGACAGCCAGTCATCTTTCACCTGTCACATGCGATCGCAGCTGCGATCATGTGACCCACCCACTCACCCTGTCAGCTGATGTTCCCGCGCTGCTGAAGGGAGAAGATCAGAGAGGCTGCATCAATCAACTTTTGGGTAAGTATACTTTAACCAGTTGTTTATATTGTTTGTGCTAAAAAATCATTTATGTATTACAGTTTTTTATCTTGATAACACTGGATTACAATGTTATTAGTATTGGTTTTGATATTAATTTAGCTTTGTTGATCATTACACACACCCAGTATTAGATACACATTACAATCAGTCCAAATAGGTGCGTATATTTGTATCCTTGTGTGTCCCACTTCCCCCCTGATTTGCGCCCATCCCATAAAACCCTGTAAATTTTCATTTTTTTGAGTACTGTCAGGATACTCTACCCCCTGGGAATAGTGGCAGCATCACCCTCTTCACCTTCTATTTATTTTTACCAGAAAGTACTATGGTAGCGCTCATGGTAAAAAGTATATGGGGTCTCCCATTACATCTGTTCTCAATATATATATATATATATATATATATATATATATATATATATATATAAAATGTGTGTGAATTGAGAGGACTATTGCAGGCATAATATGAATCGGGGACACTTGCGTGGCGTAACATTGTGGGCACTACCGTGTGGCATAGCATTGTTTTGGGAGCACTACTATGTGGCATAGGGGGGCTGCCTATCTATACTAAACTATAGGGGGGCTGACTATACTAAACTCTAGTGAGGGGGGGCTGCACAGAGAACACTATAGGGAGGGGGTGATGGGACCTTTAATGCTGAGGTGGTTTGGGTCTATAATTGAATGTGGGTGCTGTTGATTTAATGGCAGGGATGGTTGGAATTTCTAAATGTACCCATTATTTTTTCCAAATAGGGCCCTCAACATTCCTGGATCCAGACAAGTCGCAACTAAAGAAACCAGCAGCCACAGGTGGTAAAAGTGACAACAACAGGTAGGACAGTCTGTCAAATGTTCTGAGTCTAGTGCAGGCTTGGCTAACTTGTGGTACTCCAGGTGTTGTGAAACTACAAGTCCCAGCATATCCTTACAGCAATAAGCTGCTATATATTGGCAAAGCATGCTGGGGCTTGTAGTTTCACTACACTAAGGTGCTAGCTGTCTTTCATGGACTGACCACTACCCCTCTAGTGTCTGGTTCCGCCTCTATGATGGCTGACCACATCCCCTTTGGTGGGCCCCTAGTGTTGCATTCCCCGGTGGGCCCTTCATGCCCCAGTCCGACACTGCTTAGCCCCCATGGTTCATGTGGCCAGGATGCACTTGAGGTCAGTTGGTCTATGGCATGACGATTCCCATGGGGATGTGGACAAGCTATGTCTGTGACCAGGTGAATAAGAGGGAGAGTTGTTTGCTTGAAATATAGTGTGGTTGATCATGGATCTTACCCACCCTGATCCCGAAGTTCCCATTGCTCATACAGTTCACCTCCTGATTTTGTTGATGGACTAGCACTCTTCCATCTTGCCACCTCTTTTCTGGTGCTTCTTAGTGATCACTGGTTTTCCTGCGATGTTTCTTCCATGGTTGCCAAAGTGGCAACACAATCTTCTTCTGCAGTCCTCAAAAACATGCAAGACCCACCCCCCCCCCCCTGCCTTCATTCACTAATCCCTGTGCTCTGCCAGGTCAAAAATAGAAGCTTGGCTTCCCTGGGCGCCCCCTTTCCCTTCCTTCAGATAGCCGTTATATGACAATCCCCCTTATCTGGCGCCATTAGCCTCCATGTAACATGATGACAGTGAACTGACTTCAGTTCACAGTAGTGGCCCAGAAGCAGATTAGCCTTACATTGTAAAGTGGCTCCAAATGGCTATTAGGTATCACTGTACTTTTAAACTAATTACTAAAATGCAGCTTTGTAACATATAGCATAAGAAAAATTTCAATAGCATACTTAATACAAATGCTAGTCTATGATTTCATAACTGAGTGAACTGTAACTCTTATTACTTTACTAGTTTCGACCACAGGGCTCATTGTACAGCTCAGCCTTTCATGTGTCGCCATCTTGATTAGAGCAACTTGAAGCCCCTTCAGCAACGTTTTTTAAAAAAATGAATAAATAAAAGAAATAACATCCTGACTAGGGCGTGTGACGTTTATAGGCGAATCAAATTGTATATTAATAGTATTATTCAATACGGCGTTTCATGCCCTCATACACATAGCAATACAGGCACAAATAATTCTAGTGTCGTATAAAATGGCAGGTGGCTTAAGGAAATTGTAGGCAGCTCAGACTACAATTCCCGGCGATCTTAGCGCACCTACTTCCGGCATCGTCATGTGACGTAGAATGACTCTCAGAACGGATCCGGAAGTAGCACTCTAGTAGCTCTGCAATCCAGCTCTACAAAACATGTTGTATTCTGCTGAGCTGTTCTCATGTCAGCCTATTCGGTGAGAATTGTTCTGTCCAGGAAAGACACACTTATAATTCTGTTTACTAGACCAACAAAGTCTCCACTGTTTACACATATTTCAACCAGTCTGCACTGATCACTTTAAACTGCTCTTTTTTTTATTTATTTTTTTAACCAATTTTATGTAGGTAATACTATGGCAATTCAGAACTATGAGTGTTGAGCTATTAGTCCTAATCTAGTTCCACGACTACTAGAGAGACATATGTTTCCTATCTCAGCCTTATTACAATAAGCATGATGCATGACTACAATGCTGGCATCTGTTTTGCAAACTGTGCAATTACATACCAGCCAACTGTCCCAATTTGAACAGATTGTTCGACCATCCCGATAGTACTTTGTCCTGACTCTGGTCAGTTGGGTGGCATCCTGAAGTACGTTGTTCTGACTCCCGGTTAGTTGGGTGGTATACCCCTGATCAACATCTAGAGCGAGCACATCACTTCAAGGATGTTTTTACTAGGGAAAGGGGTTGAGGGTGGCATAGTCAACAAAACTGCACCGACATACATCTCACATGTCTCAAAATATCTCCCAACCTGACACCTCCGTTCTGCACAAGATCTGCGTCTCTCTTCCATTCTTATTACATGCTCCCATTCCAGGTTACAGGACTTTTTTCGGGCTGCACCCACTTTGTGGATTTCCCTCCCTCGCACAGTAAGGCTTTCCCCTAGTCTTCAAACCTTCAAGCGTTCTCTGAAAACCCACCTCTTCAGACAAGCTTATTCCTCAACCAGCATCTTAATCTCCCTAGGTTACCCTATTACCACCCTCTACACAGCTTACACCAAACAACAACCCTCTGACCAACATAGTTGTATGACTGAGCATACAGTCCACTAAATATTTTGAAACCTTTGCTTTCTAGCTGGACAAATATTCAATATGATGTAGCTCGTGCCCTTGTGTATCAAACCATAGATTGTAAACTTGCGAGCAGGGCCATCTTACCTTTCTGTATGTATGTATTACCCAGTATTGTTTTATTACTGTTTGTTCCCAATTATAAAATGCTACGGAAGCTGCTGGCGCTATATAAATAAATGATGATGATCATCACCATTTATTTATATAGCGCCACTGATTCTGCAGCGCTGTACAGAGAACTCATTCACATCAGTCCATGCCCCATTGGAGCTTACAGTCTAAATTCCCTAACATACATACATACATAGATACACAGACAGACACAGATGCTTATGTAGTGCTAGGCCTGATTGCAAAGACGGACAATATTGGAAGGTCTGTAATTATACAGGCACCATTCTAACTTACCAGTGCTGTGCCACATCCACTTAAACTGCTGTTTCAAATCTTCCTCTACTGGCTCAAGTCAGTAAATAAATTAACAGATCAGCCAGGTAATAAGAGACTTGAAAACAGCTACCAGTTTCTTGACCTTTTTTGAGCTCTTGGTTGTGGTTGGAATCTGGAACAGTCTTGATAACTCCCAAGACCTCGTTTTTTTTCCACCTCTGCACCATTTCTGACTTCTCCAATTCTCTTTTTCCTCTCTGTCCACCTCCTCATCAAATGCAATCATTTCCTTCCAATCCTCC
Source organism: Mixophyes fleayi (assembly GCF_038048845.1). Classification (NCBI taxonomy): domain Eukaryota; kingdom Metazoa; phylum Chordata; class Amphibia; order Anura; family Limnodynastidae; genus Mixophyes; species Mixophyes fleayi. Next base: position 148,078,757 of record NC_134405.1, on the reverse strand, counting down.
ATCCCTGGCGCATCTTTGCTACTTTCAACTCCATACCATGCTGTCCTTTCTCCCCACCACCGTGATTGATTTCTAAGCTCTTTTGTCATCCCTCCCCCCTGTCATGCTTCAATCACATCCCCTCTCACTTTCTCTGCTCCCTCTCCCCTAATGTCTGCCTCCACCTTGCCCTACTCTTCAAACTTTCCGTCTCCCCCGACATCTTCCCCTCCTGCAAATATGTCCTTGTATCCCCCATTCTCAAAAAATCACTCTCTACACCCAACCCCGCTGTCAAACTACCATCTACACTCTCTTCGTCTCCAATATATTTGAGCACCTGTGAACACCTACCTTACCATCTTCCTCTCTAACAACTCCTTCCTTGACCCATTGCAATCTGGCTTTCACTCGCTCACTCCACTCCACAGAAACCGCCCTGACCAAAGTTACCATAGATTTTCTTTCCACTAAAACAAAGGGTCATTTCTGTGTGCTTAACTTTCTCAACCTGTCTGCAGTCTTTGACACGGTGGACCATCCTATTTTACTGCACTCCCTTCAGTCTCTTAGTCTTTGTGACACTGCTACTCTCTCTACATATCCTCACTTGGCAAATTAATCAGTTTTTTTCGGTCTGCAGTCCCATGTCTATGCCAACCATAGCCAACTCTACCTGTCTCAAATTACATGCGTCTCTCATCATCTCCTGGATGTCACTATGCTTTCTTAAGCTAAATATGTCCAAAATTGATCACATTGTGATTTATCCACAATGCTGTGTGCATTGTGGAATGCCACAATAAAGCACTCCTCAATATTAAAATGTTATGTCATTCTTGCCCTAATGCCCACTACCTCATCACAGGGCATCCTGTGATAGATATTATGTCTGTTCATACAGCAGCTTAAGTCTTCCATTTTTATAGTTTCTAATGTAATGCTCCACCTCAGTCATCTAGTATGTTGGCTAGCAAGTATGTATGAGATGATTCTCACATTTAGGTCTATTTTGGCTTGAGTAATAGAATTCAATCCTGGAGTACATTTATGGGTGAAGATGTTTTTTGTATGCAGAGGATGTGGACCTGACCAGCCAAGCAGAACAAACAGAGAGGAGAACTCAGGCCCTGTGAACATTCCATATCTTAAGACATCCATAACTCACTTCGGAAAGCTAGGTGTCATTTTGGGAATCAAACTAACTTAATTGAAAATGTAATTCCTAAGGTGTGGGGTGAGGAGCCTGTAAGAAGGGTTTAAAATATTCTGCTTTAGACAGTACAGAGGGGGTCTATCAAGGTTGAAATGACCCATATTTCTCAATTGTGTTCCCTCACACACGTCAAGTCTTAACTAGTAAGTAGTGACTGGTTTTATTTCCTATTTTATTTATGAAACTTATTTGTGTAACTTATTGCATGTCCTCTTATTAGCTTTTTTGTAACTAAGCCTTGGAAACATATTTTAGATTAAATTAATTTAATCTAGTGTATTATCTGTGATTCGTTGGGAATTTACTAAGCCCAGGGAGGCTCATTCTACATGTGTATGTGATTTAAGTGTGAAACATTAATAAGTGGTTTCGGTGAACGTAAGGACACCATAGTAAATCCTTGGTGGTGGCAGAAAAGGTGTATTCATTGCTAAGTGACTTCCCCATGACCAGCTGTTCAGATTGCTGTATCTGGGACAGGCTGGGCGTTCGTGACAGATGGGAGTTTTGTTGAAGCTCAAATGGAAATAATTTAGCAAAATAGACTTAGAAATTAGTGTCATCTTAATATAAAATTTGAATCATTGTCTATAAAGTTTGTATATAAAGCCAATATGCATCTAAGAAATTATTCTTTAGTTTGTCACAGAAAAATACAATTTAGATTAACTTAAAAAAGTTTCAGTTGACTAATACAGGTTCATATGGCTTAGAAATACATCGTCAATATAACGTAACCATCTGCAGGAGGTCCCATTAAATAAAGAATGCAATAGAATCACCATTGTGAGAATTAAGTTAGAAGTTTACTTAAAAGGTGCCTGTACTTGCTACAATGATCTCTATATTGTACAGTAATTACTAGAATGGCCACTGTAGTGTATAGGTATCAATAGACAGGGCTCTGCAATGAATACTGGTAGATGAGACTGCATTTTAATTGTTTTTAGTCTTATGAAATTGCAATTTCTTTAGAAACTTTATTGGCTGTAAAAACCAATACCTGCATATTTTTGGCTATGGTCATGGTACCCCGTGAAGCTGTATACATATATGTAATGTATACTGTCTCTACAGAAAAATTATATTATTTTAATACAATGTATGTTCTGCCTCAAGTATAGCTGCATTCTTAACATCGACATGTATCTATAAAAGAAAAGTGGTGACGTATTTAAGATGAACGAGAATAGAACCGTTGGCTGCATAGCAATATTTACATTTATTGGCTTGGGACTCGATAGCAGCAAAGCACACCTACTGAATAGGGTGTTCCAGGGTAGCATGCAAGTTGACCTTGTGCTGCTCATATCATTCCTGGTACACCCACTACCACCAGGTATAATCCACAGCTCTAAGGTCTCAGATAATTACAATAAATATTGCAATGTGACTGGATGTTTCGATCTCTGAAAATATCCATTTGAATTATTGTTCACGATTCCACTTTAAACATTCCTCTTTATTGCTACACTGAGCCTGATATTGTAACCAACTAATTCCCTAAATGATAAATCTTTAGACAAGTTATATACTGCCTTCAAATGTCTGCTAAAATTCAGATTGTTTGTTGGTGTCCCCTGTGTGTTCAACTTATTCTTACTTAAAATTCTTTTTCCCTAGACCATGATAGAAAATGGACCTTATATTACTAAGCAGGGCTGTCAGCCAGTCCAATGTAACAAAAACTTATTTCTTTCACCCCACTACCAGTTTTAAGTTAGCCTCTACCCAACATTTGGCTTCTGCCCCAGATTCCAGGTTCTCTGTATCCTAACCGCCTCATTTTAATCGAACCCATGTAGTAGTTTACTTACCTCTCGGCTTCCTCTTCTTTCTTGTTTCGTTTTGCTGGCTCTTTTCAGCTCCTCTCCATTGACAGTGTTGTGACGTCATTATGTGACATCAGGAAAGAGAGCCTTTCTGCCTTGTCACGGCTCTCTGTCTAGGAGCTGGGCACATCTCTTGTGAAGAAGGGCACCTGGGCTGGCTGGGACTTGAGCAAATTGTAGCAGCCGTGACGTCTTCTACCCCTAATAAATCTATTTGGCCTCAAAGCTGGTTGGGTCCCATAATGCTGTACTCACTGTACCCTGCTGATGACGTCCATGGTACATGATGACTGAGTCTACATTAAACCAGTTTTATACACAGGTTCATAGCTGAACTCCGAAGTCATGATAACAATGAGGACGATAAAATATTATAATATATATATATATATATATAATTATTATTATATATTCTGTTCTGTAAGCTCATAAACTGTAAAACTTAAGTGAATGACCCTTAAAACATATTAAGCTGTTGGTGCATAGCTTACCATGACTCTTTCCTGGTGGATAACTAATGCACACTATGTTTCTGTAATAACTAACTTATTTAGCTGGATCCCTCTGCATTTAATTATACTGTAGTTTTATCTGAAAAAACAGCAAGTACACGCACACTTTGAGATCAAATTGGCCCAAAATCAGAATGTGGTACCAAAAGTCCATTTGGCCAGTAATGTGCAGCGTGCTTGTGTTTAAAGTTATCAGAAAACAGCACTTGCGAAGCTCCAGTTCTACAGCCAGATCTGCTGTATCAGAGCAGAGTACAGTTTTCTGTGCACTTTTGGATAGATATTATTAATATGTAAAGGATTGGAATCTGGAATCCGGTTATCCATAAAGTTCCAAAAACCTGAAAGTAAAAGTTGCTACTGTTAGGTGATTTTTGTCGTGCGTACAGAGAGTATTTAAATTTAAACATCAGGGGGTAAATGTATCATGCTGAGAGTTTTCCGGCGGGTTTGAAAAGCGGAGATGTTGCCTATAGCAACCAATCCAGATTCTAGCTATCTTTTGTAGAATGTACTAAATAAATGATAGCTAGAATCTGATTGGTTTTTCAAACTCGCCGGAAAACTCTCAGCTTGATACATTTACCCCCAGGTGTCTCCAGAATGTCTACGAGACAGCTCTCGGCAATGATTTGACAAAAAAAATCTCCACTTTTTTTTTCCACGATGTCCGCACGAGACATCGCTGACAATTGAATCTCCTCACAAGTGTTTCCTTTCTACATGTATGAGGTGTTCTTAGAAACTGAATAAGGAAGGACATGCAGAGAGTAGTGAGAAAAGACAGGGATCCTTTTATACCTGTTCTAGATTTTAAACATGGTACTCCAGCTTACATACAGAAACGTTATCCAGAAACTTCTGGTCCCAAGCATGTTTGATAATAGATCCTGAGATGGTCTAGCCATACAAGCTTTTGGAACATATATAAATAGCTGCTTATGATGACATACAAGCATATGCAATATTTTGGGTACCTCTGGTCAAATTGCTGTATTTCACGGACTCCAATTGAAAATAAATTGACAAAACCTCTGCATGATACAAACTTATTTGCCAATTTAACATATGGGAGAAAATGAAACAATAGACTTTGTATATGCATCAGTTTGGGCACCCTGTCAGTAAGTACTCAGTAACATCTCTTTTGGCAGAAATGATGGCTTCCACATTTCTAGTGAGCTCTATATTGTCTGCCCTTCTTTGAACACTGATGATATATGTATATATCTGCATTATTTATGTATGGTGTGTAGGTTTCAACCTTTGTTTCACACTATCCTATATATGGTTTTATGTTACATTAAATATCGTTTCTTTCAAACGTATTTATCCACTTGCGCCAAGGGACTTGGTCTTCTTTAACTACTCTGGTGTTGTCTAAACCTTTCTGCAGGTCCTTTTTCAGTGATATATGGTTTATGCTTCACATACAACTGTATACGTTAGAGGAGTTTATTGTAAATATATGTATATCAACAATCACATTCCTTTGTTAAGGTTGCGCTGCCCAAAACAACAGGGGCTCTTCTTGTGTAAGGATGACTACTGAAAATAATTATTACACTAATGTATACATGAATATTTATTAGAGAAAAATAAAATGCTTAAAACATTTCCTGACACCCAATCAATATGGAATATATTGGGGGCTTTCAATCTAACAAAGAATAGGCTCCGTCATCAAGTTTGACTAGAGGAGAAATAAAATGCACATGTGCAGAAAGTACCTGCCAGCCACTGGCATATTCAAATGTAGCCTTGATTGGCTAGTACGGTGCAGTCTTGCCATTTTCCATATTGACAACCCTTCTTGCATTACACATATCATCATCACCATTTATTTATACAGTGCCACTCATTCCGCAGCGCTGTACAGAGAACTCACATCAGTCCCTGCCCCATTGGGGCTTACAATCTAAATTCCTTAACACACACACAGACATAGGCAGACAGACAGAGACACAGACTAGGGTCAATTTGTTAGCAGCCAATTAACCTACCAGCATGTTTTTTGGAGTGTGGGACAAAACCAAAGCACCCAGAGGAAACCCACGCAAACACGAGGAGAACATACAAACTTCTCACAGGAAGGCCATAATCGGGAATTGAACTCATGACCCCAGTGCTGTAAGGCAAAAATGCTAACCACTTAGCCACCATGTTGCCCCAATCCTTTCTATCATTCAAGTGCCCATTTAAATTTATTGCTGGGATGGAAATCTTTTTGATTTTATATAAGGAGCACAGGCAGTCCATAGTAGACGGGTGTGCATTTGTTGGGCCAAAGAAGGTCTGGGAAGAGTCCCTGCAGGACGCTCAACCTAGCACAATGGAACTTGCTTGAGAGTAAGCTGAATTTTTCCCTAATCTTAGCTAAGGGGTGACAAGGTTATGGTGGGCAGCAAACAGGTAACTAGGGTGTGGTGCTGGTTATGTAGGAAATGTTCTGCCAGTAAACCAAAAGAGCTATGTACATCTTGTGATACCACAATGAAGCACCCCTCTATGTGAAAACAGTTATTGTGTCAGTCTTGTCCTAATGCCCACTACCTCATCACATGGCATCCTATCATATTTACCACATCTATGTATACATTAGCTGGAGTCTTCAGATTTTTATAGCATTCAATATAACTTTCAACCTCAGTCATTTTGTATGGTTGCTTGTATGAGGTGAACCTTATAATTAGATCTGTTATGCCTTAATTGTATCATAATTTTAATAACTGCCTATAGTGTTTTTAACACAGTCAAAATCCACATTAAAGAAATTATACTTTTACAACACAACAAATAAATTATCTAAGTTAAACAATGTTTTGATAACTTACAAAGCCTCTAGTTGTCTAATAGAGTTCCATATGGCTCAGAAATACATCATCAATATATCGTAGCCATCTGTGTGATGACATAAAATAAAGAATCGTTGAAGAATTCATGTAGAGAGAGGTTTGTTTAAAAGGTGCATGTGCATGAGCCCCCATTACCTGTACAGCAGACTAATCCATGAAGGAAAAATTAGCTTTGACCATTACAAATCTTTGAAATTACCTTAAACAATTGTTTCAATTTTACGAACGTATTTAAGGCAATATATAGGATGGATTCAGCAGTCATCACCATCATCATTCAGCAGTCCTCTAAATCCTGTCACATGGTATGGAGGTTTAAAAAAAAAATATCAGTGAACACAATTGGTTTCAAAGATGTGTGGTCCCGATACTTGTCTTTAGTTAGCACATTAAGTTCTAAGAACATACAGTTTTTGCATTTGTCTGCAGCAAAGCCGCTGTAAACTGCAGGCAAAATGCAGCTGTGGTGTGCATCATCAATCTATATGGCTACTGCTCCTTCTCATTCATTTATGAACGCATGTTAAATTCCACCAGAAATATGTGAACAACATTGACATTAAAATCCTGATTCTACTCTTTATTTCCTAATAAAGGAGTTGTGGGAGCTGAACAATTTGGCAGGTATTATTTACTGTATGCTGCTATTAGATGCAGGTAAAGGGTACAGTCATGGGGTCAACAATTGCACTATAATATGCAAGACTCTACACAAGCACGTACAATATCCAATTTGGACTATTATCATTTTTCTTTATGTGTGCTTATATAGCTTGCTACGCCATATTGATGATATATTTATGATTTCCATACCTAGCTCTTTTTAAATTTATTTTAATGATATTTTTTTTTATAATGTTGAAATAAATAAACATTTTCCTGGAAACTGGGATACTTAATACTTGACTTTTATTTATTTTTTTCAAAATAAAGTAAATAAAATGCCTCTTCAATATTTCCATGTGACTGTTGGACAACATAGGGCATAGTAGACTATATAATGAATAAAAAAACCTCTACATTGTAACTTTTGTACCCATATCGGGAATGTTGCTTATCAGCCAATAGTGCAGAGACTGCTCAGTGACATTCAGTGTGTAGGTGTGCTATTGTACATTTTGTGAATGAGGCAGAGGATTTTTGGAGTGGTGCTGCTGCTTAGTCAGTTACCAAACAAAAAACTGTACTGTCAAAGAAATTAAGATATTGAAAGAACCACATCACATTTAATATTAATGAGGCTCACCATACACAAGTTATAAATGCCCCTTATATTTGTGTCTACAAAGTATGCACACTTGAAACATTGGCAATCCCTACTTCTCAAAGACAAGGTCGCAAAGCCAATCTGAGCAAATGAGACCACGTTGCTGATCATTCCCTAGTGTATGCAGAATTTCAAATCTTATGATAATAATAATAATTTTTGTTCTGCTGGACTCACACTCGCTTCATTGACAAATCTAGGTAACAAAATGATTGTTTTTCGCCAAAAAGGTATAGTGAGTTCCTCTTCCGGATATGCAGCATATGGCGGCTGCCATAATAACATACTGTACCCTGGGTAAGAGACATTTTAAAGCGTTATATCAGTAAACTACAACTCCCGAGAATCTTTGCGCAGTCGTTTCCGTGACACTGACGTCAGTGAAAACTGGGAATGGCGACGTTGTCATGGAAACTGGAGCAGCCCTTTTCACTACCACGGCGGCACTCAGGGGCCCTGTAATTGGAGACATCGGTAGGAACTTGAGTACTGTTAAGACAAATCATGGTGTGCTCGGTATGTTCCGCTTGTCACAGGCATGTGTGGATGAGACCACGGGTTTGCGTTGTCAGCAGCGCATGAACTAGTAAACAGGGAGCCTCGAAAATTTAGCTGACGATTATCAAAAACGTAGCAGTGATTTGCATTTAGTGCTCGTTTTAAAAACATCTAACGGCCTCTGTAATATCAATCACTCCCATAATTACACATATTCATATTTATCTGTAACTTGTAGGTATTTTCTCATGTTAATCAAATATGGAATTCAACGTCAATAGAATGACTACTAATGTTTACCGTACGTATTATTTAAAGAAATATAACTGCACCCATCTTAAAGTACATAGAGTTTGGTTACATTTGTATTTATATGTAACCCTCAGTAATTTTATATTTTGTTACAACTTGACTTAATTTTTTAAAAAATGTTTAAGGGAGTAGAACATAACAGCAGCCACGTGTATTGTCAAACAACATTTTCATAGCATCCTATGGATCTTTCAAGTGGGGGCATTGTTCATGTGGCCATGTAATTGGGTATAGCTACGTCATTTGGGGGCATCCCACGTCCCCAAAAAAGGCCCTTTCCGTGCTGTGTGCATATGCTGCAAGTGCACATGTTACACGTTAGCGGGACACATCGCCAATAGTCCTGCAACTGGGACAAAAGTCCTGATAGGCAGGCCAGTCCCATCAAATTGGGGCTATACCTCCTAGTTGGGAGGTATGACATCCTTCAACGTTAAGGCATCACACACAAGCCTTAGGATGACAAACTGTCACATCTAGATTCAAAAATGATTAATAAGCTCTAATGACCATGTTAATGTGCTTTTCGTCTTTAGCAGCCCCCTTTCTCGATATGCTCATTTGTACTCCATTGTCCCCAGGTATCCTGCTGAGTGAGAGATACTAAGGCTGGGTATACACTACATTGCTTTCAGACGATTATTGGGCCAATCAAACGATAAACGACCATTTGGCCCGATATCGTATTAGTGTGTACACGCCTGTGATGAATGATTATTGTTCCAAAGTACGTCCTATCGTTATATTACATTCTTAAACAAGATTAAAAATGTCATTCAACAATGGAACAATGTTGTTCCAATTTTGCAGTGTGTATGCACTCACAACCAGCAGTGTCCATAGATCTCTATGGAGTGTACAGAGTCAGGATCTTTTCAGCCGATGGTTATGACAGATGCAGATCATAGATCTGAATGTAAATCCTGTAATGCTGATCAGGACTTTTTTTTTTAAATCGTTGGTAAAATCGTTAAGCATATCACATCGAGAAATTTTCTGTAGTGTGTACCCAGTGTCACGGGCACTAGGAGTCTTTACCCAGGGATCACCAGGTGATAGGCTTACCAGAGCAGTATAGGTGGTAATATGGTACTCTGGTAGCAGGGTGATCACGGAACAGGAAATAGCAGATGATGAGATGCTCAGGAGAGTCTATGACTAGCAGCACTGGCAATATGGAGGTAGTAATACACGAGGAACTGTATGGACAAAGGACACGTGAAGGTAGTCAGTGGTCTGCGGTAGCAAGTTGTACCACTGCTATAGTGAGGAGGAATGTCCAACAGAAACGAGGAGGTGATGAGAGTCAGCGGTCTGCGGATAGCAAGTTGTACCGCTGTCTGAGTGAAGGAATGGAATCCAAGTGGAGGTATCCGGGGAGTCAGTGGTCTGCGTTAGCAAGTTGTACCACTGCTATGTGAGAGGATACTGGAACAGGTGAAACTGTAAACAGGAGTCAGTGGTCTGCCACTAGCAAGTTGTACTACTGAATATATATGTGAGGAGGTGCACGGGGAGAGACTGCAACACAATATATACACGGGCACCTTGACTTTGATCCACAGTAATATGCACAATATAAATGTATAGATGACTGAACAACACTGCCAATATAGAAAGTCTCTAGAAGGAATCCAGCACGAGATAACACAGTCAATGATGGCAATAGACTCAGCGGATAGCACACTCCAGAGCAGAACCAACACAGTCCAGCAAGGTATGCAATACACAGCACAGTCAATAGGAAGTATGCATACCGTGGTTCAGGAGAAGGCAGTCAGACAGGAGTGCAGAGATACCTGAACGGCAGGAGGCCGGCAGGATGCAAAGTCCCTGGATGGGTGAAGCGGTGGTCTAGCAGGTGCAGCGCACAGGTAGGTAGACCAGCAGGGAACACAGGAAGGCGTGGAGAGCGGATCAGCAGTAGATGGATGAGTAGCGCTGAGGAGTAACAGCAGCGGGTCTCTGCGGGAACACGGAGGTAGCCAATAGCAACCAGCAGGTGCAGTAACGATGGGACACGGGAGAGCAGAGTTGAACTGGAACTGTTGATCACGGAGAATAGCGGGTAGCAATAGTGGCAGCAGACTCAAGGAAACACGGGAGAGTTGACAAGGACTGAAGACTGAAGCGCACAGAGGCAGCGGATAGGAATCAGCCAAACAGTCACGATGAAACACAGACGGGTTGCAGGTTGCAGACTGTAGTGCACGGAGGCAGCGGATAGGAATCAGCTAGCAGTCACGATGATGAAACACAGACGAGTTGCAGGTTGAAGACTGTAGTGCACGGAGGCAGCGGATAGGAATCAGCTAGCAGTCACGATGATGAAACACAGACGAGTTGCAGGTTGAAGACTGTAGTGCACGGAGGCAGCGGATAGGAATCAGCTGGCAGTCACAATCATGAACAGGTGAGTGGATGTGAATGAAAGACTGTAGTGCACGGAGGCAGCGGATAGGCATCAGCTAACAGTCCCAATAATACATGGTAGAGTTGAAGTGGTTAGAAGACTGTAGTGCACGGAGGCAGCGGATAGGAATCAGCTCACAGTCACGATGATACAGTAGATGGTAGAAGTGGTAAGGAAACCACAGTAGCAGAAGTGGTTTGGAAACCACAGAGGTAGAAGTGGTTTGGAAACCACAGGAATCAGCTGGGCTGAATAAACAAGGAAACACAGGAACACCTTCAGAGACTCATGGGGAATGAGACTCCAAGATCAGGCAACGTGGTGTTGACCACAGGTGCTTAATATAGGGAGGTTGCCTGATCTGCCAATTAAGTTAAAGGAACATACACTGAAGGTTTGGAAAGGGCTGCGCATGCGCAGTCCCTCAGGATAGAGGACGTCCACGGTTCCTAATAGTCCGGGAAGAAGCACTCACAGTCCGGTGAGTGACAGTACCCCCCCTTTTAAAGGTGGGCACAGAACGCCTGGAACCGGGCTTGTCCGGATTTTTGGAATAAAACTTCTTCAGAAGGGCAGGAGCATTAAGATCTTCAGCTTTGATCCATGAACGCTCTTCAGGACCAAAGCCCTTCCAATGAACGAGGAAACGGAGGACTCCTCGCGAAATTTTTGCATCCAATACCTCAGTAATCTCGAAATCCTCCTCCTGATGAACTTGAACTGGCTGCGGTGCTGAGGGAGGAGTCGAGAAACGATTGATAATAAGAGGTTTGAGTAAGGACACATGGAAGGCATTGGAAATCCGAAGATTCTTAGGAAGAAGAAGTTTAACACATACTGGATTGATAACTTGAATGATCCTATATGGACCAATAAAACGAGGGGCGAATTTCATAGATGGAACCTTCAAACGAATATTTTTGGTAGATAACCAGACACGATCTCCAATTTTTAGTGGTGGAATAGCCCGCCTCTTCTTATCTGCGAAAGACTTATATTTGTTAGATGTCTTCTTTAAACAGGTTTTGACCTGAGACCAGATATTTTTGAAGGTCTGACAAGCAGTCTCCACAGCAGGAACTTGGGTGGGCGGGAGGGCAGGAAATTCCGGAAAAGACGGATGGTGACCGTAGACCACAAAGAATGGAGTTTTGGATGATGACTCATGGTACATGTTGTTATGGGCGAATTCAGCCCAAGGGAGCAATTCTACCCAGTTGTCTTGGTTGGCTGAAGAGAACATCCTAATAAAAGTCTCAAGATCTTGATTGACTCGTTCCGTTTGTCCGTTAGATTGCGGATGGTAAGACGATGAGAGTGCTAATCGTATGCCCAAGGTTTTACAAAGGGCCCGCCAGAATCTGGAAACGAATTGTACTCCTCTATCTGACACAATCTCAGACGGACATCCATGGATGCGGAAGATTTCTTTAATGAAATGTTCAGCCAGAGTAGACGAGGAAGGTAAACCGGACAGAGGGACGAAATGAGCCATCTTCGAAAATCTGTCTACCACTACCCAAATAGTATTGTGATTCTTACTTGGTGGCAAATCAGTAACGAAATCCATACTAATATGGGTCCAAGGCTTGGACGGAATGGGTAGTGGTCGCAGCAACCCTGCTGGAGTTCTGCGGGAGGATTTGAACTGAGAACATAAATCACAGGAAGCAATAAACTCTTTGACGTCTCTCCTCATTGAAGGCCACCAGTAACTACGAGAGAGAATCTCAAAGGTCTTATGTTCACCGGCGTGTCCAGAAAAACGAGAGGCATGGAACCACGAAAGGATTTTCCTCCTCAGAGTAGGAGGCACGAGGGTCTTCCCAAATGGTAGCATTTTGGTGGATGAAGCAGCCAGAGAAATACATTTGGGGTCTAGAATAGCATGGTTGGGAACCTCTTCTACATCAGAGGACGTCACAAAAGCTCGAGATAGAGCGTCAGCTTTCTTGTTCTTAGCAGCTGGTTTGAAGGTTATAATTAATTCAAAACGGGAAAAGAAAAGAGACCATCTTGCTTGACGAGGGTTCAAGCATTGAGCAGATTGCAAATATGACAAGTTCTTATGATCCGTGAAGATCGTCACCGGATGGCGAGCTCCTTCCAACAAGTATCTCCATTCCTCTAATGCAGCTTTGATGGCCAGTAACTCCTTGTCCCCGATAGTATAGTTTTTCTCTGCGGGCAGAAGGCCCCGAGAGTAGAAGGCACAAGGATGTAATTTTTGTTGCTCCGAGCGTTGGGAGAGAATAGCTCCTAAGCCCACATTAGAGGCATCTACTTCTAGGAAGAAGGGGAGTGTCACATCAGGTTGTCGCAGAATGGGAGCAGACGAGAAGGACTCTTTGAGGATTTGAAAGGCTTGGAGAGCCTCAGATGACCATTGCTTAGTATTAGCCCCTTTCCGAGTTAAGGCCACAATGGGAGATGCAATGGATGAGAAGTCTTGAATGAAGCGTCTATAGTAATTGGCAAAACCTAAAAAACGCTGGATGGCACGAAGAGTAGTTGGCTGAGGCCAATGTAGTACAGCATTTACTTTGTCTGGATCCATCTTCAGGCCAACTCCGGAAACTATATACCCCAAGAATGGAATCTGGGGTAACTCGAATGAACATTTTTCCAATTTACAGAACAACAAGTTTTTCCGTAGTCTGGAGAGGACCTCTGCCACATGTTGGTGATGAGAAGGCAGGTCCTGTGAGAAGATCAATATGTCGTCCAGGTAGACAACGACACATACATATAATAAGTCCCGAAAGATCTCATTGATGAAACCCTGGAAAACCGCGGGGGCATTACACAGCCCGAAGGGCATTACTAAATATTCGTAATGCCCATCTCTGGTGTTAAACGCGGTCTTCCATTCGTCACCGGAACGGATTCTAATTAAATTGTAGGCACCACGAAGATCCAACTTAGTAAATATCCGAGCTCCCTTGATGCGATCAAATAGCTCAGTGATCAGCGGAATGGGATACCGATTCTTGATAGTAATGGCGTTGAGTCCACGAAAATCTATACAAGGGCGTAATGATCCATCCTTCTTTTTGACGAAGAAGAACCCAGCTCCAGCGGGAGAGGTGGAAGGTCGAATGAACCCGCGCTGGAGATTCTCCTGTATGTACTCAGATGTGGCTTGAGTTTCAGGTAACGAGAGAGGATAGACCCGACCCCTGGGAGGAGTCTTGCCAGGTAGAAGGTCGATCGGACAATCCCAAGAACGATGAGGAGGAAGACGTTCAGACTGAGCTTTATCAAACACATCGGCAAATGAAGCATACTGAGGAGGGAGTCCCGGGGAGGAAGATGAGATGGAAGATTGCTGTACTTTAAGAGGAATAACTTGAGAGAGACAACGATGGTGACATTCAGGCCCCCAAGACGTAACTTGAGGGGTGCGCCAGTCAATCTGGGGAGAGTGACATTGAAGCCATGGAAGGCCTAAGACAATCGGACTTGTCGTAACAGGAAGAATTAAAAACGAAATTTCTTCATGGTGTAGTACACCAATCTGAAGGGTTACTGGAGACGTACTCTTGGTGATGAGACCATTGATGAGACGTGATCCATCTATAGCCGTCACAGTAATGGGTGTTTTTAAAGTGATCACTGGTAGGGACCATTGATTCACTAGTGATTTAGAAATGAAATTTCCTGCTGCTCCGGAATCAATCAATGCCTGTGACTCAAAGGATTTGGTAGCAAAGGAAATCGTAACATCGAAAGCGCAGACTTTAGATTTCATAGACAATGGAGAGGACTCCAGGGACCCTAACTTCACCTCTCCAGAACTAGTTAGGGCCTGGCATTTCCCGATTTCTTAGGGCAAGAACTGAGCATATGTGTGGAATCAGCACAATAGATACAGAGTCTATTCTTTACTCTTCGTTTCCTCTCTTCTAAAGATAATTTGGAACGTCCTATCTCCATGGGAATCACAGAAGGTGAAACTGGACGAAATTGAGGGTTTAAACGAAGAGGTGCTTTAGCAGAAGTTGTTTTCTCAGATTCTCTTTCACGAAATCTCATGTCTACACGATGGCAAAGAGAGATCAAATCTTCTAGTGACGAAGGAAGCTCTTGGGTAGTCAGTGCATCTTTAATTTTATCGGAGAGCCCCTGCCAGAAGGCGGCAACTAATGCTTCAGTGTTCCACTGAAGTTCAGAGGCTAAGATCCTAAATTGAATGACATACTGTCCTACTGTATGGGAGCCTTGTCGCAAACGAAGAATGCTGGAAGCAGCGGAGGTCACACGACCTGGTTCATCGAACACACTTCGGAACGTGGAAATGAATTTGGCACTATCTTGTAGAATTGGATCGTTTCTTTCCCACAGAGGGGAGGCCCAAGCCAGGGCTTGTCCAGAAAACAATGAGATAAGATAGGCCACTCTGGAACGATGGGTAGAAAAATTTTGAGGTTGGAGTTCAAAATGGACTGAACATTGGTTAAGGAAACCTCTACAAGTTTTGGGGTCCCCGTCATATTTTGACGGAGTAGGCAGGTGAAGCGTAGGAGCTGTAGACACCTGGGATGGCACTGGGGAAACGGAGGAAAGCACAGGAGCTTCAATACTAGCTGTAACAGTCTGTCCAGATGTTCCTTGGGAGGTTAACGATTGGTAACATTGAAGTAACAGCTGTTGGCGAGCATCCTGTTGCTCCACACGGCTGACCAGATGCTGCAGCATCTCCTTAGCGGTAGGTTCCGTATCTGGGTCTGTCATGGCCTGATCTTACTGTCACGGGCACTAGGAGTCTTTACCCAGGGATCACCAGGTGATAGGCTTACCAGAGCAGTATAGGTGGTAATATGGTACTCTGGTAGCAGGGTGATCACGGAACAGGAAATAGCAGATGATGAGATGCTCAGGAGAGTCTATGACTAGCAGCACTGGCAATATGGAGGTAGTAATACACGAGGAACTGTATGGACAAAGGACACGTGAAGGTAGTCAGTGGTCTGCGGTAGCAAGTTGTACCACTGCTATAGTGAGGAGGAATGTCCAACAGAAACGAGGAGGTGATGAGAGTCAGCGGTCTGCGGATAGCAAGTTGTACCGCTGTCTGAGTGAAGGAATGGAATCCAAGTGGAGGTATCCGGGGAGTCAGTGGTCTGCGTTAGCAAGTTGTACCACTGCTATGTGAGAGGATACTGGAACAGGTGAAACTGTAAACAGGAGTCAGTGGTCTGCCACTAGCAAGTTGTACTACTGAATATATATGTGAGGAGGTGCACGGGGAGAGACTGCAACACAATATATACACGGGCACCTTGACTTTGATCCACAGTAATATGCACAATATAAATGTATAGATGACTGAACAACACTGCCAATATAGAAAGTCTCTAGAAGGAATCCAGCACGAGATAACACAGTCAATGATGGCAATAGACTCAGCGGATAGCACACTCCAGAGCAGAACCAACACAGTCCAGCAAGGTATGCAATACACAGCACAGTCAATAGGAAGTATGCATACCGTGGTTCAGGAGAAGGCAGTCAGACAGGAGTGCAGAGATACCTGAACGGCAGGAGGCCGGCAGGATGCAAAGTCCCTGGATGGGTGAAGCGGTGGTCTAGCAGGTGCAGCGCACAGGTAGGTAGACCAGCAGGGAACACAGGAAGGCGTGGAGAGCGGATCAGCAGTAGATGGATGAGTAGCGCTGAGGAGTAACAGCAGCGGGTCTCTGCGGGAACACGGAGGTAGCCAATAGCAACCAGCAGGTGCAGTAACGATGGGACACGGGAGAGCAGAGTTGAACTGGAACTGTTGATCACGGAGAATAGCGGGTAGCAATAGTGGCAGCAGACTCAAGGAAACACGGGAGAGTTGACAAGGACTGAAGACTGAAGCGCACAGAGGCAGCGGATAGGAATCAGCCAAACAGTCACGATGAAACACAGACGGGTTGCAGGTTGCAGACTGTAGTGCACGGAGGCAGCGGATAGGAATCAGCTAGCAGTCACGATGATGAAACACAGACGAGTTGCAGGTTGAAGACTGTAGTGCACGGAGGCAGCGGATAGGAATCAGCTAGCAGTCACGATGATGAAACACAGACGAGTTGCAGGTTGAAGACTGTAGTGCACGGAGGCAGCGGATAGGAATCAGCTGGCAGTCACAATCATGAACAGGTGAGTGGATGTGAATGAAAGACTGTAGTGCACGGAGGCAGCGGATAGGCATCAGCTAACAGTCCCAATAATACATGGTAGAGTTGAAGTGGTTAGAAGACTGTAGTGCACGGAGGCAGCGGATAGGAATCAGCTCACAGTCACGATGATACAGTAGATGGTAGAAGTGGTAAGGAAACCACAGTAGCAGAAGTGGTTTGGAAACCACAGAGGTAGAAGTGGTTTGGAAACCACAGGAATCAGCTGGGCTGAATAAACAAGGAAACACAGGAACACCTTCAGAGACTCATGGGGAATGAGACTCCAAGATCAGGCAACGTGGTGTTGACCACAGGTGCTTAATATAGGGAGGTTGCCTGATCTGCCAATTAAGTTAAAGGAACATACACTGAAGGTTTGGAAAGGGCTGCGCATGCGCAGTCCCTCAGGATAGAGGACGTCCACGGTTCCTAATAGTCCGGGAAGAAGCACTCACAGTCCGGTGAGTGACACCCAGCCTAAATAAGAGGGTAGGATGTAGGCAAGTAGCAGCATAGGAGGTAGTATCGCAGGCAAAAACAAAGTAAAGTGTGGTAGGAAATAACACTATGAGTAGTCAAAGTCCAGTATTGTAAGCCAGGGTCAGTAACTAATAGACAGCAATGTACCACAAAAGAATAAAAAAAAGAGCTCAAAATCCAAGCCAGAATTTGAATGTTTTTATTACTAGGGCAAAATGCACATATAACTATATTTTCCCATATAAAATGTGCTTGGAAGTTTCCATTGCAAGTTTAGGCTGATGTCTGATTACCAAAACCTAAGGGACGATGTAAAAATCAAGTCAGTGAAAAATGCTCTGCAACCGCTTGATAAACATGGAATACCAGCAAAAAAAATGCTTATTTCCAACCCTTGAATCTCATTTAAATAATTTTGTTTCACAAGACAAAAGTAAAAAAAAAAATACCTTTGGAACTTCATGAGTCAAGATAATTCTTTTTCTTCTTACTGGGGGACACTGGACTTCGGGTTTATAAGCTGGTCTAGAAGTTAAGCACTTGATTTGAAATCTGCACAAATTCAGAAGCTCCTCTCCAATATCCCCTCCCCAACGTGATGTCTCAGTTTAAAACTGCCCAAAGAGTAGGGTGCTTCAGCACAGTGCTGCCAAGAGCAGTGGTGTGAGTTTGCAAAAGTTAATATTTATTTTACTTTTGTAATCACTGCTGCTGTGACAGTGGCTTGTACTCATAGGAACACTGAGGCTTGGAACAAGTTGAGAGGCCACCCTTCCACACCCATCGTGGCATGGTGCCATGAGACCCTTCGCCCTGTCACCAGCCTGTGCTTCAGGAGCTGTGCCTTGGTAAAATGCTTCCAGTCACCCTCTCCTTGCAGAGAGGAAAAAGCTTACATGCGGTCACTACTCTGAAACTCATCCTAGCTACACTCTTTTTCTCTGTTATATGTGTACTAAAGTTGTCTGTTTCTGTACCTGCACTGTTTATCAGATTGTGCATTTTAGCGGTTTTAAAACATCTGTCAGTTTCTAGATAGATTTTCTCGTCATTGACTGTGTACTACTGTTTTGTCACCCTTCTGTCATGTCAGATAAGGGGAGTAGGTCCAGGGCTAAAAATAATGGGGGGAAATCTGGCATGTATTTTACTTGTTCCAAATGTCAGTCTAAACTGTCAAATGGATGACCTGAACCAGATATCTGGTTTGCAGCTTGGGAGTCTGGAGAGCGTGGTCCACACACATCTGGGGGGGGGGGGAGCACAGCTTATATGGTGGAGCTAGCCTCAATGAAGACTGATTCAGTCTATTGCAGAGCATACACAGCTCGCTGTGCATCTTAAGGAGGAAAGTGAGGTCCCTCCTACTACTCCCCCTGCCGATAATACATTTTCCGATCTCGGAAGGACATTAAGGATCTCAAAATCATTCTCAATTTTGGGCTCTACCTTTCGGCCTAGCAATAACACCGGGGATATATACAAAAGTGGGGGTCATGGCCACTCTTTTAAGATTCAAGGAGATGTCAGTGGTTCCCTCACTGGATAACCTTCTTAAAGCAGGATCTTCGTCTGTCCTTTGGACCCATTTGTAGGTGACAGCCCAGATGCTGGAATCCCATGAGTGGATAATAAACTACCAGAAATCAAACCTGATTCCAGCCAAAAACATGATAGTTGATACCAGGCTACAGAGAGTGCTTTTGCTGGAGAAGAATATCCTCACACTACAGGGACTAATAAAATCCCTCTTCGCTCTGAATCGGGTGTTAATTCTGTTATACATGTCAGTCTTAGGCAAACTTTTGTCCACCTTTAAGGCAGTGCAGTCTTCATGCCTCCACTAGATGTGTTTTCAAATCCAGATTCTAGCAAATGGACTAGATCGAGCCTCCGTTTGACCAGCCAGTTCATCAGGCTGTCCACTCGGACATACTCTCTTCTTGTGGATGAAGATAGACAATTTCAACAGGAATAGTCCCTTCACCATTTGGTACTGAACCTTTATAAAAACAGATGCCGGCCTACAACGATGGGGAGCTGTGACTTGTCTGCAGGGACTTTAGTCCTGGGAGGAGTTGAAACTTCCCATCATTGTTCTAGAACTGAGAGTGGTATTCGACACTCTAATAAAGAGACAGGCTTTTCTGTGGAGAAAGCTATAAAGGTTCAATCAGACAATGCCATGACTGTGGCATATGTGAATCTTCATGGAGGCACCAAGAGGTCCCTAGCAATGAAAGAGACTACCAAGATAATACTTTGAGTGCAACAGAATGTCAGCGGTATTAATTCCAGGGGTGTAAAAATGGGAAGCAGACTTCCTAAGCAGGCATGGCTTACATCCCAGGGAATAGTCCCTTCACCCAGATATCTTTCTTCAATTTGTAGGGAAGTGGGGTCATCCAGATGTCGATATGATAACATTTCACTTAAACCACAAGAGTTTTTTGTTCAAGAACCAGGGATCTGAAAGCATTCCTAGTAGACGTCTTGTAAGTTCCATGTAATTATCAGCTTATTTATCTCTTTTTGCTGATTTCTATGCTTCTCTGGGTTCTGAAAAGGTAAAAAGACAGGGTTCTCCTGAAATTCTAGTGTCCAAGAAAGTCCTGGTACACGGACCTTCTAAGGATTGCAGCAGAGTAATCAAGGCTTTCACTAGATCTAACGGTGTGGATGTTGAGGCTGTCATCCTTAAAGCAAAGTGTCTTTCTGAGGACGTGGTCCAGACCTTGCTAAGGGCTAGAAAGCCTATATTTGCTAGCTATTACCATAGAGTATGGAAAATGTCCTTCCTTTAGATTAGCCTGTCTTTTGTCATTGTAAGAGTTCCGATCTCTGCCCTGTCAGTCTATTTTCAAAAGAAGTTGGCTATTATGTCATTATTATTAGTAAGGGGTATTACTTGTACAATCTCAGTATGTTCCTCCAATAGAACCTTGGGCATAAATTTGGTTCTGACAGCTTTGCAACATCTCACATTTGAACCGTTGGAGCCTGTAGAACTAATATTCCTTGCGTGGTAGATAGTAGATGAAAGATGTTTAAAGTTTCTGATAATTTCTTCTGCGAGAGTTTCTGAATTGAGGAATCTGTCATATAGATCACCGTATATTTTATTTCATGAAGACAGGGCTGTCCTGCGTACCAAGACATATTTTCAGCATAAAGTGATATCAAAATTCTGCATAAATTAGAACATAGTTATTCCAACTGTAGGGCAGAATGGCTCTTCTGAAGATGAGGAGTTCCTTTGCTTATTAGATGTGGTCAGGTCTATGAAGATCTACTTGAAGACTTAAGCAGTGCGTAGAATGTATGACCTGTTAATCCTCTGTGATGGGTAAATAAGAGGTTGGCCAACATCTAAAAAACCCATTGCCAGATCAATTAGGGCCGTTATTCAGTAGGCATATGCCAGCGCAGGAAAGCCGGTTGCAGAGAATATTAGGACCCATTTTACCAGATCTGTGAGTGCCTCCTGGGCGGCCTGGCACTGAGCATTGGCTGAGCAGTTGCGTTGGGTAGTCACTGGATCATCAGTCCATAGGTTCACAAAATGTTAGTGTTTCAATGTGTTTGCATGCAAAGAAGCTAGCTTTGGACTGAAAGTTTTACGCCCAGCTATGTCTGAGCGTACCCTGCCCTAGGGACAGCTTTGAAATATCCCCAAGTTAACCGTCTTCCCCGGTAAGAAGGAAAAGAAAACCATGATTTTTCGACTAAAATTAATTTCTCTTGATTCCTTTGCGGGACACTGCTCGCCCACCCTTCACTCACTGATTTGTTTTGTTCAATACTTTTAAGTGTATGTGTTCCAAAAGGGAATTGTTATCCTCTTTTGTTTAATCCTTTCTTTCCTTTCTCCTGGGACTTTGCTAGTTAATAACTGTTGGGGAGGGGGTAGCTTCTGAATTGGTACATATTTCAAATTAAGTGCCTAACTCCTGGATCTGCCTCTGTACCCAATATAGCAGTATCCATCTATGGAATCAGAGAAATGAATGAAGTACAAAAATTCAGGAGTTTTTTGTATGACTTTGTTGGAGAAAGTCAATCTTAACCAATTATATTGAATACAATGCTGGTCAGTTTGTCACCTCCACCCAGTAGATTTGTATGGAAATGCACTGACAACTGATCATAATGAAATTGTTAAACAAAAATATTTGTAGGGTATTCTGCTTCAAAGACGGATTTGGTATTTTATCTATCAACATCCTTTTTATATTTAGAGTACAGTGGTCTGCTACTGTTTCTCACAGTATTTTCCCTGCTGAATTAACCTGGGTTGAAATGAAGATTTGATGCATGGAGGTGTGTTTTTATATAAATTACTTAATTGAGCCCAGGTTAATATACTTGGATTCTCAGTGGAACAAAATGGGAACAGGACACTGCGTTCTGAATAAAATGTGTCATGGTATGTATTGAAATTATATTTGTTACGTAGCTGAGTGACACATCATGGACCTGTTGGTAAAGCATGTGTACAGGATTAAGAACCAGTGACATAGTGTCATCTTATGTCAGATTCATCCTACCACTACCAATACCCTCAAACCAACCTGACCAGAACTGGACAATTAACAAATAATTTGCAAAGGTAGATTCAGTGGATGGCATTCACTGAAAACCACCATAGCATATTGATGTCCAATTGCTAAGTTGTGTGTTGAAGACCATTTTTTTTTCCATCTCTGTTACAGTTTCTGGAAGGAGCATGTAGAAGAGGCGATACTCGCACAGACACCATTGGGTGCTTTATGGAGATGAATGACAGAGCAGGAGAAAATGGAACATGTTCTATTTTCCCTCAATCATGTTTTAAAATCCACTAAACCACCTTTATGTAGAGTTAGTCTGTTACTGGCCAGAGATGGAACTAGAAACAGCCATGTACACTAATCTCACTGCAATAATGTTTGTAGTGAAACAGTGCATTCTTTATCCCACTACCCTGACCCATATAAAATGACAGTGTGATTCACATTGTGTATAACCTTGTATTTTATTCACTTTTTATCTTATTGTTGTGATTATTCTTTTTAAGGAAACTGGGCAGACAGGACACCAATTCATGATGCTTCAAGACAAGGCCAGGTACAACAGCTTAAGCAGCTTATTGATAGTGGAATTTGTGTGAATATGGTTACGGTGGACTCCATCACACCACTGCATGAAGCTTGTCTTCATGGCCACATTCAGTGCGTCAAGCTGCTGCTTGCTGCAGGAGCACAGGTTTGTAACCCTATAAATAGTTTTATATATGTTAACATTGTACAATCAAATAAGCTCTAAAAGTATGCATTATGATTTTGTGACATTAGTAACGAATTAGCATGCATATAAATTGTAGTGAAGAAGGGAATGTCTACTGAACTATGAATGCCTAAACAGATTTTTCTTTGTGTCCTTTCCTTTTGACCTTTAAAAGTGTTTGTAATTGACAAATACTTGGGCCAAGAAAGCAATGTGGCAGCTCACAGTAATATAATTGTGGCAGCTCATACTAATATTGATAAAGACTCCTAGGTCGAAACACGTGGTTGAAGCCATTGCTCTGTGCGACAGAGAGGCTCACTTACCTTACTATTCATATAGCATCCATTTCTGTATCTTGGTCCAGTGAATACCTGGGTATTAAAAGATCTGTCTTCTGTGACCTTTGCTACATGTATCTGGTAGGAATACCTGCACTCTATATTATGTATTGTTTTTACTTTGGATTTTAACATTTTTATTACAATAAAGTGGCTTGTTTGATTTTTGACATACTACACTAGATTTCCTTTTTCTTTCATACCTACCATATTATTATCATTATGAGGAAATTCCATGTTTTTACTAGAGCTATTTCTGAAGGAAGAAAGAACCAAGGGCCTGATTCATTCAGGAACTTAGGCAAGAATTTTTTTACATAAGTCTCCTGGACAAAACCATGTTAAAATTCAAGGGGTGAAAATTAGTTTTCTATTTTGCACATAAGTTAAATGCTGTCTGTTTTTTCATGTAGTACACCTAGTTAAAAGTAGTTAGATTGGTCTCATAGGTTGTAATGCTTTAAATGTTCATTAATAGCCTGTGATAAAAATGTGACCAATTAAATGATCATGTTGTCTACTCTTGTCAACAAATCATAGTACATTTATTTATGTGGCTTTCAACTGTTGAGCTACAGACAGCACTTCATCACTTTAAAATACTCCAGCTTTATTCAAATAACATAGATTCATGTCCGGTAGTTCCAAAATAATAGTAATAATAATAAATAATCAATCTAATGCTTGAGGTCTTTGTTACCTAAATTAATTACATGTTGTTGAAAATAAGTTATCACAGGGTATATTTTATGAGTGATGGATTTTTTTCTGGTGAGATAGGTTGTAACCTTTTTAACCTAAAGGCTGAACACATACATACATACATACATACATACATACATACATACATACATACATACATACATGGAGGTTTGAGCCAAGCAGCCGGATCACATGGGATTCTCTTCAAATGGCTTTAAGATGACCACACATTGGCTGATAGCAGTTAATAGCTGATCACATGTATTGACATGCCATTAATAACCTGATGGATTTTGATTGGATCATTTTCTTGCACCTTGCCCATTTATAGCATTAAATAAATTGTTAGACGTTTGGCTATTCCCATTTCTCTTTATAATTTTTGAAATAATACCAATTAAGCAAATAGGAGACAGTTTCTTTATTTTAACTTCAATGTATGTTATATAGGTGGATGCCAGAAATATTGATAGTAGTACACCTCTCTGTGATGCCTCTGCTGCAGGGAGTCTGGAATGTGTTAAACTGCTTTTGGAGTATGGTGCTAAAGTGAACCCTCCACTTTTCACTGCATCCCCTCTTCATGAAGCATGCATGAGTGGTGAGTAACTTTACAGACTTTTCTTAATGGTATTATCATCAATACTTTTCATTTACTTAGGGGATGTCACATGAGGGTGTATCTTAAATAAATACATTGTTTAATTTCTGCATATTCTTGCCCATTATAATCTGTGTGGATTCCTGGTTCCAGCCACACAGTTAACACACATACTGTTATTATTTAGCTACAAAACTGTGGTTTTATGAAGCTTGTGTGACTAGCCTATGGCAGGGTTATACTATAGGGTGGTGTCACATAAGTGCATTTGAATGCTGCTCTTTTACCTCTAAAAATCATTCATATGGGCTCAATCGCTTCATTGGTGACAGGTTGCAGTGAAGGGGGAGCACTTCTATCCTGTCACTGAAAAGGAGTTTAGAAAACATTTTATGAAGTATCTTCAAAGCTTAATCGCTCTTGTATGACAGTGGAGGCATGTTCACTTCATCATGTCACCACTGTAGCGAAGGAACGCTCATGAAGACAGCTTTTCTAGCTGAAGTCACGCAAATCAAGCTCTCTCCTATGGCTCCACTCTCAGTGAGCAGCCAGGCAGGCAAATGTAGGAACTAGCTGTTCATTTTAAAGAACTAGGGACCTGATACAGCCAGGCCATAACTTTGTAGGGTCATTGGCCCAGTTCCTGGTATTGCATGACCCTACAAGCTTGCTTAACAATTATTACAGTGACCAACATTTTTACTTTACTGTGATTATTCACAGAGCTTTTTATTTCTCCCTATACATTATGATAAAATATATAGTAATGGATTATTGAATATCAGTGACATGTTTGTGAAATTATTGTCCCTTTCTGGAGAATCTGTTTTGAATAATAGTGAGTAAAACATAGTTTTGATTGTGATGTTTTCTTGATAATGTGAAACTTGTTTTTCAGGTAAACCTGAGTGTGTGAAGCTTTTAATTGACGTTGGGGCAAATCTAGAAGCTCATGATTGTCATTTCGGAACTCCTTTGCATGTGGCTTGTGCAAGGGAGCACTTAGAGTGTGCCAAAGTTTTACTCATTGCAGGTATGCGGTGGCCTTTACAGTTTACATCAGTATCTTAAGATGCATAGCGACACATGGGCTTGCACCATTTCATTCCATTTTTATAAATCACATACCAAAAATTACTCTTAATGACATTTAGGAAAGGCTACACATATAATGTGCTTGTGTGCTGAAGAGGGTACATCCTATAACTACCAAATGGCCTAAGCTTTAGTTTGTTTGTTTTTTAAATTCTATAGAGATAGCATAAGGTATAACCCATTTATTATCTGCTGTGTACACATGTCCAAGGACCAAGTTCCCATCCTCATAATCGCTGTATGCAGTGTTCAAATCAAGTGCCTATACTTCCACATTTGTATAATGATATTCTGTGGTGTCTCAATCATGACTTTAACAGGGATTTCCTTAAGTGAGAGTAGACAAAGAGAACTGAATGGACCTGTCCCAGGTCTCTCCTGCCTCTCAACACGAATGGATTCTATGGAACTTTGTTGTAACAGTGACTGGCATGATTTAAAATGATTTAAACAAATGTGGGGAGGAGAAACATTACTTTGATTTTTGGCCTGTGTCACACCTTACATAGAGGGGGAGATTCATTTCAGCGCAAAGTTTCTCAGGAACGTCCACAGAGACACATTGCGCCAATGTTATGGCAGGATCTCTGCTCATAGAGGTGCACAGAAAAATTAGCGGAGATTCCTACTGTAATGGTTGGCAATGTGCACAGCGGACATCACGGTGATGTCTGCGCGCCACATCAACAGCAATTTGAATCTCCCCCATACTGCATGCAGTTCATATTTTTGTACAGAGATCTAACCACTTAACTTTCTGGAATTCACTAATTTTCTCAAAGTAAGTGTTATGAAGAATGAAGGGATAGTGTAAAAATACTCACAGGCATTAGTGGGTTAAGGAGAAATACCCGAGCTGTGAGCTAATCTAGTTCTAGGCTGATAGAGGTTAATAGGCTTTGATGTATTGTTCAAAATGGTTTATTAAAATGTGTATTTTGAAATAAGTCATGTGCATCAAGCTTAAGTTTGTTTACTTATTTTCTATAAGGAGCTAATGTGAATGCAGCAAAGCTTCACGAAACAGCTCTGCACCATGCTGCCAAGGTGAGGAACAAGGATCTCATTGAGATGCTAGTGGAATTTGGAGGAAATGTGTACGCTAGGGACAACCGTGAAAAAAGACCCTCAGATTATACTTGGCAACACAGTCCTACTGCTAAATGCTTTGAATACTATGAAAGTAAGTTCTCTCATGTACATGAAAAAAGTATGTTTTATGCAAACTATTATGCTATAGTAATATTTACTCTATAAATATATGGTACTATAAATTATAATATTTTTGTTGCTGTATGCAAGACAATAATTTTACATAACAAGCCTTTGAAAAATACCTTGTTTACATACATGAAATGACAGGACACCCTTGATGGAGTGATGTTATGAAACCTGCATTGGTCTTCCCGATCACTACAGCCTCTCTATTTGTGGTCCACTTACATCCTCCAGAACATGTATACAGAGTATCCAACATGAAAATCATCAGTGCCTTTGTTATCTTTTTGCTTTATCTTCAGTGGATACATAGGCAATTGATTCCATAGAGCGTGGATATGTGAATTAGTCAGATAAACCCCATAATTATTCTGTAGCAGCTACCACTGTGGTTCCTTAAAGTAGTTTTTGGAGTTTTGAGTGCTATAACATTCTGTATCTTGTTATATGCCCAGGTGCTCCCACCTTTACACTAACTTGCAAAAGTGAAATTTTATTTTGGGGGAAAAGATTATTAAAATGAGTTAATGCATACTTGCCTACTCTCCTGGAGTTTCCGTGAGGCTCCCGAATTTCAGGGAGTCCTCTCGGAAGAGTAGGCAACCTCCTGGACACTTGTGGATAAGGGGCTTAATGACATGATCGTGCCATAAAGCATCTACCCCACTATTCATTGCCGTGCCTTTCAGCCTTTTAATAGTAGGGGATGGAACTATGGTGTCATCACGCTCCCCCCGCCCCTACATTTGTCACATGACCTGTCCTCCGGAGTTTTAAAAGTTGGCAAGTATAAGGTAAAGGGGTAGAGAGAATGCATATCCAGAAGTGCTCCCCTTTAAAAGACCTGTTTTTCCAACATCTCAGAGTTGCTAGAGATCAGGCGCACTCACTAAAGAAGCATTTCTGGTCTGTCGTTTTTACAGCTCATAAATTACCCTTATTGACTCGAGGTAAAAAAAAAAACATAATCATGTTATAGACGTACGTTATTTCATTTGTGAAAGCTAACACGCTTTCATTTACATTGCTTAACATATTTGTTTCTATCTTTTGGTGGATTATAATACTTGTCATATAAAGTTTGGTTATAAGCAGTTTAAGTATTTTTGTAAAACAAACACACATACATTTTCAAAGCAATGACCGTTAATTCTATAGCAT
Organism: Mixophyes fleayi; assembly: GCF_038048845.1. NCBI lineage: Eukaryota > Metazoa > Chordata > Amphibia > Anura > Limnodynastidae > Mixophyes > Mixophyes fleayi. The sequence continues at coordinate 148,050,840 of NC_134405.1, read as the reverse complement.
GGGTGGAGCTTTGCTGTATGGAATATTGTATTATCTGAAGTTCACCTTTTTTTAATTTGTCTTCACTTCCAGAAATGCCCAAGACATTATCTCAGCTCTGCAGACTCAATCTCAGAAAAACACTTGGTCAAGGAACAGTGGAAAAGGTTTACAAATTAAATATTCCGCAAAGACTTAAAGACTATCTTGCTTATAACTAAATCAATTAAACCCAAACGCACATCATCCTTAAACAGTTATGGTACATGTAGTGAACAACCCTCTGCATACATGTACATACAATCTATAATGAATGAACAGAATTTCTGTATAGGCTCATAGTTGAAGACATTCATACATTAATCCAATAGCGATTTTTCATATGCTATGAAGACCTCAGATGTTATGTACATTTTAAAATGCATGATGGAAGCATTCATTAATTAATGGGTGTAAATTATTTGCAAAATTTTATCTTCAGTTTATTTTTAATTTATACACTTTTATTTTTGTAAAATGTTTAAATTATTGGGAGCTAACATTATGTATTCCACTTCTAGGGACTAAATCACTTGATGAGCACAAGTAATTAGCCTCTTACAATATAAATATGATTAAGTAAACACAAAAAACACAAACTTAATGAGGGAAAAAAAGAGATTTGTTTGCACAGGTCACCCTACAAAACAGGTAGAATCTTGCGGGCTCTCTTTCCTTCAGGAGGAGCTCATATAAGGTGCTGCAGCCGTCTAATCAGCTGTTATAAGCACCCATTCACACATTCAGTGGAGAACACTTCTAGAAGAGCTGTGAGGAGGGAAATCTGTTTTGAATTATGGAGATACTGCTGGATCCCTGCCATTCTGCCCTCCCTGCATAATAACTTGGCTTTGAGCTCACAGCAAGATGTGCAATGGAATACCCATAGAGGATGTTAGTGTTGTTGTGTTCACCCAGTAGTTCTGCTCATAGCAAATAAAAAAAATGTATGTAAGATATATGTCTTGTTGTGTAAAATGTATTTATTCTATTGGGAAAATGTTTTTACACCATAAACTAATTTTTATTATGTAGTAAAAATATAATGTAGTGTTTATAAGTGAGATAATACACACCCTACTTTAAATTATACGGGTATTGGAGGCCACCAGGGTCATTTCATGTCAATTCAACCAGGGTTGTCCACCACCCATCTCAGATTTCTACGAAAATTTTTTAGTTTAAGAGTATGTCAAAACAACTATTTCTGCCAAATATCTCGACTGTCTGACAATTAGTTGATTATATATTGATTTTTCAATTTATTAAATAATTTACTAATCGCAGCTTCTTTATCCAGTTTATTTGAAGTATTATGGGTGTCTATTAAGGAATCGACACAAAATTTGGACCCCTAAGGTATCTCTTCCTCCCGAATCCAAAAATCCAAACTAAATTACTTTATCTGCCTCATGTTTTGCGTTACGGCAAAAACGCACAATTTTCGAATATCATTAAAAACGCTAGATTCAATTGACATATAGGGGGGTATTCAATTGTTAGCGTTAACGAAAAAAAACGAGCGCTCAAAAAATATTACCGTTTATACGGTAATATTGCGTGCGAAAAGCGTTAATACTGTAGTTTACTCGCGGAATTTCAGCTCGCCGCTTGGAGCAGCGAGCTGAAATTCCGCGAGTAATTACCGTATTAACGCTAAGATTTTTTGAGCGCTCGTTTTTTTTCGTTAACGCTAACAATTGAATACCCCCCTAGGGATCCCATTTTTTGGGGGTGTTTAAAAAAGGTATAAATTACTACCACAAAAAAAATCAGCCGGGTACTCTGTTTCATAGTGGAGAAAAAAAATAATGAAGTTGGTGCTCGATTACTGCTGTACAGCATACATAATTTACACATAGTTAAAAACTATACCAAAAAAGTGAACTAAACTGAGGCAATGGGATAAAACTCCCATACAAGGAAATGAAACAAACAGAAACTGATGGGAAGGAGATTCCCTTCAGAGAGACCAAAACTGAAACTTTTCAGAGAAAGAGAGAGGGAGACACAGAAAGAGCCAATCATGGCAGCTGCTCATTTGGTAGTCTTTTACATACGGACTGCCATATTACTATTTACTCAAAAATCATTGGATTACATAGCTGGGACCACTCTACAGATGAAGAAAAAGAACTTTTGATTCTGAGAACTGAAGTTTCAAATGCAGTAACCAATGATCCTGAAACCTCAGTCTGCTATCATGAAAAGCTTCTGCTGCTAAGATATGAAGAATTTCAGAAAACATGCTGTAATCCTTTTATGTCTCACAAAAAAGGAGCCAGAAAAAGCTTAAGTTATGTCACTGAAGTGGACCAAAGAACAGGGTAACTGTCAGCTTGTTGTATATTTTAGGCAAGATGGTTGTGACACTTCAAACTGTGTGAGCTTGTGCGTTATTAGCGATACCCATGACCATGAAGCTATAACTGTGCATGCCTTCATTACGGTAGCTATGAAACACTTAGCGATATTATTGTCAAAATTGTAGTATGTGAATTTAGTGATGTGCTAGTGCACAATATAAAAACTGCAAAAACGTTTTTAATTTTATGCTTCAATAAGGATGACTTCAACATTCAAGCAGAATGACATTTTTTGCCACATCTCATGGTAAGAGTCCATGTGATGGCATTGGAGGGACAGTTAACATCTAGCCACACGCACCAGTCTGCAAGCAGTGGAAACCCATCACATCTTGACGCTTTGGACCTGGGCAAATGAAAATGTACATGGCATATAGTTTTTTCACGTGTCTCAAAATGAAATACAAGACTGCGAAACCAAGCTGCATAGCCATCTAGAAACAGCAAACACTGTGGCAGGAACACTTTCTCATCACAGATTTCAACCTATTAGTAATGATGAGCTACACATATATTGTGTCGGGCGCCGCCGGTATCCCAGACGGGCGCCTCGCTGATCAGTGCATCTGGTTGCCTAGCAACCAGACGCGTCACTTCCTCCCCGCTCGGCCGCCCGGCTACAAGTGTAGAAAGCGTTCCCGTTGCTAGGCAACGGGGCGCTGCATTAAGGAAGCGCTACGGCGCTAGTATTATGACATCGCTGCGGCGCTGAGGCTTATTGGCTACCAGAAGTATTTAAGCCTCTCTTGGTCCCACCTCCAGTGCCAGAGTTTCAGGTCCATTCCTGTCCTCCAGCGTTTCCCTCAGTGTTCCTGTTATTGCTTGTGAAGATACCGGGAATATCTGGCCCAGTGCTACCCAGTACCTTCTAGGATTCGTATGGTCACTCAGGCAAAATGCAGTTATAAAAATACAACAGTATATTTATTGTCATACAAATCACACTACAATATTATGTACACACAGTAAATAAATGCCAGGCAGATTTACCACATCATCTGTCCCTTACCCCAATAACTTAAGGAGATATAGTCACCTGCTGTCCAGACTTCATGACCCATGGATCCCTCTCAGCTGCATATATAGATTTGAGTTAGAAAACGACAATTCAAAACTCCATCTTGCACCTTCCTGAATGAAATCCAAGCATCACCACCCTCCCCCCTGGAGTTGTTCCTTATATATCACAGGTCTAATTTCCACAGTCTTTCCCCTCCCTGGGCAAACCCCTGCGTCTATTCTACTTAACCATTGGTCAGTGCTGGACTAGGGGAGGGGGGTTGGACAGGGGAGTGAAGATGAGCTGTCCTTTCAGAGAACCTCCCCTGTTAGATGGCCTGTCTGGACTAGCCTGGTGAGAACAATGGACACTAATTAGTTTTCCTACTCTGGCACATGGCAGCCTGATCCCTACCCATAATCCCTCTGGCTTCACTTTAAAGACAATGAATAGCAACCTTACTTCAAGTTATCAATATACAATAAACAATATACATATGTACACTGAACTACAATGTCCCCTTAGCCACATGTTATTGGACAATGCAGTTATAGTCTGGTGAGCTGGGGAAACAAAAGAAGGCTATAAAAAGTATTTGCTATAATTCACATTATGTGAGAAATGAGACATGCTCACAGGGTTATCAAACTCATTTCGTCACATTGCTCGTCTTCTGACCTTTTGCCTGTCTCCTGATTTTGCCGTATTGCCTGTGACCCTTGTGACCCGGATTGCCTTGACTACCCCTTTGGATCTCCCTTTGTACCGCGCTGCCAGAACGCTACCGACCCGGCTTGACTCACCACCCCTTCGGATTCTCCTTGTGTACCTGCCTAGTCTGCACCGTTACCGAACCGGCCTGTCTGACAATTCCTCTCGTGCTTCGCTATCTGACTCGTGGAAGGACCGCGACCTGCGTGTTTCCTGCAGCTAACTCCATACCTCCTTGCAGGGGTCCCTCTTTGCGGGCACGTTAGACTCCGCACCTTCCTTCAAGTAGTGCCAACGATAGCAGGTACGCTATACTCAGTCGTGACATATCGATTGTCATCAGACGACATAAAGACAGGAGGAACCAAATTTAGTGTCACTATGACCACAGTCACAAAAAATGTGGACAAAAGTGATCTGCAACCTGGAACATACATAGCAGCAGTGTATTATAACATCTGGTACATTGGGTATATCATTCAATGTAATGAGGAGGAACAAGGGGCCTGATTCATTAAGGATCTTAACTTGAGAAACCTCTTATTTCAGTCTCCTGGACAAAACCATGTTACAATGCAAGGGGTGGAAATTAGTATTCTGTTTTGCACATAAGTTAAATACTGACTGTTTTTTCATGTAGCACACAAATAAAAACTTTAAATTTCAGTTTACAAATAAGCTATCAAGTATTTGTGTGCTACATGAAAAAACAGTCAGTATTTAATTTATGTGCAAAAAAGAATACTAATTTCCACCCCTTGCATTGTAACATGGTTTTGTCCAGGAGACTGAAATAAGAAGTTTCTCAAGTTAAGATCCTTAATGAATCAGGCCCAAGATGTGCTGATACACTTAATGAAACCAATCAACAAATGTGCTGTACTGGCCTTCAAGAGATAAGTGTTTTGTTCCTTTTATTCACGTCCTCTGTGTACTGGAAGGCAGTATACACTTTCTGCTGACACTTTAAGGAAAATTACAGACCCTTACAAGTTCCAAACAAGGGAAAAATACTGAGATTGTTGACTCAACTTCAGTTAAGGGCTTAAGTTATGTTAAAGGTTTTAAATTTCATGATTTTTTGTGTTAATTATGTATGCGGTACAACAGTGATCGAACATCAGCATCAACTTCATTATTTTTTTTCTCCACTGTGAAACAGAGTACCCTGCTGATTATTTTGTGGTAGTAATATACACCTTTTTTAAACACCCCCAAAAAATGGGATCCCTAATGTCAAATGTAAAGTGTTCTTAGCTATATAATCCAATGGTTTTTGAGTAAATAGTAATATGGCAGTCTGTATGTAAAAGACTACCAAATGAGCAGCTGCCATGATTGACTCTTTCTGTGTCTCCCTCTCTCTTTCTCTGGAAAGTTTCAGTTTTGGTCTCTCTGAAGAGAATCCCCTTCCCATCAGTTTCTGTTTGTTTCATTTCCTGTATGGGAGGTTTATCCCATTGCCTCAGTTTAGTTCACTTTTTTGGTATGGTTTTTAACAATGTGTAAATTATGTATGCTGTACAGCAGTAATCGAGCACCAACTTCATTATTTTTTTTCTCCACTATGAAACACGAGTACCCGGCTTATTTTTTTTTGTGGTAGTAATTTATACCTTTTTTCAATTGAATCTAGCGTTTTTTAATGATATTCGAAAATCGTGCGTTTTTGCCGTAACGCAAACCATCAGGCAGATAAAGTAATTTGGTTTGGATTTTTGGATTCGGGAGGAAGAGATACCTTAAGGGTCCAAATTATGTGTCGATTCCTTAATAAACACCCGTAATACTTCAAATAAACTGGATAAAGAAGCTGCAATGAGTAAATTATTTAATAAATTGAAAAATCAATATATAATCAACTAATTGTCAGACAGTCGAGATATTTGGCAGAAATAGTTGTTTTGACATCCTCTTAAACTAAAATATTTTCAAAAAAATCTGAGACGAGTGGTGGACAAATCATGTTTTTTTGGGTGATCTGATGTGAAATGACCCACCAATGAGTTACGTGACCATATAGAAGCACAAGCTGTAGGTTGAGTGCTTTTATACAGGTTACAGAAACTAAGATGACTTCTAATATCTGTAATCAATTACAGTGAGGGTGCATTATTCTTTCTAATATAAAAGTTTTCCTAACGAACACTGCCGTGATGACATCAGAACTCGGCAATGATAAGCAATGACATCAGAACTCCCTGTTTACACATAAATAAACACACATACAGTATCTATTGAGGCTGTATACATGCAGAAATGATGGCTTTTTAAATTCTACTTGGTAGAGTCGTAGAGTCGAGGGGTAGTAGCTATGCTAAAATTTATTTTGACCTTTTTGAAAACGATTTAAAAAAAAAAATCTCATTAGAAGTTCTTATGTTGATCATAACTTAACAAAGTCTGAAAGACAAGGAGTACAACGATTTGGTAAAGACACCTCCATTGGTGTAACGGGAGCTAATAAGGAGGGGGAAGTTGTATTGGTACAGAGAGAAGAGAAAATTGAAAGGAAGCAAATAGGATTTTAGATGATAAGTTAACATATAGAAAGTTACCTAATGATCCAAGTGACCTAATTATATCTCTATAAATTCATAAATTTGCAACCTTATGTGGTAGCAATGAGGTTATTTATTCATGTAACAAAAATAACTATGTCTGGGTAACGGTAGACATTCAAGCATTGTACACATCTGTTCGTTCAGGGTGAGAAATTATCAACCAATAAGAGGAGTTTTTGGTGGAAAGAATTTATTTTCGCTCATAAAAATAGTATTTCAACAATGATTTTTTTAGATTTAGTTTTGGGAGTTAATATGTTTGATAAAATATAAACTAATACATTTTGAAGAAGGTGGATCTTTCGAATAGTTGTCATATGAAAAAAATTAAAAATTGATGTTCTCTATTCACAAATAGACTAAGAAAATACTGCAATAATTATGGTACATTTATAAAACAGTCTTCATTTTTAAAACAAAGATTTCTATACAGAGGATATGAAAATTATTCAAATTGTATGTAAATAGAAACACTTTATTACAATGTAAAAATAAGAACAATGTGCAGCAAAGGTGAAGAATGCCAACTTCAACCGGAATTCCTAAGTAATGACTTTAGGAAGATTAAACTGGTCCTTTGGAAACACTGGAACATCTTGTTATGGCATCCTGTTCTAGGGCAACATATACCTCCTGAGCCTCATGTAATCTATAGGACAGTGAATCATTTAAAATATATAATAGCTCCTAGACTTTTGATTATTGATGTTAATAATACTGCTCTCTTAAATAATGTTGTTTAATCAATAATGATTGTCCTTATAAATAATATGTGGCTCCCCTTATGTCCTAAATGGCAATATAGCTCCAACTGCATCAGAAGGAGGTGTAAAAAAATAAAGGCCATATTTCTGATGATTTGGCACAGGGATTTGCAAACCACGCGTTCATGAATCCATGATTTGTATAATTGTCATTTGAAAAATAGGGATATCGGTTTCAAAACATGAGGTTTTATGTGCATCTAGTGCTTTAGTAAATCTCATGTTTTAAAACTGCACATAAAACCTCCAAAAAATGTGCAGTTTTGCCAAACTGCACTTCAGTAAATGACCTCACTGATCTACGCAAGTTTGTGCAAAGTTCAAGCCCTATTGCGGTGTGGAGTTGGTCATGGGCAACTTTGCTGATGAGGTGCACTAGTGTGACTACTCTATACTTAACTAAGAACATCTGAACTCCCCTCTGCCTGCCTAAACTGCTGCTTCTCCACAACTCTGCCTATCTTACTCTATAAACCTAGGTGACCCAGTGACAATCTTCATGCTTTTGCACTGCATAGTGGCCATTCTGTGCTTATTAAATGACCTCTTATGTGTTTAAAATTGATACTGTATTGCTTTGCTCTTTCAATATGCCACACTTTATTCACCCTTTAGTATATATTTAACACTACATGAAAAATGGAATTTAGAGTAATTGAAATGACAGAAAATTATGTTCTATTTTTTAATCTTGACAATAGATGGCACTGCTGAACAAGGCACATGTCATTATCACTGTGCACAAATGTGACTAGTTACTCTGCTACTATCCCTAATCTGAAGCAGATATACTGCAGCTTTATGAAGTTTGATAATTAGGGTCTTTAACCTGTATGTTTATTCTATATCAAGCTGGACATATTTTAACAGACTAACGCTATAATTCTTCACGCCTTTACCAAATGTTAACACTAATCCACTGTTACAATTTTCTGTTCAATTGTGTTTGCCTGTCTGATTCCCTGTTTTTATAGTGAAGCATATGAATTAGCAGGCCAAGATACAAAAACAAGATTTTGATATATGGAAAGAGATGATTAAAAGGAGATAAAGGATGGAAAGCCAGTATTTGTTCCCTGCTATAAGGGAGGTTGTTTTTTTCCCACAGCAAAAGTAATTGAATTTGAGATGGGGTCGTGTCCCTACACTTTTAAAAGAACTCAAAAGTTGAACTGCGGGAAAGAGAATTTATAGGCGCACTTCGATTAATATAATAAAAAGCTTCAAACACACATGTAATTGGACAGTCTGTCCATTCACTCTCATGATTAATTTAAGACGTAAATGAGGCTAAGATGAGCAATATTTTGAAGTGGAAGTATGTTGGTTTTTGGCACAACATTTTTACTGTTGGCACCATGTACATTTTCCATAGTATCCACTAATGTAGTCACATTGAGTTTTCAAAGGCCATGAAATGCGTGTGCAGCTTGTGATGCGCTAGCCAGACTTGTGCACATAACCATTATGTCCTGTATTTTTTCTTTTTTAAAAGAACTGTCAGTTTTTCCTCTGGCTCATTAGCATTAAGTGACTATGCTAAAGTGACAATATCTCTAGGTATTATTTTTGGACATAATCACTTCTTTGATGTTTGTGGGCAGCATGGTGGCACAGTGATTAGCATTGCACTGCTGGGATCATGGCTTCGATTTCTGACCAGGGCTCTATCTGTGTGGAGTTTGTATGTCTTCCCTGTGTCTGCATGGGTTTCTTCCAGATGGTCCAGTTAACTCTCACAGCCTGATTCATTAAGGAAAGCAAAGAAAAAAAAAAAAAGAAGTACATTTGCACCTTGGCAAAACCATGTTGCATTGGAGGGGGAGGTAAATTTATAATATGGGGGCAGATTTATAGTTGGGGTAAGGCATATCCTAGATCAACTTTAAATTTCAGTGTAAAAATAAAGCTATCAAGTATTTATTATGTGCTACATAAAAAGACAGCCAGTATTTCTCTTTCATCTAGTCTGGGGTACACTGCTTACCATGGGTTGTGGAGAGGAGCTCAGGAGTTGGCACCTAGCTAGTTAACTTTTAGCACTGCTGACAGACCCCTCCCCTCTACAATCCCCCTGCCTCTTCCTGTTCCTCTCAGTTTTTTCTAGGTGCCCAAAGGAGTTGGGCTGTAAATTTTTAGCTAGTGAAATTATTAATTTATTTATTTTTTCAGGTATTTAACTTTTAATTTTTAGTTTAGACACTTTTATTTTGACAGCAGACTTGGGAGTGTGTTCTATCATAGAGAGCACACTCCCAAAAGACCACAGCATAGACCCTGCTCTGTCAGATGAGAGCCGAGGGCTCTCACTGACTGAGTTTTTTTGCAGGGTTTACATCAGAGTGACAAGCGGTCTCTCCGGACCGCTGTCACTCTCAGCCTCCCTGATAACCGGCGCTGCCAGTGCAGGCATAGAGCGCCGGTTATCGGAGCATCAGCCGGTGGCCATTTTGGAAAGACCCGGGCAGGCATGAGACAGAAGCCCGGGAAGGTATGAAGGGGGCAGACCAAGATCCCCCCTCAGAAATAGGAGGGGGCATTGGGGTCCAACCGCTGCAGGAGACCTCAATCTTTTCGAGGTCTCCAGGTCTCCATTACTCTGCTAATTATTTATTTTTCCATTGGAAAAAAAATAAAAAATGGAGACAGAATATCGGAAGAGGAGGAGCTCTTCGATTTATTGGCAGTATTCCAGTCTTCTGGAACTAAGAAGAAGCCCGGGAACAGAGACAGCCTTGTGGGAGCAGGCATCAGGATATCGCTGATGGACTTCTCTCCTGTGTTTGGCCTTTTGGCTAAGTATTCTATTTTTATTAAGCATTTATAAAAACTGTATATTGTTTACTGACAAAATGGGGCTAGTAGGGGTAATATTATTGTACTCTTTATTTGCCTAAAATCACATTGTTTATTTAAAGAGACAAGTGCAACTTTTATTGTAGATTAGTTGATTACTTGTTTTTCTCTCTTTCTCCCTCAAGTCTGGTGTGCTTGGTGATTCTTTCCTTTGTAAAATGTTAGATAAAGGAAAAGGTCCTATTGAAAAATATTTTACCTGTTATAGAGGTAAGGTTAAATTACCATATGGGCAGAGGGACCCGATGGCGCTGTCTTCTGATTGCGAAGGGGGCCCCCCATCTGCGCAAACACAGCAGATTTTAGCCTCTCTGTCGGAGGAACCGGCCTGGGTGGCTCTACACAGCCAGTTTCCTCTTTACCCCAGCTTCTCACTAAATCTACTTAGTTATTGACAAGCTCGGCAGCGCTTTCTTCTGTATTGCAAAAATGTTGTCACGACTGTGGGGGGGGGGGGGGGTCCTGCTGTGGCTGCTTCTACTGGGACGGCTATAGCAGGCCCTTCTTCTTTGATAACGGATCAGACCCCTGTCTCGGCAGAACCAGCATGCTTCTCATCATTAATAAAGGGTTTAGACAGGCTAAACCAGTTACTTGAATCCCCATATTTGGGCCCTACTAAAAGAAAGCGGTTTAGATCCACTAATCCTTTTCTGAAGAAGGGGAAGCAAATTTTGATCCTGACCAGGTTCACGTATCTAATCAGGAAAAAAACGCCAGATATCAGGCCATTGATGATTTGGTATTAGCGGTGAGGCAGGCCTTGGACCTCCGAGAGGCAGAGGATCCTAGTCCTATAAACAGAAGTCTCTTTAAAAAAGCCAGAAGAAAGGTTATTCGTTTTCCTCCTTTGGTGGAATGGAGAGATATTGCTGAGGGAATATAGAAACAACCTGATTAAAAGTTTTCTATACCATAAAGATTCTCCTACCTAGATCCATTACAAGAATAGGATCTGGCTCGCTGGAAAGGAATCCCTAAGGTGGATACTCCTATAGCCCGTTAGCCGCCACACTATCCTGCTGGTCCCGGGCACTGCAACTATGCAGGACACCACTTACCGCAAAATTGAATCTCAGCTAAAGTCTAATTTTGTAGCAGCGGGTTCTTCATTCAGACCCACATTTGCTTTGCCTTGGTTCGCTAGAGCCATGGAAACATGGGCAGAGCAGCTGGCTGAGGCCTTGCAGAATTCAGAATTCCTTTCCCTAGCTTTACATTTAAAAGAGACATCTGGTTATCCTTATAAGGCAGCTCAGAACATAGCATCTGTGTCTTCCTCTATTCAAGCTTCGGCAATTTCAGCAAGAAAAACCTTATGGCTGATATCCTGGGAGGCTGTTCCGGAATCTGGAAAATCCCTTGAAACCATTCCTTTATCACCATCAGGTTTGTTCGGCCCGGAATTAAACAGTATCATTCTCAGGCAAAGGGTGGCAAAGACACCTTTTTGCCAGTGAACGTAGGTAGAGCCGCCCACATTTTTCAGCTCCTTGAGACAGTCCTTTCAGGGGACCTCCTTCCTAGGGGCCAGTCATCCAGGGACAGACAACAAACAATTTCTAGAGGCTTCTCAGACAGAGGTAGGTCCTAAAAATGGACAGCGTCCTCTCAGGACCCTTGGATTCGGGGCATTATAACAAGGGGGTAAATGATAGATCTTTTGGGTCCTGTTCCACAACGTTCTTGTAACCACGCTACCCGAGATCCTAAGAGAAGACAGGCAATATAGAGTTGTGTCGCCTCTCTTCTTTCAGCAAGAAATTATTTGCAGAGTCCCAGAAAACCAGAAAGGGAATGGTTTTATTCAAATATTTTCTTGTCAGTAAGCTGGACGGTTCCTTTTAACCCATCCTAAATATAAAGAAACTAAATGTGCACTTAACAGTGGACAAATTTTGAATGGAGTCCCTGAGGTCAGTAATATTTGGATTGCAAAGCAATTAGTTTATAGCTTCCATTGTCATAAAAGAAGCATACTTTCACGTTCTTATCTGGAGCGGTCATCAGTCTCTCCTGAGATTCAGGTTGGGGACCTTCCACTATCCGTTTCAGGCTCTTCCCTTCGGCCTCTCTATGGCTCTAGGGGTTTTCACAAAGATCATGTCAGTTATGGCAACTTGTCTTCACTCAGTGGGAGTTCAGATTGTGGCCTACTTAGACGATCTCATAAAATCCGCCTTGGAGGTTTGCTTGCAACAGCATTTGTCCCTCACCATAGCTTTTCTCGAGAGCCATGGGTGGTTAATAAACTTAAAGAAATCCCAGGTGGTTCCGAGCCAACGCATGATCTTCCTGGGACTCATCATGGACACCAAACAACAGAGGGTGTTTCTGCCAGAAGAGAAAATCAGGTCGGTTCAGCGGATAACATCTCATGTCTTCTCCTCTCCCACTCATTCAATTCACTTGTGCATGCTTCTAGGGAAGATGGTGGCCTCCTTCGGGACGATCCCGTTCGGTTGTGCTCATTCCCGGTGTTTTCAGTGGGACCTCTTGACAGAATGGTCGGGATACCACCTACATTTGGATCGCCAGAAGATCTCTCTGTCTCCGGATGTGAGAAAGTTGCTTCAGGGATTCGGGATCACAAGTCGGTGGGCAGATCTTTTGCTCCATGGTCAGGGATCATAGTCACCACAGACGCCAGCCTAAAAGGTTGGGGGGGCGGTAGCCCTTCACCTCAGGCTCCAGGGTCTTTGGTCAACCCAGGAGTCCTCCCTATCCATCAACATGTTAGAGTTGAAGGCAATTCCTTTTGGCTCTTTGGGGGGGCCCAAACCCTTCTTCTGGATCATCCAGTCAGAGTTCTGTCCGACAATGCCACGGCTGTGGCATACGTCAACAGGCTATGAGGAACGAGAAGCACAGCTGCAACGCGGGTATCGGCTTAGATATTCGCTTGGTCGGAACAATATGTTCCAGCAATCTTGGCAGTGTTCATTCCAGGAATAAAGAACTGGGAGGCCAATTATCTCAGTCGCAATGTGATTATGCCAGGGGAAGGGTCCCTGCATCCGGAATCTGTTCAGAGGTGGGGTCTACCGGATATAGATCTCATTACCTCCAGACACATCAAAAGGGTTCCCATGTTTGGTGCAGTAGCAGTGGACGTAATGACCATGTCAGGGGACTTCAGGTTGAGATATCTGTTCCCCAATTCCCATGATTCCTCGAGTACTCAGTCGAGTGAGGCAGGGCGTTCTGCCGGTAATTCTGATAGCACCTGCAGGGCAGCGGCAAGTGTGGTATGCGGACATAATCTTTATGGCGATAAAGCGAAAGCATCGTCTCCCGTTGCAAGACGATCTTCTCCTTCAATGTCCTTTTCGTCACCAGGATTTACCTCGCCTGAATTTAACGGCATGGCTGTTGAAGCCAGGCTCTGGAGGGCTAGGGGTTTCTTCCCCAGTGTAGTGAACACTCTGCTACGAACTCGTAAGCCTGTTTCGGCTCGCATCTATCATCACGGCGAGCCTATATCAGATGGAGTGAAAATAGGTCTTGTCATACGTCCTCTTTTTGTCTTTTCCGACTTCTGGCCTTTCTTCAGGATGATCTTGAGGCAGGTCTCCGCTTAGGTTCCTTAAAGGTATAGGTATCTGCCCTGTCAGTTTCCTTCCACCTGAAGTTAGCGGATATGCCAGACATCAGGACGTTTCTTCAGGCGGTCTTACAGATCCAGCCTCCTTACATTCCACCTACAGCACCTTGGGATCTTCACCGGGTGCTTACAAGGTCTTCTTTTGAACCCTTACTTTCGGCATATTTTAGGTCTCTGACCTGAAAGGTGGTGTTTTTTCTTGACTATCGCATCCGCTTGTAGAGTTTCAGAGTTGGGAGCTCAGTCCTGTCGACAACCATAATTGGTGTTCCCCGAGGACAGAGTGGTATTGAGAACTCTCCCTTTCTTTGTTACGAAGGGTATTCAGCTTTTCATTTGAACCAGGATAATTGTGGTTCTGGTCTTTTGGACAGCTTCTGAGTCTGATCAGGTGTATATAGAGAAATTAGATGTTTGTTAGGGCTCTCCGCATTTATGTTAAGAGAGCTTTCCAAAATTCGGAGTTCCGATTTTCTGTTTGTCCTATAAGGATTCTCATAAAGGCTGGCCAGCCTTTAAGCAGTGAATTGCGAGATGGATTAGGGTAACAATTACACAGGCTATATCAGGGCTAACCGTCCTGTGCTAGAGAGACTTACGGCCCATTCCACACAATCGGTGGGGGTGTCTTGGGCAGCGAGAAATGGGGCTTGTGCAGAACGGCCACCTGGGGGTAAATGTATCAAGCTGAGAGTTTTCCGGCAGGTTTGAAAAGCCAATCAGATTCTAGCTATCATTTATTTAGTACATTCTACAAAATGATAGCTAGAATATAATTGGTTGCTATAGGCAACATCTCCACTTTTCAAACCTGCCAGAAAACTCTCAGCTTGATACATTTACCCTCTGGTCTTCTGTCCATACTTTTACAAAGTTCTATCAGTTTAATGTGTTTGCTTCTTCGGATGCAAATTTTGCCCGTACTGCTCTACGGGCCGGGCTTTCAGAGTGGTCTCACCCTTAGGGGGCTGCTTTAGAACGTTCCCATGGTAAGCAGTGTCCCGCCAGACTGGATAAAAGAGAAAAGAGGATTTTTGTACTTACGTTAAATCCGTTTCTCTGATTCCGTCTGGGGGACACTGCGATCCCTCCCTTCTGCTTTTCTTCTGTGTGCTCTTGGTTGATTGGCCTTTTCTCCTTAGAGCTTTTTAATTAACTGAGAGGAACAGGAAGAGGCAGGGGGGTGTAGAGGGGAGGGATCTGTCAGCAGTGCTAAAAGTTAACTAGCTAGGTGCCAACTCCTGAGCTCCCCTCCAAAACCCATGGTAAGCAGTGTCCCACAGACTGAATCAGGGAAACGGATTTAAAGTAAGTACAAAAACCCTCTTTTTCCTTGCATGCAAAACTAATTTGCACCCCTTGCTTTGTAACATGATTTGTCTAGGAGCAAATTTAGCCTTTTTTTTGCTTTGCTTTCCTTAATGATTCAGGCCCCCAGACTCCAAAGCCATACTGATAGGTTAAATGACTTCTAATGAAATTTACCCTAGTGTGTTTATGTTCATTTGTGGTAGAGGATATAGATAGTAAGCTCTGCATGGACTGAATGATTAAATATTATCTGTAAATCACTGCATAATGTATGCACAATCAAAATGTAGACAATTAAAATTTGTACACCAAAACAGCAATACATGTGAAAAAAAAAGCAAACCGGCAAGAAATGGTAAAAATAATAATAAATAAAAACGCTTAGTTATAAGTGGGTTTTAGAGGGACAAGAAAATATTTTAAACGGTTAAGAAATAAAAACAGTGCCGACTGTCTTAAATATCATTATGTGTCTAGAAAAAGACTCTTCTTCAGTAAAATGTACATTTCAAACCAAGGGATGTATAGAGAGTTATACATTTGTTTCTTGCTTAATTTATTTTTCTTTAGAAAGAGGCCCCCAAATGTATTGCCTTTTTATAATATTAAAACTTCTATACAGTGTTTTGATTGTGGATATTGCCAAGGATGGTGCTGTAGACGTTATACAAGGCCTCTTTCAGTATTTTCTAGTTTGTTTTTTGGGAGTTGACCACTCCCTACAGGTGCTGCAGGCTTTATAAGATGGAGGTTTATGGAAAGGTTTTAAATGGAACACCCTGAATGTAAATTTGTTTCACTAGCTTAGGAACTCACCTACAGGAGATGCCTTGACGCTGGCAGGTGAGCTTAACCCCAATAAAGCTATATTGTGCACAAAACTCTCCTTTATGTATATGCTGACACAGTGATTTTTATATTTTGTTTGTTTCTGAGCGCCGGACAACATTTTTCTTTTATTTGCACTTGCACATTAGCCTTATTTGTCCTTGGATGCCGTCTCAAATGATTTTATACACTTGTACACATTTCATTTAAAGATGCGTGCCTTTTTCTCTCACTATTTTCTAGTTATGCAAGGCCTAACAGGAGAAAACTTTGCGGAGGATATGATTGTAGAATTGTACACAGGTAGTACTAGATCCTAAATGACTTTTCTCTCTGGGAGTTTATGTAGCTTCGCCTATCAGTAAGCAATAATTCAGACACCTCTCATCGTCCTCCTTTTCAGTGTTCATTCTCTTCTAACCAGATGTAACTTAGGGTTTGTATCATGTTGAAATAAAAAATAAGGTGATTTAAAGATACCAGAGGTGCTCAAACCAAATACTCAAGAGCTACCAACTGGTTATGTTTCAGTGTTTCTGTCTGTAGAAACAGATGGGATAATTGCTGACCCAGAAAAATAGATTAGCTCACCTGTGCATGATTAAAGAAATCCTGAAAACATGAACTATTGGTAGCTCTTGAGGACTGGGCCAATACTGTATAAGCAATTTGCTATGCTTTGTCCACGTGGCAGTGTTTTAACCTGGTGACAACACCTCTTCATTGGCTTGATGTCAAATGTGCAAGTAATTTGCAGCGGTAAGAAAGCAACAATATCTGCATATCATTGTTGCTAGCCAAAGAAAATCCAGATCTAATTGAGGACATTGGCACTAGTGGCGCAACAACTGGCATAGTAGCCCACACAGCTGCTATGGGGCCTGGTAGTGAAGGGAGCCTGAGTAGTCGAGCAGGGATCCTTTTACTTCAATAGAGTCCTTAACTGGCCTGTAAGATCACAAAGGACAGCCCAGACTATAGTAAAGCTTAGTCTTCGTGCACCTGGTCAACCACTCTATTAACTACTTCCTTTTAGCTATTAAAAAAAAGGAAGTATTTTGTAAGTGAGAAACTGGATGTCTAAAAACTGTGCTGAAATAAATGTGGGTGGCAGGAACTGTCAAAAGAGCAATACTGGGTGGCCTGAAGATCAACACAGGGTGGCCTGTGGTGTGATTGGGCACATGATGGCAATGAATGGGAGCACAACCTGGTGTATAATGAGGCACAGGCTACTAAGTGATTGAGTTAAGTTGGTGTGCTATAGAGGCAGAGGTTGGTGTGTTATGGAGGCATAGGCTGGGTGATGAGGCACAGGCTAGTATATAATGTGGACACAGGCTGGTGTGTGATAGGGCACAGGCTGGTGTGTGATAGGGCACAGATTAGTGTGTAATGGGACACAGGCTGTTCTGTGATGGGATACAGGATAGTTTTGTAATGGGGCACAGACTGGTGTTATCATCGGTTTGGAGAAGGTTGAATTGTGAGGGATGAAGTTGAAGGGTTGGAGATGGTAGAATATTAACGGTAAAGCTGAAGTTGACGAACAGGTAAACAAAACAAGCCTCTTTGAATTGCCAACATTAAAATGCAAATCCATACTTTGCTTGTACAAAGCTTTATAGCAGTAAGAGTCTTATAAAGGCAACATACAACTGTCATGTCTGACTTGAACTTTAGCAGAAGTGCTGAGTACAGTAAGTGTTATATTACATTGTAGCTTCACCCCCAATGCCTTTTTTGTGTAAGGTGATGATGCTGAAGATGAGGTCTCTTATTCATGCTTGCCCTGACCAACACCAGAAATGCTGTGTTTGTAGTAAGTGTTATATTAGTCTGTTGCAGTTGTCAGGGTTGATAGTGCACTGCCACCTTTCGTCTGTAGCCAGTATTGTGACAGATCCTCTCAATGGGTTGTCACATCAGAATTTTGCTATCTGTCCCAGTTGTTTCTATTTATTACCCTGGCCTCACTCTTTATTTCACATTAATTAAATGTATTCAGCTTCACTCCCCTTCTGCTTTCCTAGTTCCTGATTCCAGACTCCCATAGTTGCTGTTGGTTACCGCTGGTTGCAGCTTCAATCCTGTCTGCTGTATACAGATCTCAACCATCATCCTTCATGTGTATTCAGCTTCACCCTGTTTGCTGTTCTATGAATTTCTACCATTAACTCTCTGAGTGAGTTCAGCTTCATTGTGTATGCTGTTATATGAAATGCAAACCATTAACCCTTTGTGTGAATTCAGCTTCATCTTGTTGCTGTTATATGAACTGCAAACCATTTACCCTTTGTGTGAATTTAGCTTCATTCTGCCTGCTGAAATAAATACTTTGGTTATTTATTCCTCGTGTAGATTCACCTTATTTTTATCAGCTTGTGTACAGATTCCAGCTGTTATCTTCTGTGTGGATCCTCCTCTCATCAATCTATTCATGTCTTTCCTACTGGCTATCTGGGGTAGTAGGTAGTTGTTCTGAGTCATCCACCTTCTGGAGCCATTTCTGTGTCTCGGGGTACCAACTTCCAGTTCCAGGCCTGGTTCTGAGACCAGGTTCTGAGTTGTCCAGGGCCAATTCCAGGCTTAGTCTGTTCAGGAGGTTGCTACCCCTGTATATCCTCTGCCTGACTTCTGAGTCTTCCCAGTTGTGGTACTATATTTGCCTGAGTCTCTAAGTTCTTGGAGGTACTGAGTCTCTGGTTGTGGGTTCAGGTCTCCCCTGTTCCTTCGTCCAGGTTCCAGTCCACCAACTCCAAATTCCAGGCATTTATTTCAGTACGGAGTACATTCCAGCATTTCTCCTCCTAACTTCCAATATACGGGATTAGAGCAAGCTCTATGAGCAAGGCATTCATCTGGCTTCCCAGTCTCCACTACACTCCTGCCACAGCTAGCCCCAGGGGTCCCGAGAAGGATCCCAGAAACTTATTGCTGTGACAAAAGTGCCCCCATCTCTATCCATCTGTAATGAGCACTTCCTGTATTCACCCCAAAGATAAGCCAATGGAATACAAATTTGAATCAGCTGATGCTTCATGAACCAATAGGCACATAATGAACGACCCAGACATTTGGAAAAATTGCAAGTTTTGATTTAAGCCAAACATTTCAGCAAACCAACTCAAGTTGAATGTTATATGTTCACAAAAGAGTATTAAAATGATTGAATAGGTCATTCAAAAGAACATTTTCATTATTATTATTAATAATAAATTATTATATAGTTATTATATTATTAATAATAATAAATTAAAAAATGTCCTTTGAGCTTTTGTTTTCAGCCTTAACCTGCATAGTATACTGAAAACAGCCTAATTTTTATACTGAAAACAGCCTAATTTTTATATCTTGATCAGTTATAGTTGGTGAGGTTCTCTCTCCAAAAACTGGTGTGGCACTTTACTGAAGGCCCATAAGGACAGACTAACCATACCTGACAGACTAATCATGTCAAGGGATGACTCCATTGTACACCTACATCAAAATACCAGAGCCATATTTGCTCTGGTATTATGCTATTTGCAGGATACTTTGGGTATCTTGAACAATTTAAATGTAATAATTTCAAAATATACTCATTGATTTATTGAGTCTCTATAGAAGGACCATACACCCTGATAATATTGAGGTTGTGTAACGGCTTAAGTTTTTTTATAACGGAATTATTCCATTTATTGAATTCTTGGCTATGGGAATATACACTATAAATAGTGACAGAAGCACTGGGAAAGAAGTGAATGGCAGGTACATAAGTCCTAGATTCCTATCATTTGTATTTTAAAACACCAGGGAGAATGTGCAGGTATGTGGGAAAAGCTTCCCAGAGGGTGTTTCCCTGCTGTAACAAAACATGGTAAGGGTCCCTGGTGTTATGTTTGGAGAAAGAGAAGGGTGGGCTCCATACATAAGGCCCAGTCCGGGTCTTCTGGCCTGCCAGTCTCTAAGCAGACTGATACGGAGATGCACCTGTGGGGTGCTTGTTAAAATGCATCTAGAATATGCAATCACTCTCTCACTGTCTGGGGAGGAGGTCATGTGTCGCCTGAGAGAAACTGCAAGTTGTGCTGCGAGTCCCATTTGTTCGGTTTGAATGAGGGATACTAGGCCCCCCGACTCTAGAGAGGGTATTACACTGTATTAGTTAGTAGCCAGACAGCTAGGACTTTGTTTATCTTTTGTTCTGTTTTGCAAGCTGGTGAATAAAACTAGCTGAGGCTATGTTAAAGGACCTGTGGTAGCGCCTTACTTGCGCACTCTGTCCTCTTATTCTGTTCTTAGATACACTCGCTTTAAACTCACACTTTTATGCACTTTTCCTTACACAGTGTTGCCTTACTCAGTCTTTTGACCACACTAAATAACACAAGTTTTACAGAACTATTTATCCAATAATCACTGTATCTGAGCAGTACTTCACAGTATATATTCGTTATAAATAATCAATACTCACAACATATGTATGTATTTAAATCAAAGTATTTTACTGTTAACACAGAAAAGCTTGTATTCACAAATCACACATATATCATAATGTTGTTCAACATAACATAGTATATAAATATAACATTAACACTAGGTTCACCACCGTTATTCCTTACACTATCTTTGCTTCACATATGTATCCTTAATAAGAATCAGTATTTATAATATTGATTTAACTATCACAGATATCAGACAATAGCTACACAGTTATAGGTATATAAATAGTTAAATCCACATTACAAATACACATATAGCTCTATGGATATATATATTAATGATACTTATCCTCGGTCCAATTCTTTATCTGCATTGTGGGGAACGTTCCTGTAGCATAGAATCCTTTCTTGTAGCTTAGTGTAGGTTTTCTGTAGTATAATGTATATATAGTTTCTGTAATGTAATGTATCTTTTTTGTAGTGTAATAGTATAGTGTAATATATATATTTTCTGTAATGTAGTGTGTCCCTTTTAGTGAGTGTTCCTAGTGTACTTTCTGTAGTGTAATGTGTTGTCCAGGGCAGCAGCAGCAAGAGAGAGAGGGGAAGTCCCGGGTCTGGACTTTTATAGTCCAGACTTGGAAACTCCCAGCCTCCCAAGTAACAGCATGTGTGTGGTGATTCACCACACACACATGGAGCTTCTTGGGTCCAGGGGTGATGATGTCATCACCCCTGTCGGTTCTCCCCACTATGTATGTGTCCAACAGTAAAAAGCAAGTGACCCTCCCATCATCATCATCATTTATTTATATAGCGCCACTGATTTCGCAGTGCTGTACAGAGAAATCACTCACATCAGTCCCTGCCCCATTGGGGCTTACAGTCTAAATTCCCTAACACACACACAGACAGAGAGAGAGAGACTAGGGTCAATTTTTGGTAGCAGCCAATTAACCCAATAGTATGTTTTTGGAGTGTGGGAGAAAACCGGAGCACCCGGAGGAAACCCAAGCAAACACGGGGAGAACATACAAACTCCACACAGATAAGGCCATGATCGGGAATTGAATTCATGACCCCAGCGCTGTGAGGCAGGCGTGCTAACCACTTAGCCACCGTGCTGCCCTGTGTCCCAGTGTCCCAACACCCTCCTTTGTCTCAGGTTTCAAAGCTGCTATCTGAAACTGACCAGAGTTGTGTGTGGGGTTTTACAAACACATGCAAAATAGCTAATGTTGCCATGTGGCTGGGAGGATGGGAGATACTTTGAACAATGCATGAAATGGCTTTAGAATCATATCATAGGAGAAGGTTCTTCAACAGGCTATTTAACCTGAAACACTGGATACGTGTGATTTTCTGGCCCAATTGCAACCGTCCACCCCAGAGGACGGCATCTCCAATACATTTTTATTACATATGGTGGAGAATGCGAGCATTGCACTTTAATTTCAGCCAAAAAGAGACTGTGAAAATTTAAAGAGACAGGAACCCACTTTTGGGAAAAGACTGTGTATCACAAAAACGTATGAACCCTAATCCCGGACGTCACCAGGTGATTTTCTTCAAAAGATGACCAAGGGAGATAATGTAGAAGCCTATTTAACAACTTTTGAGAGAACTGTTGAAAGGGAAAATTGGCCTAAAGTTCAGTGGGCCAGCCTGTTGCTCCCTTCCTATCTGGGGAGTTGCAAAAGGCATACTTTGATCTAAGCATTGCTGATGCCAAGGATTATAATAAATTGAAGGTATAAATTCTGAACCGTTTGGGTGTCACAATGTCTGTCCAGGCGCAAAGAATACATCGCTAGGGATACCAAGTGGATAAACATCCCTGCTCACAGATGCATGACTTAATCCACCTCACTATAAAGTGGTTACAACCTGAGACTATGACAGGCCCCTAAATTGTTGAAAGAATCTTCATGGATTGCTATCTACGGTCCCTGCCTGCAGCTCTGCGCAAGTGGGTAAGACATGGGGACCTCAAAACAGCAGACCAGCTTGTAGAAATGGTCGACAGGTATCAGGCAGCCGAGGAACTGATGAGTATACGCTGTCAGCCCCTAGTTCTGCTACGCCCATCTCCAGTGACTGCTGGTAAGACTGTTTCAGGGGAAAAGGGTGCTGGGCGGTTGAATGAACTGAAACATCCAGAGACTGAAGGACATGAACCTGGAGATTAGCCAGTTATGCCAAGAAGTTTCCAGCCTCGTATAAGACTTGATAGAAATGTGATAAGATGTTTTAGATGTGGTGAATTAGGCCATATTGCTGCTAATTGTTCACACACCTCTGAATCTATGCAATGTGATACTGCTTATGTACGGCGCAGAGTTTCTTTCTTTGCCCAGCTGGCCTGCACTGCAGTCAGACACACTGAGTCAGGCAAAAAAATGTGTGTAATTACCATAGAAGGCAAATGTGTAGAGGCTTTACTAGATTCTGGTAGCATGGTGACACTTAAAGCCGAGTTGGTGAGCCCCTTGAAAACATCAAGAGGAAAGTGTTGGGGTAACCTGAATACATGGGGATACTCGATATTATCCTACCGCTGAAGTGAACATAGAAACACAGTGTGGTTCCGTGGTATTTACGGTGGGATTCGTTTCTTGTTTGGGATTTGATGCAATACTGGGGCGAGATTTTTCCCTCTTCTGGAAGCTGTGGGAAACCCAGTTGGTTAGACAAGCAAATAGCCCAGACCTGTGTGATATTGTTACTGATACAGTGGTGGTGGGAGTAAGCCCAGAATCTGAAATGTTTCATTCTCAAATATGCTTGGAGAGTCAGGAAGTGATGAGGGCAGTAGTGGAGCGCAGGATAATGAACCTCCTAGTGAAGGAGAAAATGTTGTTAAGCCGGTTGACTGTATGACTAAACTTGAAGTAAGGAAAAATATGTTTTTCTTAGAGCAGTTAAAGGACCCCACTCTGTTAAAGGCAAGAGAAAATTGGTGATGGAAAATGCCTAGAGCTCAATAGTAGATTTTGGAACCAGCAGATGACAATGAATCAAGGGTTGTTGTATCAAATGTCCAAAAAGGGTGAGGATATTATGGATGAGCTAATAGTACCTCAGGCTTATAGGAGAACGGTGCAAGACCTGGCTCATGGTCACATAACTGCAGGGCATCTAGTGGTAGTAAAAAACCTCAGAAAGGATATTGCAGCGTTTATTTCTGGCCAGGGGTCCATAAAGATGTGTCTGACTACTGCGCATCCTGCCCTGAATGTCAATACCATGCTACTAGGCCACAATTTTTAAAAGTCTGCTTGTCCCATTACCCATTATTGAGATACCGTTTGAAAGGATAGCCATGGATTTGGTAGGTACTTTACTAAAGTCTGCCATGGGGCATCAATATATTCTGGTGATACTAGGTTATGCTACAAGGTACCCAGAAGCAATCCCGTTACGCAATACATTGACAAAGGCTAAGCAAGTTGTGACAAAGAGGGTTATTTGCCAAACCTATCCTGGTGTGATCTGTCATGTGAATTCCAACCTCATCACAGTGGTGTCATCATGGGATGCTAATGGAAGCAATATTCTGCTTCCCAGCCCAAACTTCAGTGGTAATGGAAGATATGCTAACAGTCTTGGTGAATGTGGGAGCAGCACAGGAGGAGAATATCTGTCTTCTCCGCGAGGATATTGCTCAGGAGAGATGAGACAGGAAAGCTCCAGCTGCACCCACACTGCAGAAATTAACTTCGGACGATGATGTGGAAGCATATCTGGTAGCATTTTAACTTGTTGGTGGAAGCTCAGCGAGCTTATATAGACCTAGACGAGAACCATGCTGTTAACTATTAGCTGAAAACTGCTATCCTGACGTGCCGTTGACCACTATCCACGGGCAGGGCTCAACGGTATCATGACTGGAGACTGTCCAAATATTTGCCAGTTCGTATCCAGCTTGATGAACATTGTAAAACACTTTAAAAGTGTTTACAGCCAGAAAAGAACACTGTGTTCAACATGATCGAGATTCTGGCTATCGATCATTGCATCAAGGTATGTACCGAGGACTTCAGAGATGGGCATTGCAGGCGGACCCTCAGATATATGAGGAGTTTGCCACTGTAGTAGAGAGATACGGTGCCTTGCAACTTATGACGAAACCTCAGCTGCCCACTGCAAAGTTTATGCCTCAACCAAAACCTAGAATAGGGAAAGGTGGAGGTGGTGTCAGCATCACTTAGGGCAATGAGTCTGATTTCCAATCCTGAGAAGTGTGCATTAGCCATGCGAGAAGCCAAGTACTTGGGGTATGCGGTAGGACAAGGCGAAGGCAAACCCCAAGTGGATAAAGTGAAGGCTGTCAGAGACTAGCCTAAACTGGTGCGTCTGTTCAGAAGTGGTGGAGGCTGCCTGGCAATATCTTCGAGTAGTTCACTGTTCAGCACCAATACTCCAAACACTGCACTTCAGCAGGAGATTGTATCTCCAAACAGATGCATCTGGAATGGGTTTGGGTGCTGTGGTCTGTCAGAGGTTTGAAAAACCTCTGCAAGACCACCGTCTGGTATAGAAAAACTCAACTTTTATCAGGAGTGCTTAGCGGTCAAATGAGTCTCTTTCTCGTGTCACAGAAGTTGGTGACGCTAGTGGGAGCGGTATGGGGACAGGTGAAATCCCAAAGAGTCTGCAGGTACAGGCTGCAGACAGTATTTAGTTCCCACTCAGTCTTTCATACAGCACACAGACCCCCAGGTGCACCACATGGGTGTAATTAGTTTATTTTCTTCACTGGTTAATTAGTGCTTTGGAGGAGAATTAAAGACTATTTGTTTGTTGTGGGCAGGGTGACTGAAGCCAGTTAGTTGGCCAGTGATTAAACAGAAGATGCATGTCTAGACAGACACAAGGTCGAAGGGATTTTAAAAGGCTACAGGTGTTATTATATACTAAACACACTGCTGTTCTTATCAGCCTGCCAATAAAATTGGACACTTGATTCAGCTATCCTGTTGTGCAACTTCATCACAACACCTAAACACTAACTAGAAATATAGGAAAAGCGATCTGCTAGTGAAATGTCATAGGTAACCTATGGTGAGAACTAGAAAACTGTCATGTCATAATCACTGGAGTTTTCTGCATGAGGGAGGTGATGTTGGCCGAGTAAGGACCATGTAATACATAAAGGGATATATTTCATGGATTGAATTCATTTTTTGAAAGTATCTAAGGAAAGAATTACAAAAAAGTTAATTATTCAATAAACCCACCCTCCTTTTTTTTCTCACATAATGCCTCTAAATTAAGTAGTTATTTACTTGGCTATAGTATCAAAAAATAAATAATGTTGAATCTGTTTAGAAAACAACCCAATATAAATTTTGCTTGGTTACAGAACAAAAATGTTATTTTGAAGGGAAACTTATGCCTATGCAATTTGGCTTCCTCTCTGTGACGCAAGTCTGGGTTGATGATTTGGCATCTGAAGTGCACACTTTGTAAAGTACATAGGTGGATAGTTATAATATTTCTCTAGGCTTTGCAGATGACTTACAGCTTTAGGAAAATTCATTGTGTACATTGAGTTCTAGCTTCAGCAATTGTAAATTATCTGAACATAGTATATTGCAGTTCTCTGGACAGCCTGGAGCATGTACGTAATTTGAGCTTTGGCCTGAAACCAATGGTTGTTAGAGAACAGGTGAGAAATGAGAATTTAAAATTAAGACCCTAAAGCATTTAAAGGAATGAACATAAACCATGTCATCATACTTTGTGTGTGGACTTTAAAAACTTTCATATTGTTAGAAAGCTGGTGTATATATCAACAAAATAATGTAAAATAAAGGATTTTGCCTTCGTAATGATAAGTGGTTTTAACCGTCTCCTTGCAGCATTTCTTTCCAGACATGAACATTTGCAGATTAAGACTACATCATTACACATGTCAGCATTGTTGCATTGCACCCTGGCAAAAGGTGGAGTTGTGTTTGTGCAAAGGTAAGTAAAAACCTGTGATTATAGTACTTAACTGATAATCATCATTTATTTATTGATTTATAACATGACATTCTATAAGTTAGCTACTTAACAAAAACACATAAAATAAAAAAAATTAAAAGAAGAGAAATATGCAGGTAATGAATATTTTTCAGGGAAAAGGCCATAGAGATTTGAACCCATACCTGCTCCTGATTGAGCTTTTGGACAGCTCCTTCTCCTAGCCTTGTGTCCAACTCATTATGACTGATATACAGCTGTTCCAGTTCATCTGTCCCCTCCAGTTCCTCTTTGCCAGATTGTTGTGGTTCTGCCTATAATCTATCTGGTTGCTACCTATTTCTACATTCTTCCAAGCTTTGTTTTTTTGACTGTAGAAAATCTTGTTACTGATCACCCGTTTGTACTTATGCCAATGTACCACAGAGACTGCGCTGACCAAAGTTGTCAATGATTTGATCACAGCAAAAAATAATAACCAATACTCTCTTCTAATTCTCCTGGATCTCTCTGCTGCATTTGACACTGTTGACCACTCTCTTCTCATACAACGCTGCAATCCCTAGGTCTTGAAGGCACTGTCCTATCCTGGTTCTCATCCTACCTATCTAATCGCTCTTTCAGTGTTAATTTCTCTGGATCCACCTCTGCTCCGCTTCCTTTATCAGTTGGAGTTCCACAAGGCTCAGTCCTAGGTCCTCTGCTATTCTCTATCTACACCACTTCTCTTGGAAAACTAATAAGCTCCTTTGGATTTCAGTATCATCTCTATGCGGATGATGCACAATTGTATCTATCCTCTCCTGATCTTTCACCATCTGTGTTGTCTCGCGTTACTGACTGTCTTTCTGCCATTTCATCTTGGATGTCTTCTCGCCAACTCAAACTCAATCTTTCAAAAACTGAATTAATAATATTCCCACCCAAGAACAGAAGCTTCCTGCCTGACATTTCTATTTCTGTCGATAACATGACCATAAATCCCACCCAGCAAGCTCGTTGCCTAGGTGTAATCCTTGATTCACAACTGTCGTTTATTCCCCACTTCAACTCTATATCTAAATCATGTTACATACACCTAAAGAACATTTCCAGAATACGCACATATCTGACACAAGACACCGCAAAAACATTAATTCATGCACTCATTATCTCCCGCATCGACTATTGCAATTCCCTCCTTACTGGTCTTCCCAAAGTCAGACTTGAACCCCTACAATCTATTTTGCACGCAGCTGCTAGACTGATTTTCCTTACAAACCGTTATTCCTCTGCTGAGCCACTCTGTCAGTCTCTACATTGGCTGCCTGTATTTCAACGAATCCAATATAAAATTCTTCTACTAACATACAAGGCCGTCAACAAAATTGCACTGACATACATCTCCTCACTTGTCTCGAAATATCTCCCTACTCGACACCTCCCTTCTGCACAAGATCTACGTTACTTTTTGTACCTTGCTTATAGTGTAGATAATGTATTTTTACCTTACATCTTAGTTTTTCTATTAGAAAGTTCATCAACAGGGCCTTTCACCCCCAGTACTGTGGTAAGCTCCTGGCAACTCCACTCATGGCTCATGACTCCATTTCCTCTGACAATCCAGCAGTGTAATGCTGTTTTGGTGAAATTGCTTCATCATCGACAACCACCAAAGTGAGAAAAAGGATATTGTTTCTGCTGTGAATGGAAATAAGTCTTTTAGGTCAAGTCACTGTGCTATGCTTGTAATATCTACTTTCCGACCTGTGCCTCAATTATATATTACTGCTTTTCAGTGAGCAAATATTTATTTTCCATGTATTTTCCTTGAGGGGTGACTACAAGTCATACAGCAGACTGAACTTCATTAGACATAGGGAATTTAATGCAGAGATGGCATGCATAGAATAGACATTAACCAAGCACTGATTTTGGGTGGGTAGGAAATCCTGAAAGTTAAAGGGATATTTATTCTCTTGCTATCAAGTCTGTTGAGCACAGCCAAATCAGTCACATGATTCCTATTGTTCTCTAGCGAATATTTCCTGTCCTGTCTAGGCTGTACATGTAGATGTGCTCTGTGATATCTTCATAAACAATAACACAGCAAAGTATATACTCAAGACACTTATTTACTTTGGAATTCAATTTTAGTTTCCAGTAACTGACTGTTTTCACAATCTGTGCATTATTAATATCTTTCAAAAATGATAGTTATTTACATAACATTTACTTTTAAAATAATAAGGTATTTAGAAACCCACATACACACAATTTTATGAATTATAATGGAAAGTTGCTTTCACAAATAATATTTTAATTTAAATATTTGTACACATACAGAAAAAGTGTAAATCTGATAAACATGACTGATCAAAATTTTCGTACTTGGATAATCATATTTCTGAATGGTCTTTCAATTAGAGTCTTTCTATTAAGGTTCTATTGTGTGCCACACACATAGCATCATTTACAGGATCTGATTGAGTAAGATCACATTGTGGGGAAAATAGTTGTGTATTTCTGCACCTTAAGTGATAATTTTCATATAAAAGAGCATAGTAATTATAAATATTATTATCAAAATCTGCTTCCACACCCAATTCTATGGGTATAATGGAATTGCGCAACAGTTCCCAGAGCCCTAGAGGCACACACACAACCAAATGCAAACCCGCACATATTTAGACACATGTTCCCATGGAAAAATATGCGCACATGTTTCAAACCTAGACTAATGAACACACATATGGATCAGTCAATTTTGTCAATACAACATGAAAACAATCTTGATCGGGCTGAGATGTAGTGCACTAGAGGAGGAGAGTCCCTGAAAAGTACATAATGTAGTGGAGCAACATGGAGGAGTAACAGAGATTGGTGAAAAAGCAGAGAGGTTTTTTAATTATCATCTACTGCTACCTATGTAAGAAAAGTATCTGGTTCATGTGGTTGAATCTATGCAGAGTGCAGCTGGGGCAAATAGTGATTTTGGATATGTCTAAGAAGAGATTTGAATGTGTGTGGCTTTAGCATCATGAACCAAGCCAATGTACAGTATATATGAACTTCTTAATTCAGGATAGCATGGAAGGGATTTTGCAGACACCATTGAACAATACACTATCTCCATATACTTCAGATGGCTGTAGTAGTTTTGCAATAATTTGACTAGAGCTCATGGAGATTCAATGAGTCTCTTCTGCTTGGCACTTCTACTTTACAAGAAGTTAAGAAGAATATAGAACAGTATTTCAAAACAAAAATAGTTACAGACATAGGATTCCCAACGGTTTAGACATCAAAGGTACTTTTATTAAAGCCAGCTCTAGATTGAAGAGAGAAAAGTGAGGTGATATTCAGGACCTCTGAATAGTTGCCCTGAATGAAGTGCACAGATCCACTTTCTCGCCAAATTCCATTTAGGAATTCATGGTGCACTGTAGTCAACCAACCATTCTTTGATGGACAAAGTGGAAAATCCATAAAAAAATAAATTTATTTAAACCTCTATATCAGGATTTGAACCCAGGGCCTCTGCTTCTGTGGTCTGCTGCTCTGCTGACTGAGCTCTTCTGGCTGCTGGACAGCTCCTTGCCTTCACTCTGTGTTCTAGCCCAGTTTCAATGCTGTCCTGATGTTCCAGCATGTTCTGACTCCTCCCCTTGACTTTCTATAAAAGCCTGGCTTCTTCCTGTTTCCCTTGCCAGATTATTGTGCTCCTGCCAGTGATCTAGTGTTACTGTTGCTGCATCCTGTTAGCTATTACTACTCGTAAACTGACCGCAGCTTGTCCTCAACTACTTTTCTTCCTGAACCCTTTATTTATAGACTTACTATTTACCGAACCTGGCTACGTTGGACCATTCTTTATTATTCAATCTTCTTGCGGCTTGCCTTCCTTACCACCACTGGTCTCCGGACCCTCTATTATGATAAAAGCAACTAACCTGATTTGATTTTAGTGTGTAAATTGAACTCAAGGCTTATAAACCACTGTATATTTAATCCTAATACTGAACGGGATGAAACAACTATTACACAAATCTATACAATGGGAAAAAAACAGATGCTATCAAAACCCTGACTTTAGAAAATCTTTCCTGACTTCATGTGATCTGTCCGCCTTAACATAAGAGTAAGCTTCCTATTTCTCATCTGAGGGAACTCAGGAGGACACCCATGAAGTTGTATGTCATCTTAAACTCTCCAGATCTTCAGGACCTGACAGCCATTCAGCAGCTTATCACAAAAAATATATGTCACAAGTAATCTGTCATGCCACCTCCTTGGCAAACTATATTCATTCAAACAACTACACAGCATTGATGCCTCTTATAAGCCAACATAGTGCTCATTTTTAATCAAAGACCATTTTAAATGTGATAATAATAGATCTTGCTATGTAATAATGACATTAAAATGTATAGGTATCTCTTAAATGTCCTGCGCATGTCCTTTCCAGGATTTATAAACTCCTGGTTGAAAACAGTTTTGCTTCTTTGCCAAGTTTACAAAAGACGAGGAAAAGGATATGGGTAACGTGGTTGAAGAGAAACACTGGAATAATATTTTTCAGACTACTCAAGTTAGCTCACTTAGCATATCAGTGTTTGAGACACAGTATAAGGTCCTCTCCAGATGGTATTGTTGCCCTAATGTTCTTGCTAAAATGTACCCTGGGTCCTCTGCCACTTGTTGGAGATGTAATCTGGCTATTGGGACACCATTTCATATTTGGTGGGAGAATCCATCTTTAAGACCTTTTTGGGATGGAGTCATTGCTATTTCTAAAGAAATTATGAAATTTGAGGTGCCAGAGGACTCAGATTTTTGGTAATTGAATCAGACAAAACTCCCATTTATATTTTGAATAATTTTTCTCAATAAAAAGTTATTGCAAAAAAAAATAAATGTATAGGTAAACTTTGGTTTTCCAGTATAAACTTCACTATTTGATACACCTTGGACAGACGAGATTCATTCCCAGAGAAGCACAACAGATAATATCTATAACATTGTGCAACTAATGCATCATGCTTAATGCCAAAGAACCCCATTTATAGTGTTGATCCTAGATGCAGAAAAGGTGTTTGCTAGAGCGGATTGGAGATGCATGGGGCTGTGTTTCATGCTTTTGACTTTTCTCTAAATTATATTCAAGCAGTAACTGCCTTCTATAAGGGTCCAACAGCAACGGACCTACAGAGTGGTCTCCATTAATCCAGACTATTCACTTCAGGTAATGGCACAAGACAGGGATGCACTCTGCTCGTCCTTCCTGTTTGCCATATGCATTAAATCCATGGCCCAATAGGCCCAATAGGCCCACTCCAACCCAAATATAACAGGCCTTCAGGTGTGAGATCATGAAGGTCTGTAACAGACAACACTCTGTTCTCAATTACCAGAATTATGGTCTTCAAACCCAACCTATTCAACATCTTTGCCAATTATTTTAAAATGCAAAATTCAAAATAAACTTCAGAATATAAGAGAAGCTCAGTATTTGCTTTCCAACCCAGTTTGCAAAATTAATTGAAATCAACTTAAAATGGCAAATATTGGCCCTGCAATTATTATTAACATTTTTTCTTTATAGCCTAAGCATACTCTGTAGTGTTTTACATTTGAGAACAAACACATTATTATGATAAGACTAGATATTAACAAGTATCTTGATTGGGATCAATCCTACCAACATGAATATTATACTTTGTTCACTATAGCTATGCAGACTACTACCCATCTGCATCTGACATTTGGATATTGATTTCTTCAAAAAATACATCATGAACTTATATGTGTAGACAAACCTCACAGAGGAGTTATGATCTAGAAGACGATACAGGGTGACTTATCAGTGCCTTGGCTGCAGGTATATTCCCAAGCTGCTCCGATTGCCTAGCTAATACAATGGCATCTCATTCTTTCATGGTGCAGATGGGTGGAGATTAGAAGAATTTTGGACTGACTTCCACTCTCCAGCTGCCCTTCTCTGCCAACCGGCTCAACACTGACCTAAGTTGCCTAAAGAATCTGATCCTGCTCCATTCTGTGACTGCAAAGTTACCTGATTAAATAGTGTAGAGCCCCCAAAGTATGCAGCTGTGATGTAATGCCTATTAACAGTCCCTTTTGTTTTTGCTTGAATTTAAGAAAAATAATTTACTACTTGACCTTAAACGGCTCCATTGTGCTCAAATATTTCATATCATACTGATGGACATTGACATACAATAACAAATCTCTGCAAAACTCCTGGAGGCAGTGGAACAGTTGACATTCTATAAATTTACTTTTTACAATACATGAGAGGGTTGAAATCACTTCACATGCTTAAATAGGAGACCTAGCTGGTTTCTGAATTGCCTATGGAGGACTGATCACATATTTTAGGGACTAAAGTAAAATCATTCATATGCAAAATAGAACAGAAATTAAATTAATATAAACTATATAAACTGACTTCACCCTAACCCCCCAAAAAGTATATCACATATTTCAATCTCCCAATGCCTGCCATAAATCATTCCTTTCAAACCTGTGGCTCTCCAGGTGTTGTGAAACAAGTTCCAGCATACCTTGTCAGCTATTAACCGGCTATCTACTGGCAAAGCATGCTGGGGCTTGTAGTTTCACATTGATCTTGGAGGATGGCCAGGCCTGCATTAGAGGTTGTGATGAGGCCAGGAACGCTCTCCATATATGGTGACTGTGTCTACATTTACAGTAAGAGACTCTGAAGAGA
This sequence comes from Mixophyes fleayi, assembly GCF_038048845.1. NCBI lineage: Eukaryota > Metazoa > Chordata > Amphibia > Anura > Limnodynastidae > Mixophyes > Mixophyes fleayi. Next base: position 148,017,691 of record NC_134405.1, on the reverse strand, counting down.
GGCGGTATAAATAGGATTCTCAGAATTAGCACACAGTTGACTCTCTCTCATCGAAAGCCTAGAGGAATGCCAAATCTACATTTAAATTAAAATCTCTGATATGATTAGCTTCTTGGCGTTGTGCAGCAAAAAATATTAAAACTTCTTTACCTGAGATGCCAGAGATAAAAGAATAACTATTCTGAAAAATTCAGGCCATTCTATCCCACTACATTATACCTTATCAGAACGTCTTCAATCCTTGGTTCTCCTCAGTGCAATATGACTCCAACCTGACAAGGAGGACAGCAGGGGGGACTCTGATTGTTGATCTGAACAGCACATTCACTTTACTTTTTTCTTTTTCTTTGCCTTTCCTCCTTAGCTCAGTACTCAATCTCTGACTTTACTTAACTGTTTTCCATTTTCTTTCTCCTTTTTTTTATTGATTACCAGTTAATAATAGATAATTAATGAATAATTGGTTCAACAACAATTTCAATAGGAAACTAACATCCAAGGACTCTTGTCCTTGTTGTCAAAATTTGTTTTAATCCATACCCTTTATTTACAATAAGATCCTTAGTATACTTTACGATATGATTTACCAAATACAAATTCTCTTCCCCTTGATGCTGGGTTCTGCTTTTTAGGCTTGCGGATTGGTGACAGATTTGGCACACTCATCTTGTAAATCTGTATGAAAATTAGTTTGTAATAATTTTAAATAACTTAATTCCTTACTGGTCGTAATTACATTTTAATTGATGGATTAAAGGTTTTCTTGCATTAACTGGTGCCAATCTTCTATGTTGTTAAGGTGTGAACATGACCCCCATATTATATTTTACATTTTTTTCTGTGCATTTTTGTTGCTCCAACATAAGGGACATTTGGGACATATTTCTCTCTCTTCATTTTCCTTAAATTCTGAATGAACCAGTTAGTGCTGAGAGCTTCATATTAGGGAAGATGGGAATTTCACCTCCAGGCCCATGTGGCCCTTAAGCTGGCCGTGAGTGTGTTATATGTTTTTGTGTGCCTGTGATAGAGAAACTGTGCACATTAGTGCTGTATAGACTGAGGAGAGTGTGTCAAAATTATCTGTATAGTCAGTGTGTAAAATGTTTGTGCTATATATATGAAGAGAAATAATAATAAAATGACAGAAAATTCCTCATAGCACATGTGAATTTACACTTATATGCATAAGTTATCATGGATGATGCCATGGTTGATTCTGCTAATGTTTATTATTAAAAGAGATGAGTGAGTTAAATGCCTGAATTGTATTTATTTACAAATTTACCAGAAAATAAATGCTATGCTTAAATTCTAATTACAACGTTGCTGTAAAGACCACTCTAGTCAAACTGGAGCTTCGTCAAACGTTTTCTGGGCTGATGCTTTTTAGGTCTTATCGTTTGATTTGCTTTAAAAAAAAAAAAAAACCCAATGAAACTGAAAGTCAGATTAATGCTTTTGATATACAGTTGTATTTGCTGTTTTGCTCTCGTTGAGGAGGGGTCATTGCGGGATGATTAGATTCCCTCTATGCATTAATTTGTGGTAAAAGCACTTGAATGGAGTAGGAAGCTTTTGCAACAATGCTGCATGCTAACGGATGAGAATAATGGTGGTTTCTAGATTCAAACCCTTTTCCATGTGTACCAATATACTTAGAACTGCTAGCAGAATGCACATAATTTACGCCAGTTTATATGAGGCCTTGCTTAACTGATTCCCATCCCCCTCAATGGTTAGCATTACTGCTGGGGTCATGAGTTTAATTCTGTGTAGAGTTTGTATGTTCTGCCTTTGTTTGCATAGGTTTCCTCCCTTAATCCAAAAACATAATGATAGGTTAATTGGCTGCTGACTACAATGTAAGTTTCTATGGGGCAGGGACTGACGTGAATGATGATATTCTCTGTACAGTGCTGTCTAGTATGATGCTACTTTATGCCAACATTAGAGGGTATTTCCAAGTAAAATAAAAGGGTAAGAGAAGTGATATACCTTTTATAGTTTTCACCGACGCAAAAAACATGCCAGAGAAAACCTTAATATCATTTATGCATTTTAATTTCAACTGGCATTAGTAGCCTGTTTTTTTTTTTCACTTTTGTGTTTTGTAATGTAAACTAATATATTTATAAAATGTAATCTAAGTACTCATATGCCACAATAAAGGAATCACACCTACTTTACATTTGAAATGACCACACCTCCATGGCTGAATAAATTGGTCACACTCTAATGACAAGTTGAAAATTCCACACCCATTTAATCAGGCCACACCCAACCCCCATCCATATGACTCCACATAACACAGTAGTATATAAATTGGTATATAAGAGGGGACTGGGAACCCACAAGTCAATTTCCTTCAGCCAGGAGCAGAGGGGATGTGGAAGCCATAAGTCAGTTGCCTTCAGCCAGGAGCAGAGGGGACTGCGTGCCCACAAAATAGTTGCCTTCAGCCAGGAGCAGAGGGGACTGCGTACCCATAAATTAGTTGCCTTCAGCCAGGAGCAGAGGGGACTGCGTACCCATAAATTAGTTGCCTTCAGCCAGGAGCAGAGGGGACTGCGTGCCCACAAAATAGTTGCCTTCAGCCAGGAGCAGAGGGGACTGGAACCCCACAAGTCAGTTGCTTTCACCCAGGGGCGGAGGGGTCTGTCTGGGAGTCCACAACTCAATTGCCTTCAGCTGGGAGCAGAGGAGACTGGGACCCCACAAGTCAATTGCCTTCAGCCAGGGGCAGAGGGGACTGGAAGCCTAAAAGACAAATGCCTGCTGCAGAAAGAATAATAAAATGAATACAGGCACAAAGAGAGGTAAATATACATGTTTCAGGTACTTTGTGTATATTATAGGATTGGCCAACGATGTACAAGATTTTCACGTGGCTATAGACTATATAGATGCAATCTAATAAGCTCTTATTTGTCATTGCTGAGGGTTACAGGGGCAAATGTTGGCACAGAAAAAGTGACTGACCTGATTAACGATGGTGACCTCCCATGACTGCCAGTGTATATGCCCACTTCTGAATATATTAGATAATGGAAATGCATGAAGAAAAGACAAATAGTGTTAACATTGATATGTCATTTTATGCAGCATGATATGGGTTCGATTGCAGACAAGTAGAAAATGATCCTTCACAACTAGAATAAACATAGATAAGATAGGAAAAGTAGGATACATATAAAAAATAAATAGAACAAACAGAATTTCGTTTCCTGTGATTTTTTTATTAATTAAGATGGTCATTTAAATGTACATGAGAAATGCATGTTTATCGGTTAGAAAATAGCAAGAAAAATAACCTCAAAATGCTTTAGTGAATAAGCCCACACCTTACATTTTATTCTTGGTTGGTGTTGACATACCACATTTGTTATTGGTGAAGCATAATTAAAAACACTGGCTGTTTGTGGAGGTTTCGGTAGAGGGCGCTGCAGGAGTAGCAGATTGTTCCAGACATACCCTTCTGGGTCAGAATAAACCAGATGTCAGAAGGATAACCACATTATCTATATGCACACCCCTTCATTTGTATTACAGGTCCGTAAAATACACAAATAAGTGACGGATACACAACATGCTACATTATAAGTTGCTAAACAACACTATGGTACATGATGAGCAGAGTTGCTAGTAATAGTGTGTTTATTTACGTTACAAACATGAGTATTTCACTGTGAGCATTATTCATCTTTGAAAGTAATGTGAACGCAACTTGAGTTTAAAAAAAAAATGCACGTAACTTGTGCGCCCATATTCAAATACAAGAGGATCTCAAGATATGTTTCCATTTGAATCTAAATGTACCGTATATACTCGAGTATAAGCCGACCCGAATATAAGCCGAGGCACCTAAGTTTACCACAAAAAACTGGGAAACTTATTGACTCGAGTATAAGCCTAAATTGAGAAAGAGAGAAAAGCTGTCAACGGGGAGTAATCACTACATTTAAGATCTCATTGTTCATATACAATTGCTGAAAGGGCATTTGAACATGGGGAACAAGCTGCACATAAACTGGAGGAAAAATAGAACAGCCACAAGAACAAGATTCCTCCCTATTGCAAACACTCCTGTTAATTCACACTTACACACTGAAAATAAGAGTAGCTTCTTTCCTTAGAGCATGTTTTACACTGTGAACAAGCAACAACTTGCCATAACAGTTTTATTTGGCTGCTTTTCTGTGGTTCGGTTTTCAATGAAGTCTGATAGCTGTTAGTGCAAAGCGGCCAGACACACCTCTAGTGCTTAAGCGTAAACAGAGCTTAAGTGCAGTGGCTGAATAGGTCTATTCCCCTTCCTATGCAGGCGGGTACCTTTAGCAGTAGGCAAGAAAGTACAAACAGAAAATGGAGGGGCATCAGTTCAGCCTTTTACTTGCTTCCGCAGTGGAACGCATGTGCGTTCCACTGAGGGAGTTAAGAGCTGAGGGACCAGAGAACAGGTAAGTTCACTCGTGTATAAGCCAAGGGGGGCTTTTTCAGCATAAAAACTGTGCGGAAAAAGTCGGTTTATACACGAGTATATATGGTAGGTACAATCTGGCTATACGGTACTTGTTACATGTAAAAAAAGAATTATAAAATAAATTATGAACTCATAATACAATAATCATTAATAAAAATGTGTTTGTTTTTTTGTTTTAAAAAAATTGATTTCTAACCTGTATAATAGCGTTTCGGAGGGTGGGGGCTTTCCAACAGAGATGTTGGAAGCACAGATTATTACTATACCAAAACCGGGCAAGGACCACTCAGACTGTAAGAACTATAGACCAATAGCATTGCTTAATACAGACCTGAAAATTTACGCTAGATTGCTTGCTGATCGTCTGAATCCCCTCTTACCACAACTGATACATCCGGACCAGGTAGGCTTTGTAGTAGGCCGCCAGGCCTCGGATAACACTCGACGCATATTAAATGTCGTGGACCTCCTCTCTGGGTCCTCGGAGGAAGTTATTCTGCTCTCTTTAGACGAAGAAAAGGCCTTTGACAGACTTCACTGGAAGTACATGAAGGAGGTCTTGTGTAAGTTTGGTATACAGGGAAGAGTTCTTCACTCCATATTAGCCCTATATCAAGACCCCTCCGCTAAAATCTTCAGTAACGGTTTCCTATCATCTTCATTTCCCATCACTAATGGCACGAGGCAGGGGTGCCCTCTTTCCCCTTTAATGTACGTCTTGGCTATAGAACCCCTGGCCCATACAATCCGGCAGGCAGATAACTTCCCAGGTATTGACATCCTTCCATATAGTCAGAAGGTGTGCCTATTTGCTGATGATGTCCTACTGTTTGTAACCAGCCCGGAGACCTCGTTGATAACTTTGAAGCATATCCTAGACAGGTTTAGTGAAGCATCATTCTATAAATTGAACGTTACAAAATCTGAAGCCCTTCCCATTAATATACCACAATCTTCCCTTTCAAGCTTACAAAAGAAATTTCCTTTTGTGTGGGTTAAAGATTCCTTACCATATTTAGGTATTCATATCCCGGCAAATTTATCTGTGGTGTTTGAAGTTAATTTTTCCCCGATTTACCTTCACCTCTCCTCACTGGCTAAGAACTGGATTGACTTTGAGGTCTCTTGGTTGGGGCGCATAGCGGCTTTTAGGATGATGTTGCTACCAAAACTGATGTATATTTTCCGTACCATACCCTATATTATACCAAAACGAATGATGGATAGGTTCCACACTCTAATGATGTCATACGTCTGGAGGCAGAAACGCCCCCTCCTTACATACAAACGTATGTCTTTACCAAAGTCAAGAGGCGGCTTATTGCTTCCCAGCTTAACACTTTACCAGGATGCCTGTGTTTTGAGTTGCCTCCGTGACTGGTCGCTACCCCTTGCAGCTAAGCCGTGGGTTGATATCGAGAGGGCTTTATATGTAGGATTCCCCTTGCTGGATCTTCTTTGGATTCCTAGGCCGGACCGCCCACCGGGTGCCCGTAAATTACTCTCTATCTCTGATGCCTTACGGGTATGGGATAAATTTATTGGGTCGCACAAGGATGTTGTACTCCCTTCTCGCAATCTTTCCCTCCAAGCATTGTCGAAACTCATAACGGATATCAATATTACTGTATGGAAAAATAGAGGGATAGTTTCACTGGTGGATATGTTTGTGCAGACCCTTTTCCTCCCCTTTGACGTGCTTAGGGACAAATACAATCTGCCTCAGTCTGAGATGTTTAAATATATGAGAATTAGACACTGGGTGGGGGCGGCTTCCAGGACCCCCCATGCCTTGTCCACACTTCCAGCTCAGGTCCTAGATAGATTAACAAAGGCGGGTAGTAGGGGAGGAATAACATTCTGGTACCGCTATTCCCAGTCCCTGGTCCCAGTCTCCAAGACTCAGATTCAGACACGTTGGGAAGCAGATATTGGTATGACTCTCTCCCTCCAGCAGTGGGAAAAGATCTACATTTCCTCACACTGCATGTCTAGATGCATCAATCACACCGAAATGTATGTTAAGCTCCTCAATCGGCTCTACCTCACCCCGGATCGCCTTCATAAGATATGGCCAAGTCAGTCTAAATTCTGCTGGCGTCAATGTGGTCAGATAGCAGATGTTTATCATGTCTTTTGGACATGCCCGGTGATCCAGACGTTCTGGGGCGAGATATCCGCTTTGATTTCGGAGGTCCTGCGAGTTTCTGTCACTCTTGACCCGAAGGTAGCCCTCCTACATATATATCAGCCTGTGGTTCCTAGCTATAAGCGCTATGTATTAGAACACATACTAATAGCCGCTAGAGCAGCAATTGCTCAGAACTGGAAGTCCCCTGCTCCCCCCAGCATCACCAAGGTCGTGTCTAAGATCCAGTATAGTTTTGAAATGGAAACAACGGATGTGCCCTATACGTCATCTGCCTCCAATCCAATTTTCAAATGGTTTAGCTGGCACGAATATGTTACAGAGGGCTCCGGTAGAGCACGAGTAGCTTCAAATACTTCACCCTCTCCCTCCCCAGCAGCCCTCATAGAGGAACCCCAGCCTAACCAATAGGCTCTGCCTGTGTGTTATCTGAGCTACCTAGGTATTAATATCTCCCCATCTGGCATACTATGAGAAAGACCAATGTGTATATTTTATTTCTGCTTCTTAAAGTAACGTGCATGCTATAAGATCGCTGTTTCAATTGAGTGACCCCCCCTCCCCCCTGCGTGGGGGTTCCCCCTCTTGTTTTTTGTTTTTTTTTTCATTACCCTTTTGTTTGTTACCTCAACTGTGCTTGTTACCCTTTCTTTTTTCTGTACCCCATTTAACTTTGAAAAACTCAATAAAAATTTATTGAAGTAAAAAAAATCAAAAAAATTGATTTCTACATTATATACACAAATCAGAATGTTCTTAATGCGTGCTGTACATATAATCCATTTTTATACTTTCTCTTCCTTGCATACAGATGTTATATGCACTCTAGTGGCATGCATACGTGTACTCATCACTATCAGTCGCCACTTACACCTGCCCTGTAGCTGTTGCAAATCATACAGCTAAAAAACACATATATACAAGATGCCCAGAGCTTGACTCGACTGCATCCGCATTGAAATGTCCTTACTTTACATTGTCTACGTTCATCCGCCCTTTCCCTCCCCGTTCCGTCCTTGAAGTCATAGGCATTAGTAAGTGTCATTTGCATTCACACATGAATTGTATGCAATTGCGTTCATTGGTGTAAAGTCCCTTTCTGAACATGCACAGAGATATTTCACGCAAGATACGGCACGCAAAGTGATTTTCATCCGAAGATGAATCAGTCCCTGTATATGTAAACTTGGTTAAAAGAAATGATGATAAGAATAAATAGGTAACTATGAGGGTAATCACAAGCTGTCATGGAAATATGTGTGTACGCTGTGGAGCTATGAATGCGCAAAAACTAGGTTCATTATTACTATTATTGTAAATTTACTTTGTTACACAGTGCCGTACAGTATATGAAACAAGACATATAAAAAAAAAAGGTATACAAAGTAGAAAATAAATTCAGTCTAGAAAACAAAAGGTAGGGAGCTTATGAGAGAGCTTACATTCTGATTGAAAGAGGACACAGCTAAAAAGAGATGTGAATGTGACACAGAGTGGAGAATGAGCAGGGTCTGATCAACCAATAGGCTTATCAGATTGCAGCTTAGGTGCTGGGACCTGGGGGTGGGGGGGAGGCGCAGCTCCAGCAGCATTTAAGATAATGTAATGAGGGGAGATAGAGTGTAATGATAGGGGACAGAGTGTGTTCTGTGGGGGACAGAGTGTGCCGAAGGGGAGTAGAGTGTAATGAGGGGACAGAGAGTGTTCTGAGGGGGACAGAGTGTAATGTGCAAGCTGTGCAAGAAAGAGCTCAAACTGTGCGCCACCATTGGAATAGATGTGGATTCAGCAAAGTAGCATCTTTGAGAGGCCATAGAGTTTTAGGATTAGAAAGCCACTTAACAGGCTGTAGTAACATTCCTGCATCCACGAGAAAGCTGGAAAACTGACATCACTTGTATAGAACAGTTATTATGTCACTTGTCTCTATTCCCCTATTTGTAGGACTATAAGAGCACCAGCACAGCCTGTAGCAGCGATTTACTAATTCTGAATGTATGTCCCCACTTGGCCTTCCATTTCAAGTTTCACACTTGTCAGACTATTAATTGACAAATCATCTAAATCAGAAATCTGTGGTATGTTAAAATAATACAGTGTTATGTGCGTATTGTCGCTAACCAATAACGATTGTCGAACCTCGAGTTGTGTTTCCAAAGCACAGAGATTTATTCGCAAATAATAGAATATATATATATATATGCTTAAGTGAAGTAATAGTAAATACAGCCGTTACTTATCGCAGGCGCTCTGGATCCAGAGCAGTCATTCAATTCTGAAGTCTGGGGACAAGATGTCTGCACTCTGGATCACAAGCTGCTGCTTATATACAGAATCACATACAGTAATACAATGAAGATGGAATAGCTTGCATCTATTGGTCCAGGTCTCAGGAAGGTCCAAGGAGTCGTCATCATTGGCCAGTTCATACAAAGGAATCCAAAGGTGGGGGTCATCTCAGCAGGGGGTATGCTCTGCTCTTCCCGCCAAGATTCCTTAGTCTTAAGTAGTTCATGATTCCCTATCATTCATAACTTGTGTATGCACTCTGCGATTCCCTCGCAGAGTGAACCAAACAGTAGGATATGTAACGAGGTTCATTATGATACCACTCATGATGTTATTCCTTCAACCCGTTCCGTGTGTTTCATTAATATGCATGTAACTCTGATATAACATATAAATACTACTATATTTCGACATAACTGACTATGTGTTGCAACTACAATTAATGTGTACTATTTTATAAGTATGCGTGTTTGTGTGAATGTATGGTAAAAGACCAATTACTGTTGCTGCCACGTGTAGTGGATGCGTACGCCCTTTCACGCCGTAGCGTGCCCTTGTACGTCGTAGCGTACCGTACGCATCTTTTCTGACAAAGACAACCAAGTTTGCTAGACTTTAATTGAAATGACTTTATCCAATTTGCTGACTTTGACAGTTCCACCCTTTGATAGTGTAATAAACTATCACCCAATCACCATTTCAAGTTCAGGATTATACAATACTTCTTCATAGACCATGATCTCGGTATCTGGTACCACCCTTTCAGTCTCTTTCTCAGTGTTACTCCTATGAGACCATTTTCCACACTTCAACACAGTAGGAACACATTTGACAACTAAACCAATTGCTAAGATGACACCCAGTATAAGGAGAAGGAGCTTACCTACACTCGCAATCATTTCCTGTACCCACTCCCCCAGACCGGAGAACCATTTTGCTGGGTTCAACCATGAGAACCAACCCGCCACCTTTTCCCCGACCTCATATAACGAAGAATTATGGCTCTTTCGAAATTCCCATTTCAGCTGCAAAATTTCGTCCATCTTCCGGTCTATAACCTCTTTAGGGTCATCCATATTATTAGTAATGTACGTGCAACATTTGACACCGAACTGGGTGGCCAGTGTCACACAGTACCCACCAGTAATAGAGGTGAGATAATTTAGTACCAGTCTATGTTGCACCAACTCTTTCTTGTACGCTTGTAGCTCCCTTCCAGTATACCTGAAAGTGTCATCATACATCTCGGTGATATTATCTATTAATTTAGCTAGGTCTTGGATATATTTAAAGTTTAATGTTCCCCGAGCGGTCCTGGTGAGTTCTAGAGCAACCATAACTTGGAAACCAGCAGTTTCACTAATCAATTTTGTAGCTATGGGTTCCTCACCAGGAATCATATTTCTCTTGCCACGGTGTTCATACTGTTGGTGTATGTATGGTGGTGATGTAGTCTTGTGAATACCAACCATTTCTTCATGAGTAACAGTCATGATTTCAGGAACCAGTTTAGCTAAGAAACACAAGCCCTTGGAACTCGGAGTCACCCAGGAATAAGCTTTCCTTCCACAAACAAAATACACATCCTCAGGGAGAACATAAGGAACAGTATGCCCATGAATTATATCACACAGAGTTTTGATAAAACTACCCATGCCTAGTGTCTCCATCTGCTCTAGACACGTGTCGGCATTAATGACATTTTCACATTTATCTGTAGAGACTTTTCCAATGGATACCTTCTTATGTTTGGTTATACGCCCTAATTTGTGACTTCCATCAACATTCCTGCCTAGTAGTGACCTTGTGAGTCTCCCTCTAAAATGAGTGTGGCGAGCCATTGTCTGATCTGATAGGTCAGCCTCCCAATTTTCCAGGCGCTTTGCATGAGATATGTTTAGGCACAGCAAAGATCTGCCTATGGAGTATTGTCAAAGCGTCAGACTAGGGGACCTAGTGTTATTGTACCTCCCTTCTATGGGCCTCCCACCCCTCAATTCGAGTACTTCAGATATGTTTAGAGGGAATGGCACTAGTCCTATATTATGCTGCCCTTGAGGCACGTGAGAGCACACCCAACACTCGGTTTGGTTTAGCACCTTACCCACCAGGGAGTGATAATCCTCCAAAGGATGCCCGCCTATATTCAGAGTACTGGGGGACTGGCATCGTTGGATGCATCTCTCTTCAACTAGGGAGTCGCAGAACTTGCAGATACACTACTCATCAGACAATAGCCCCTCACACTGCCTCAGAGTTCCTGAGCTAGCAGATCTTTTCATAACCCCTGGACCAAGTTTGACAATGGGCTGCTCAGAGTATCCTATTAACTTTTCTTCGGCCTCCATTTCATCTGTATCACTCCCAGAACTCTCCTCCGTCCTCCATCCTCCTTCACAAAAATAGAATGTCCTAGAAAAAGAAAAAACAAGGAAAATCCTGGAACAAAAGAAAAACAAAACCCGCCACTCCATCGCTGGATAGTTCTGAGGCAACGTCTCTGGTTCAGGTGTCTCAACTGCAGGCTTTAGGTCTCCCGGAACAGGCTCACAAGTGACAGCTCTATGTCGTCGGTCTGAGTTTTGTCTTGCACTTTCTCCGGATTATGGACTCTCCTGCAGTGGGTGGAATGGACCCAAGTGTCTCTCTCTGCAACCTTCAGTGATGTAGTACTGGTCAGCAGCACTTGGTACGGGCCTTCCCAACGGTCTGTTAAACAACCTGAACGTAAGAAATTGCGGATCATAACATAGTCTCCAGGTTCAACATCATGACAGTTCGTCTCTGGCATACCAGGCGACAGCATTTTTAGTTTTTGTTGTTGTTGTTTCAGCTGTCTACTCATTCTTATAAGATATTGTACAGTCACTTCATTATTACACTTTAAGTCGTCTTGTGGACTCACGATCAAATGAGGTTGTCGTCCGAACAGTATCTCAAAGGGGGACAGATCAAGAGGAGGTCTAGGAGTGGTTCGAATGCTATGGAGGACCAACGGCAAAGCCTCAGGCCATGCCAACCCAGTTTCAGCCATTATCTTACCCAGTTTGTTCTTGATAGTACCGTTTACTCTCTCCACCTTACCACTGGCTTGTGGTCGGTAAGTGGTGTGAAGTCTGCTACTGATTCCCATGAGTTTACACATGTTTTGGAAGATATCACCAGTAAAATGGGTACCCCTATCACTTTCAATGATTCTAGGGATACCGAACCTACACACAAAGTCTTGTACAATTTTCTTCGCAGTGAACACAGCAGTATTAGTGGCTGCCGGATATGCTTCTACCCAACTGGAAAACACATCAATACACACTAACACATACTTTAGATTCCTGCACGGTGGTAATTGGATATAGTCAATTTGTATTACCTGAAAAGGTCCGTCTGTAGGAGGGATGTGGGATGGCTCAGTCTGAATAATTTTCCCAACATTTTTCCTCAAACAAGTAAGACATGACATTGCTTTCTTACCAGCCTGAGAGGAAAATCCGGGAGCACACCAGTATGCTCTCACCAGTTTGCACATACCTTCTTTACCCAGGTGAGTCAGGCCGTGTGCTGCTTCAGCCAGGCTTGGATAGTATGTTCGGGGAGCTACAGGCTTACCTTGTCCATCCCTCCAGAGTCCTGAGGACTCTTGACCACATCCCTTCGCCTTCCAGACCGCCTTTTCCTGCAGGGAACACAAATCTTGCATTTCAATTAATTTCTGCATGTCTAATGTCTGAAAAACCATCATAGTCTCGGTCGATGCCGTCATAGGTTGCCCTGCTGCCCATTTAGCAGTTTCGTCTGCCCTGTTGTTGCCCAATGACACTGGGTCTTCTTCAAAGGTATGGGCTTTGCACTTTATGACGGCTACTGTTCTGGGTAACTGTATCGCTGTCAGAAGTCCTTTTATGTGTTGTGAGTGTGCCACTGGTGTACCTGCTGCTGGCGTAAAGTTTATAAGAAGCCAAAGGGCCCCAAAATCGTGCACTACCCCAAAGGCGTACCTAGAGTCAGTATATATATTGGCTGATTTACCCTCTGCCAATTCACACGCTCTCCTTAGTGCTACCAGTTCCGCCACCTGGGCTGAGTGAGGTGGACCAAGGGGTTCAGCTTCTACCACATCCTGGTCATCTACGACAGCGTAACCAGTACATAGCTCTCCTGTCTCTGTCTGTCTATGGCAACTTCCGTCTGTATAAAACGTAAAATCTACATTTTCTAAGGGGGTGTCACGTATGTCGGGCCTCGCAGTAAAGGTCTGATTCAGGTGTTCCATACAGTCATGCGTGTCAGTATTCTTGCCTAACTCATCATCAACCAGGGTCTCCTCACCTCCCACCCTTTGTGTCTCTAGAGACACATACGGAAGGTATGTAGCTGGATTTAAGGTGCTACATCGTTTGATGGTGATGTTTGAGGGTGCCATCAGGGCTAGTTCCCACTTTGTGAATCTAGCTGAAGAAACATGTCTGGTTTGGGCTGAATTTAACAGAGCTGATACAGCATGGGGTGTATAGATGGTTGAATTATGTTCTAATACTACATCCTTACTCTTACTTACTAGAAGGGCCGTTGCTGCTACACTTCTGAGACATGTTGGGAGTGATCTTGCCACATTGTCTAATTGTGCACTGTAGTATGCTACCGGTCTGCTAGCGTCACCATGTTTCTGTGCGAGGACACCTGCTGCACAGCCATCAGCTTCTGTACAAAATAGCTCGAAAGGCTTTTCATAATCAGGTATTCCCAATGCAGGTGCTCTGGTCAGACTATCTTTAAGATTAAAGAATGCTTGCTCTGACTCTTCTGTGTGTACAACACGTTCTGGTTTTGAGGAAGAGACTAGCTCCTGCAATGGTAATGCCAGAATAGAAAAACCTGGGATCCAGGACCTACAGTATCCACACATCCCCAAGAAAGTACGAATCTGCTTCTGGCTCTGCGGTAGGGTCATGTGTTGTATGGCCTCAATTCTGTCGGTTGTCAGGTGTCTTAGCCCCTTAGTAAGGCAGTGTCCTAAGTATTTGACCTTAGTCTGACATGGCTGTAATTTATCCTTTGCCACCTTGTGCCCTGTTTGTGAAAGATGAAGCAACAACAATTTAGTATCATGTAAACATGACATAAAAGAATCAGAGCACAACAACAAATCGTCCACATATTGAATTAGAACAGACCCATTGTGGGGTTGAAAGGATTGCAAACAGTCATGTAAGGCTTGGGAGAAAATACTGGGGCTGTCAATGAACCCCTGGGGTAGTCTGGTCCATGTGTATTGCACTCCCCTGTAGGAGAATGCAAAAAGGTATTGGCAGTCAGGGTGAAGAGGGACTGAAAAGAAAGCAGAACATAGATCAATGACAGTAAAATGACTGGCAGACGGTGGAATCTGCATAAGGATGACAGCTGGATTCGGCACTACGGGGAATTGGCTCTCAACAACTTTGTTAATTCCCCTTAAGTCCTGGACTAATCTATAGCCCCTCCCCCCACTCTTCTTCACAGGGAAAATGGGACTATTTGCTGTACTGGCCGTACGGATTAAAATCCCTTGTTGTATCAGCCTCTCAATAACAGGATATACCCCTAGTTTCACCTCCGGTTTTAATGGATACTGTGGGATTTTTGGAGCTATCCTACCACTTTTTAGATTGACCATGACAGGGGCTACGTTTGCCATCAGTCCAGTGTCCTGTCCATCTCTGGTCCATAGGGAACCTGGTATTTCCAGCAACATCCCCTTTACTTGAGATGGACTTTGTTCTATAACAGGAGAGTGTAACATTAACCTTTGAGGGGTGTCCAATATGTCCTGTACCTCATGTGCAACCTTCTCAGGTATAGCTAGGAACACACCATCTGAAGTACAGTATATGACACATCCCATTTTACATAACAAGTCTCTCCCTAGCAAGTTAGTAGGAGCCGCTGCAGCTAAGAGAAACGAATGCTTAGTATGCAGAGGGCCGATAGTAACTTCAGCGGGTTTAGTTAGAGGATAATGTAACACTTTTCCCGTTACCCCCATAGCTGGAATAGTTTTACTGGTCACCTGTAGATTGAAAGGAGAGGTTATCACAGATCGGGCCGCCCCTGTATCTACGAAAACAGTTTGTTTCCTACCAGCTATGTCAACTATCATTGTTGGTTCTTCACTCTGACTCTCAGTTAACTTCACTGGCTGTAGACTACAGGTATGACCTGACCCCTAGCGCTGACTATTGATTTCCCGCGCAGCATTTGCTGCCGTAATATGCGCGGGTAGATGTGAGTCTTCTAGTCTATGTGAATCCCTCCTTGGAGGATATCTATGTGACCCACCCCTCTGTGTATTGAGTCTTTCCTTTTTACAATCTCTCCTGTAATGTCCTTCCTCGTTACAGTTGAAACACCTGATCACTTTAGGTTTCTTGTTATATGGGTTGTATGCTAGTGGTCGTGTATGCACCCTTTCTAGAGCCTGTATACTTACCGTCATTAACCTATCACTTTTCTCCTCCCTTTTTCTAAAAAGGTTTTTGTCATGCTCCACAGCAGACTCCCTAAGAGAGTCTACTGTGACGCCTCTCCAATTAGGTAATGTGGTTTGTACTCTCGTCTTTAAATTTTCTCTAAGGCCATCCATCAGTACCCCTACAGCTACCTCTCTGTGATGTGGGTCCTCACTTATGTTGGATATCCCAGTAAACCGTGTTATTGCTGCTATAGCTCTAGTGAAGTAATCTGCTGCTGTTTCACTATCCTTTTGTTTAATGGTGAAAATCTTACTCCAATTTACTACTACTGGAAAATAGATGGCTAAGTGTTTGACAATCTGTTCTATATTCTTTTTGTTAATCTCATCAGTCAAGGTGTCATCTTCCTCCAACAAACAATCTTCAATGAATTTTTTTATGTTAGTATTGGGAGGAAGACACGCCCTCAACACTACACGCCAATCCTTATTGGTTGGTTCGTGGGCATTTCCTAAGTCTTTAACAAATTTCTGACACTTAGCCAACTCTTTTCTAGGATCTGGGAATTCAGTCATAATGGAACGTATTTCTGTTCTAGTCCAGGGACAATGCATTGTAACATTTCTATAAGGAACTACACCATCCTTATCCGGTTTCCCATTGGGAACTGATATTGTGCGGACTGGGAATGCACCCTCTGGTACACTCAGAGCTGGATTAAGGCTCTGGGGGGCCCGGGGCACTTTAGGCAGGGGGGCCCCTATGATGTAACATGGTTATCATTTTAGACAAACACACAGGCAATGCTGTGTGCACTGCTGTTAGGTGCACGCAGCTCTGCCTTCACAAGCAGTACAAGGTGAAGCGGGACATACTTCCCAACTGTCCTTGTAGTCGGACCCAATCCTGACTACGCTGAGACAGTCACCCAAATTCAGGACTGTCCGACCAGATTCAGGACAGTTGGCAGAATGCCCTGCTCTCTCCTACCTGTTCTTGTCACTTTCTCCACCTGTGGCTGCTGGTGTCTTTAGCTCAGTTGCTACTTGTCTGGATACTGGAATGATGGGGGCCCTATTTGGAAAAAAAAATGGGTACATGAAAATTAGAAAATTCCAACCAACCCCAGCATTAAATCAATAGTATTCCCATTTAATATATAAACATATTTCCCTCCCTCGAAACAGCCCTATCAATAAATTAAATGGCATTTATGTTTAAAAAATATAACCATTTTGCACAATCATCCACTGCATTAAATAATTCATATCCACATTTAATAAACAGACCTAATTTTCCCCAAACAGCCCCACATTCATTTATGATCTTCCAAACCACCCCAGCATCAAATTTAAAGGTCCAATCACCCCATCTTAAATTGATAGCCCACACTATTACATTAAATTGCCCCACCATCACTCCACAAATAAAATAGCACCCATTAAATAATTAGCATCTACCTGCAATCCAAGATTAAATTAAGAACCCCCCTTCCCTCCCACATTATATTAAAAACCCCCCTTCCCTCACACATTATATTAAAAACCCCCCTTCCCTCACACATTATATTAACATACTACACCCCTCACACACACATTATATTAACATACTACCCCCCTCACACACACACATTATATTAACATACTACCCCCTCACACACACACATTATATTAACATACTACCCCCCTCACACACACATTATATTAACATACTACCCCCCTCACACACACACACATTATATTAACATACTACCCCCCTCACACACACACATTATATTAACATACTACCCCCCCTCACACACACATTATATTAACATACTACCCCCCTCACACACACATTATAGTAATGTACTACCCCCCTCACACACACATTATATTAACATACTACCCCCCTCACACACACACACACATTATATTAACATACTACCCCCCTCACACACACACACATTATATTAACATACTACCCCCCTCACACACACATTATATTAACATACTACCCCCACTAACTTTGTTTTATCTGCACGCTGTATGGCCTTGTTTCTCTTCACAAATGGGACGGCACCTGTCACGTGGTGCACGTCCCTGACAACAATAGCAGCCACATATAGGGGAAGGGGGGGAACGGATTGTAAGAATCTGCAGCCAATGATAGAACGTGGCTGGTCTCGGGGAAAGGGCCATCCACCAAGTAATAGAGACTTGGGCCATTGCAGGGACCGGGCCAAAATAGTCTTTTTTATTCTTCCCGCCCCAGCCCGCCTCAGAAAATAGTACTGATACTGCACAAAAAAAAAAAAACACTGATAAAATTACATCAGTTTTAACTTATATATATATATATATCAAACTTATTGACATGTTATAAATGTTTCTTTCTTTTTAATGTGCGGTATCATTGCTCTTTATGTATGTGTATGTGTATAAATGTATATATATGTATACATATAAATACACATACATAAAGAGCAATGATGCCGCACATTAAAATGAAAGAAACATTTATAACATGTCAATAATTTTGATATATCTATCTATCTACATATATATATATATATATATATATATATATATATATATATATATATATATTATATGTATATACGTAGGCACACACAACAAATATGTTATGGGATCCCCTATTTTGTCAGTAATTATTAAAGTAATTATGCCTCTTCTATTAAAGGTTCAATTAACATATACTTGCACATATTATAATATATATGTATATATATATATATATTTATGTGTATATGTATTTATGTGTAATATATATATAATATATATTACACATATACACATAAATACACACATACATACTCCAAGTGAAAGTGGGACTTACCTAGGAACCCACGTTCAGCACAGCATCCCAGACAGTCTCTTCTGGTATTGCATTAGAGGAGCTGCTGCTGCACATGCGCAGCAGCTTCATTTCGGCCATCTTAGAATAGCCTAATGTACAGCAGCACCGCGACTGCTGTACATCAGGACAGCTGTCAAATTTTGCGGGGGGCGGTGCGCCTGCGTCAGGGGGGCCCCACAGCCGCAAGGCAAAAGCAACAGAATCGGATCACCAACTGACAGGTGATCCGATCAGATGGCGGCTGGCGGCCGGCGGCGGGGGGCCCTCAGAGAGAGGGGGGCCCGGGGCACGTGCCCCCTGTGACCCCCCTTAATCCGGCTATGGGTACACTGACTTCAGGGGACACTACAGGATTTGCTGGTTCTAGATTTAGAATGCTCTCACTCCTAGTGATCACGCTACTCTCACCTACCTCAGCCATTTTCTCATACTTGCGCTGAGCCTCTAGTACACTAACAGCATGGGCAATGGCTGAAATCACAGTGGGTTCATCTTCATTTTCAGATACACTTGATTGAAACTGGCTTAAAACAGGGTACAACTTAGCAATTTTTCTAGTTTCAGTTTTAACAACGGCTGTACTTACCCCTCCCGCCACATAAGGTGGCGGGGGCGCGCTTGCGCTGAGTTCGCCACGCTTCGCAACGGTTACATCTGCCTTGCGCGCGCTTTTCGTCACGCCTACTTCCGGTTTGCATTCGCTGCTCTGCCACGTGTTACCTTCCATTTGCCTCAATTTTAAACAATCATTATGTTTATTCCTCACTTTCGTTGAGGTAATCAACCATACTTTATCTTTTACAGTATTTAGTACCTCTGCATTAAAACTTCCTATTGTTGGGAAAGGCCTATCACAAGTTTTAGTCATCTTGACCCACGTGTCACAATACACAGTTGCGTATGCACCATATTTCTTACACATGAGAAACCTAGCTGAACCAATAGGGCCTTCCTTAGGCAGTACACTGACCATCTCTAGCGTATGCTTAGCACCCATGTTGAACAATATACCAACTTTGTTGCTACAATCACAGCTAGAGATCTCTAATGCTCGGTGAACGTATTTCCTTTAGCCGCGTTCACTCGCTTATCTCGCACCCGGCGAGGATCCCTAATACAGAAATATCACTGTGGGCCCCAAGGGCTATCAGCTCCTCGATACCCTGGCTCAACCACAAAATCTGCTGAGTTTATTATAACTGGGAGAACAAAGTCAATACAATCAACCAGCCTTTCCAATATAATTCCTCCTAGCTGCTTCACCAATCCGCACTCAAGATGCGGTTAGATCGCACTGCCTACCAATACTAATTATTAGCAAACCTTGCGATCTCTTGGTAGCGCTTTTGCGAAAACACGTTTTCGCATTCGGTATACCTGCCCTGTATACCGTCCTTCAGTTGGGCAATCCGCCTCGTCAGACAGCAACTGAGTACAATGAATAATGAACAGTGTATCTACGTTACAACATCACACACTATACACCTTTTCTGCACAGAAAATCAAAAAATTCCCAACAACAGTAATAATATCTCAGAGGCTTTCACAAGTAATTATACTATGCACATATAATAACTATCAAAACGATTGTTTAAATACGTGGCAAATCTACCGGAAGTTCGCGTACGCACAGCAGGAAATACACATACGCTAAGCAATGCAATACAGTTAAAACGCACAATGACAGAAAAAAGAAACAGTTTTCTCCTTTGTCCCTAAGTTCTAGTTAGCGTGCCCTAGATAATGCAAAACGGACATTCGGTTTCGCAACAAAATTCAGGTTTTGAACACCATGCGTTCTTACCCGTTTATGACGCGTCTCCACCCTTTGTTGAGGAATCGTAATCCGTTGGTCTTGCGTATCATCGGCTATGAAACCTCCAAAGCTCACGAGCCCCCAAATTGTTATGTGCGTATTGTCGCTAACCAATAACGATTGTCGAACCTCGAGTTGTGTTTCCAAAGCACAGAGATTTATTTGCAAATAATAGAATATATATATATATATATGCTTAAGTGAAGTAATAGTAAATACAGCCGTTACTTATCGCAGGCGCTCTGGATCCAGTGCAGTCATTCAATCCTGAAGTCTGGGGACAAGATGTCTGCACTCTGGATCACAAGCTGCTGCTTATATACACAATCACATACAGTAATACAATGAAGATGGAATAGCTTGCATCTATTGGTCCAGGTCTCAGGAAGGTCCAAGGGGTTGTCATCATTGGCCAGTTCATACAAAGGAATCCAAAGGAGGGGGTCATCTCAGCAGGGGGTATGCTCTGCTCTTCCCGCCAAGATTCCTTAGTCTTAAGTAGTTCATAATTCCCTATCATTCATAACTTGTGTATGCACTCTGCGATTCCCTCGCAGAGTGAACCAAACAGTAGGATATGTAACGAGGTTCATTATGATACCACTCATGATGTTATTCCTTCAACCCGTTCCGTGTATTTCATTAATATGCATGTAACTCTGATATAACATATAAATACTACTATATTTCGACATAACTGACTATGTGTTGCAACTACCATTAATGTGTACTATTTTATAAGTATGCGTGTTTGTGCGAATGTATGGTAAAAGACCAATTACTGTTGCTGCCACGTGTAGTGGATGCGTACGCCCTTTCACGCCGTAGCGTGCCCTTGTACGTCGTAGCGTACCGTACGCATCTTTTCAGACAAAGACAACCAAGTTTGCTAGACTTTAATTAAAATGACTTTATCCAATTTGCTGACTTCGACAACAGTATTTACAAGTGTTCAAGGATATTGATTTCTGTTTGACAGCAGTGAACTAAAGCAATGGCTGGAACATCCACCTACCCTTATCTCCTTATTGACTTTGATATCAGTAGCTGAATCACTTACACAAAAAGAGCTTAAAGTATTCTAATGGTGCAATATTCCAAATGGTGAAATATGGACTTACTAATGTATTTACAGTGCATTCGAAAAGTATTCACAGCGCTTCACTTTTTCCACAATTTGTTATGTTACAGCCTTATTTCAAAATGGAATACATTCCTTTTTTCCCCTCAAAATTCTGCACACAATACCCCATAATGACAATGTGAATAAAGTTTTTTTGAGATTTTTGCAAATTTATTAGAAATAAAAAACGAAGAAATCGCATGTACGTAAGTATTCACAGCCTTTGCCATGAAGCTCAAAATTTAGCTCAGGTGCATCCTGTTTCCACTGATCATCCTTGGAGTCCACCTGTGGTAAATTAAGTTGATTGGACACGATTTGCAAAATCACACACCTGTCTATAGAAGGTCCCACAATAGACAGTGCATGTCAGAGCACAAACCAAGCATGAAGTCAAAGGAATTGTCTGTAGATCTCCCAGACAAGATTGTCTTGAGGCACAAATCTGGGGAAGGGTACAGTTAAATATCTGCTTCTTTGAAGGTCCCATGGAGCACAGTGGCCTCCATCATCCGTAAATGGAAGAAATTCAGAACCACCAGGAGTCTTATTAGAGCTGGCCGGCCGTCTAAACTGAGCGATCGGAAGAGAATGGCCCTAGTCAGGGAGGTGACCAAGAACCTGATGATCACTCTGTTAGAGCTACAGCATTCCTCTGTGGAGAGAGGAGAACCCTCCAGAAGGACAACCATCTCTTCAGCAATCCACCAATCAGGCCTGTATGGTGGAGTGGCCAGACGGAAGCCACTCCTTAGTAAAAAGCACATGGCAGGCCACCTGAAGTTTGCTAAGATGCACCTAAAGGACTCTCAGATCATGAGAAACAAAAATTCTCTGGTCTGAGGAGACAAAGATTGAACTCTTTGGCGTGAATTCCAGGCGTCATGTTTGGAGGAAACCAGGCACAGCTCATCACCAGGCTAAAAGTATCCCTACAGTGAAGCATGGGGGTGGCAGCATCATGCTGTGGGGATGTTTTTCAGTGGCAGGAATTGGGAGACTAGTCAGGATAGAGGGAAAGATGACTGTAGCAATGTACAGAGACATCCTGGATGAAAACCTGCTCCAGAGCGCTCTTGACCTCAGACTGGGGTGATGGTTCATCTTTCAACAGGACAACGACCCTAAGCACACAGCCAAGATATCAAAGGAGTGGCTTCAGGACAACACTGTGAATGTCCTTGAGTGGCCCAGCCAGAGCCCAGACTTGAATCCGATTGAATATCTCTGGAGAGATCTGAAAATGACTGTGCATCGATGCTTCCCATCCAAACTGATGGAGCTTGAGAGGTGCTGCAAAGAGCGAAACTGCCCAAAGATAGGTGTGCCAAGCTTGTGGCATCATATTCAAAAAGACTTGGGGCTGTAAATGCTACCAAAGGTGCATCAACAAAGTATTGAGCAAAGGCTCTGAATACTTATGTACATGTGATTTTTTATTTTTTTATTTTTAATAAATTTGCAAAAATCTCCCAAAAACACTTTTCACATTGTCATTATGGGGTACTGGTATTAGATTCTTAAAATCTCTATTTTAGTTATTAAACATAAAACAATAAAATGTTATTGGGCTTGATGAAGTTGGATGCAATTTTAGATAAAAAAAACCAAGACTGAAAAAAATAAAGACATTCACTTGTGTATGCAGAGCTGCATGTATCTAACCAATTTAGCATATCACTATAATGCCTGCACAACTTGATGATTTGTTTAAAGTGTATTATCATGCAGTAAAGATGGCAGTCATCATCAATTTGATAACAATTTGGTAATGATTAATCATATGAAAAGTGGAAAATGTAATTAAACATTGGGCTATCTAGTACGAGCAGTGCCATCTTTCTTCCTGTCTTGTCTGGTCCCACCTGTGCCTCCTTGTGTCATGGTTCTTGAATATTCTTTCTGACACTTGTTATATTACTTTTACATTTTAGGTACAGTATTATACTCCATGAATGTCCAGCACTTTGTCTGTTATTACTCTGCATCTTTGTAATATGATCTTCTTCCCTACTGTACAAAGTTGCAGAAATTTGGGATATCCTATAAATAAATGAAAATAATACTAAATGGATTTATATTTGTTAAGAAAAAAGGTTATCCATGATTAATTATTTGGAAACCATACTAAAATATATTTTCAGATAGTATCTACTGTCATGAAAACTTAACAAAATGGTTCCCGCTCTTTCCAACCTATGCTGGAATAATTGGAATACTATAGATTCTTCATCCTATTATTTTATTGAACCTTCTGGCAATAATTTCTACTTTATCAATCAAATTCTTGGTGAAAACCAAACCTTCTGTCTTATAATTTTTATGCACGTTTTGTCGCTATCCAATAACGATTGTCAAATCTCGATTTGTGTTTCCAACGCACAAATATTTATTCTCAAAAGGTAGCAGAATAATTCAAGCAAAATAAAAATAACTACAGCCGTTACTTATCGCAGGCGCTCTGGATCCATCCAGTGAAGAGCAATTCAGGTCTGAAGTCTGTCGTCAAGATGACTGAACACTAGATGAAAAGCTCCTGCTTATATGCAAACAGAAATACAGTAAAACAATGGAGATGGTGTGGCTTGCTTCCATTGGTCCAGGCTTCAGGAAGGTCCAGGGGGTTGCAGATCATAGGCTAGTTCAAACTAAAGAATCCAAAGGTGGGGGTCATCTCTCCAGGGGATGTGCTCTGTTCTTTCCGCCAAGACTCCAGTTTCAACTAGTCCATTAGCATTTTATAGTCAGCATCATATTAAAGGTTTATTCCCTAACATTAATAACTAAAGTATGCAATGTGCAATCTCTTCGCCGAATGAACCGGACAGCTGCTGATGAAAAGGGGATTAAAATGATATCAGACATGACACATTTCCTTTAACCTGAACCATAGGTTTTACTAATATGCATATAACTTATAATATTAAACATGAATACTACTATATTTCGACATAAATGACTATGTGTTGCAACTACGATTAATGTGTACTATTTACAACTATATGTTTGTGCGAATGTGTGTAAAAGTGTAGAAACTGTTTTTTGTCACGTGTTGCGGCTGGATACGCCCTTCCACGCCGTAGCGTGCTCTACGCATATTTTCGGACAAAGACAACCAAGTTTGCTCGATATTAATTGAAATTACTTTATCCAATTTGCTGACTTCCACATTCTAAAGTCTTTATTAATTTGGACCACATCAACAGCTTGGACAAAATCAATGCGGCTTTAATTCTCTATAAAGACTTGACAACACAAATGTAACATGCAAAGTTTTTTTGTGGCAGGTGTGCCTTGTTTCCCTTCTACCCCAACCTCTAAGTTTATTCCCTGATGTGCTTTTTGTATTATTCCACAGAATTCTTATTTATCTACCTTTTTCTATATAAGTATTGTGACAAATTATTAAATATTTGTCTATAGGTCTGTTCGGTTTCTCTCTAAACAACTTTAAAAAATAAAGCTGGATGTATGAACTTTTGTATAATATAGAGGTGCATTTGTGAAAGAATAATGTTTATTAATATTCTTATTGCGATAGCTACTGTACTGTATGTGGTTGTAAGTTGTTAATAAATCAAAAATATAAGATTGCTATATAATAAAAATATTTTCTTTAATGTCAACATACCTAGAGAATGCCCTGAATTATCTGCTGCTAACAGTTAGCCATACCAGTCTTCCAGAGCCACATCCACTCCATCGGTTCACCACAACCCCTTCAACAACACACAGCCTTTTAGTGGCGGAACATGTTTTTTTATAGGACATGTCCAGCCAAAACAGACTAGCTCTTAACAAGTGCACTTAAGGAATAGTGTTACACATACATGATAGATAGCTATTGATACAGTGTTGAAACAACATGATTTTATTGTTGTCATTGAATTATATGTAACTCCAGATCCTAATGTGCACTTGTATAGGGAGTGTAGACAGTGTCGGACTGGGGCATGAAGACTGGGGGACTGCAACCAGAGGGTGTGTGGCCAGCCATCATAGAGGCGAGACCAGACACTAGAGGGGGAGTGGTCAGCCCACAAAGGACAGATAGCACCATAGTGTAGTATATAAAGAATGCAGTGTGTATATAAAGAGTACACAGTCTTGACCTGCCTCTTAGATTTGGCAGAACAGTCACCAAAAATTGGGATTGTCCCACTAGACCAGGCTTGGCTAACCTGTGGCACTCCAGGTGTTGTGAAACTACGAGCCCCAGCATGCTTTGCCAATATATAGCAGCTTATTGCTGGAAGGGTATGCTCGGACTTGTAGTTTCACAACACCTGGAGTGCCACAGGCTAGCCAAGCCTGAATTAGACTCAGAACATTTGACAGACTGTCCTACCTGTTCTTATCACTTTTACCACCTGTGGCTGCTGTTTTCTTTAGTTGCGGCTTGTCTGGATCCTGGAATGTCGGGGGCCCTATTTAGAAAAAATAATGGGTACATTTAGAAAATTCCAACCAGCCCCGTTGTTAAATCATTAGGACTCACAATTAATACTTAGGCCTTCCTCCAGCCCCAACATTAAAGTAATAGTATTCCCATTTAATAAACCTATTTCCCTCCCTCCAGACAACCCCTGCAATAAATTAATCGCATTTACATATAATAAATATACTTATTTCCTGCAATCGTCAATGCCAATAAATAATTAATATTCACATGTAATAAATAGACCTCATGCTCCTCAAACTCAGCCCCACATTCAGATAATAGCCCCCAAACCACCCCATCTTAAATTAATAGTCCCCACTATAAAATTAAATTGCCCCACCTTCACCCTACAAACAAAATAACACACATTATTTAGCCACCACCTACCACACACACATTACATTGCCACAAGCCCGCTGTGCCATCACACACACATTACTGTGCCCCTTAATCACCATGCTGTGCCTCCTTATTATCACACTGCGCCCTCCATGCTGCTTTTGCTCCCCCCTCTCCTGGCCCCCCTTTATCACCCTGTACCATGCTGTCTGTGCTCCCCCTTCACTCTCTGCCATGCTGTCTGTGCTCCCACTTTTCTCTGCCGTGCTCCCCCTTCACTCTGCCATGCTCCCCCCTTGCTTCCGTTCCTTCACCTACCTTTTCTATCGGATTCTTTCTTCTCTTCTTCTCTTCTCTTCTGTCTTCCTCCCGACAGGAGAGGAGGGGCGCCGGCGCCACTGTCATGTGAGTATTCTTTTTTTTTAAGTTTCCTGCTCGCCCCATCAACGAAGAGGAGAGGGATCAGGGTCGGGGCCTATCGGGGAATAGCCCAGTCCCCCGGCGGGCCAGTCCGACCTTGAGTGTAGAGACAGAGGAGGAGGAGCCGCTGGCTGCGGTCAGTGCAGTGCTTCCTCAGCTGCTGGAAACCACACCACCCTGCATGCTTAAGTAGCAAAAGTGGAAAATAATGACACAGCCAGAGGCAGGCTGGCTGGTCCCATAGTGGGCTAGCATGGGCTGGGTCACCAGCATTTTTTTCTTTTAAAATGTTCCTTATAGGCTGCTGAGTTGAGTATTGCCCACCGGGATAAAATTTGCCAGCCCACCCCTGGACACAGCCCACTGGAGAAGGGCAGATTGGCACTAAGGGCAGAGGAGAAGTGTAGCAACGTGACTGAGGAAGGGGGCATGGTCATCGCTGGGACTGCAGCCTGTATAGTGAGAGCTGCCGGTGAAGTGGAAGGAGAGGCAGCACAGCAAGGGCATGGTAGTTTGCCAGTGAGCCCTGCACCCGACATGTGATACAGGGAAGGGAGAGATGTAATGAGAATCCAATTAGCTACAGTTTGAGGAACTGAAGAATCCTAGAAAAAAAGGAAGATTGAATGCAATAAGGTGCTCATGCACTGCTTAAACTCACCTTAAATAAAATAGTGTGGGGTATTCATGAAGGTAGTCTGCAAATAAAATAACTTCTTTAATTATGAAACACTGGTATTCTGTGTTCAGATATCATCATTCTTATGCTGAGACGATTAGTGCTGGTTTATACTCTCCTTGATTCCATTTAATGCTTTTTCTCAATATTTTGGTGTAGCCCATCCATGGACAGGCTATTGTTTTGATATGCATTTTTGAGATCTGTTAGAAGCCTAGCTAAATGTATTTTCTTGTATCAACAACCACTAACTGTATTGAGCGTATTGGCAGAGAGCTCAACATGATAACTGGCACTTCATTGGAGTAAATGGTTCTCCAGTGACCAATGCTTGTCTTAGGGTTGTAGATGGTTGGACCAGTATATAATGTCTGGCAATGAAACACTTGGGGTCCTACTGTATGAATGTTAATGTATGAGGCTGCTCAGCTAGGTAATGGCAGTAACCAAGTGATTTAATTTCATGACAGAGCGTTCTACAGCCTGGCCTGAATTCCTATATTTGAGAAATGTTACTGGAGGTACTGTGGAGATACAAAACTCTTTGTCACTAAACCATACTTGCCAACTCTCCCGGAATGTCCGGGAGACTCCCGCATTTTGCGAGAGTCTCCCGGACTCCCAGGCGAGTGTGGCAATCTCCCGAATTCTGTCCACTTCACTAGGAAGTGCCCCACTTCCTAGTGAAGTGCCCCACTTCCTAGTGAAGCGGGCACAATTAGATCCCAAACACCGCGATTCCCGGTGAATCGCGGCATTTAGCGCCGAAATCGCGTCATTTTGGCACCCCGCCCCCCGCACGATCACCTGCTGCAGAGAGTCTCCCGGACACCAACTTAAAAAAGTTGGTAAGTATGCACTAAACATATACTATAGTAAAGCTTTCAAAAATGTTAAGACTGAAAGTATTACCCCCCCCCCCTTATCACAGGGAGATTGTCCCAACAGGGCACTTAAATTGCAATTGACAATCTTTGCTGCATGAAAAACATACAGAATGAAACCTGTCACTCTCAGGACTAGCTAGGACTGGGTGCAAGGGATCCATTGTGAGCCTACATATCTGTACTCTTTTAACCCATTCAGTGCCACCTCACTTATATTGAGTTGTGACACTGCAGTAGAATTTATGTAATGTGACAATCAAGCTGTCAGCTCTCTGTACAACAGTCTGCACATAAACCTGAAAGTTTTTTTTTTATTCAACAACCCAGCAAGCTCATCATGTATACAAAAGTGTCAATGTCTGAAACAAGAACAAAGTCTTATTTTTTCAAAAATGATTATATATCGTAGTAAAAATATGTCTTGAATTTATTGCTAACTTCCATTTTGCCCCAACAAATTATTTCTCGTCATAGAAACCTAGCATTTAATGGAATCTAAAGTTTTAAATTAGGGTGGTATTAAATCATATATTTTTGAGTCCCTGTTTTAACTGCCTCTTTCTCTTTATTTCTCTCAAAGAGTACAAGTTGGATACATTTCAGAAAACATTTTGTTAACCTTTTTACTAAGCAAAACATTGTAATTTGTAACAGAGGTACACTTGTAATCCTCAGCTGACCAGGATAAGGGAGGGCCGCAGATGCATGTTGCTGTGGGCAAGTTTGTTTTACATTCATCTGAACTATTTGTCTTTGTAGACCAAGTCAGCACATGTTTGTAATCATCAGCAACTCAATACAGCCTGATAGCAATAACAGGCCTGCATTTTCTTTTTCTATAAGCACATGTTCCTTGTTTGCCTTCATTTTCCAGTTAGTACAGTGCACCAACCAGTGCTGAGTGTTTTCTTAAGAAGGAACAAAGGCCCTTTCAGACTCTCTGCAGATGAAGCTGAAATCCTATCTACAGGAGCAAAAGTCCTGGCTTCTCCATAGACTGGGGATTTGAATGCCAATTCCAACCTCTGCTCTGAGTTTATTAAACATTTCATGAAATCTGTGAATTGATTTACTATGATGTCGGTAAAATAGTTAACTTTGATGCGATGCCTGCTCACTTAATTTGCCAATTTCCAGAAATGTAACTGAAAAGCAGTTTGTTCTTAACATACCGTCTGCCGTCAAGTATTTCATTCTGTAGTGATTAGATTATCATATGCTCTATAGTCTAGCCAAATAATTACATACCATTTCACTAGAAGGGCGTTTGCTAAGTGGCCCTTAAAATCATTTTTTTATAGGCTCCACCTGTACAAGTGGCATGTTGGGAATAATGATTAAGCGAGCCTTATTTTCATTCCTACATTCTTTCTAACAGTCTGATGAAGATGTATTGCTGCATGTGTTCATAGCCATGTTATATTATTTCATGGAGAAATCTGATTATTATGGCTGATCAAAAAAAATAGCAGCACTCCTCATAACAGTCAAAGTCCAAGGGGTAGGCCTTTCAAATGTAACCCATCTTAGCTCCCTTCATATGAGCTTATGTAGATGGAGTAGAGTTAATTGTAGTGACTATTCATCGTGGTTTAGGGTTAAAATGAAAATCTATACAATCTTGTGACAGATCCCTGATTAGTTTAACTGTAACTAGCTCAGGATATTTAAATTTATTGCAAAAAACATTTGGGGGTATATTTTCTAAAGTGCGGGTTTGAAAAAGTCGAGATGTTACTAAAGCAACCAATCAGATTCTATTTGTCATTTTGTAGACTGTACAAAAAGGATAAAGAGAATCTGATTGGTTGCTATAGGAAACATCTCCACTTTTTCAAACCCGCAGTTTAGTAAATATACCCCTTGGTGTAATGTTGCAAAAAAAACAGTTGGACCAATGAAGAATATTTTAGTCCATATGTGCACTTTTCTCAAACACTTTGAATCTGTGCAATAACGTGTATAATCTTTTCAGTGCCATCATTGTAAGGTGAAAATGGTCGACATTTAGGAGGTCTCCAATAAGCTGCAGCCAAGTTCATTGACTTGGGAGGCACCTGGATTACATCAAAGGGGATCGCTAATTAGACACTTTAGGAAAGCAATCTAATAGTGAAGACTACCCAAAGTCAAACACTATAAAATTTAAATGGTTAGAATAAGAAGTAAGTAAGTTATTCCTGGCTAAATAGAGACAATTAGGATGGACTCCTGATAGTAAAAGAGTTAAATAACCCACTACTTAGGCATTTATGACCTCATATCCCCCTGTCACTAAAAGCTTATACATAGCTAACAAGCAATCAGTGCAATGTCTTCATTCGCAAACATTTAAATCTGTAATTGAAAGATCTTTCATGAATTAAATTCATTCAAAATTTTACATTGTAGTCCTATATAATTGTGTAACTTACTGGAGCAAAGAACAAAAGTTACATTTACAATGTAAAATATAATTAAATACAAACACAAATACAAAATGCTAATTAATTTCAACTAAATAAATTGAAATGAATTTAAACCAAAACATCTGTTTTTCCCCTTTAAAACTCTTTTCATGTGGCAGTCCAAATGAAATTGTAAATTATGCAATGGGAATAGATGGCTTCATATAATATAGCAGCTACATTAATGAATTAAGTACTAGCAGATGGAGAGGTCAATCCACAGTCATCAGACCCGTTTAGTTACTGGTGCCAATCATAATCACTGTATCTTGTTGCAGAGGCACCCGCAACCATTACACCAACTGACGTACATGCATCTCCATTCAATACACATACATCTCTTACTGTACTCAGACTATGTTAGATTGTCCCTTCCATCTCACATTTCGCCTCTCCAGTCTTAAGGAGGCACAAATGTTAGATGCAACCAAATCTGCACATATGTCTACACCATTCTGTGTGCACCTGTGCAGTATGGAAAAGCATATTTTATGATCGACTAACAGGTGTAGGTCAAGCACAATATGAGCTCCTTAGTTGTGATGGACTTTTTTTTTTTAAATAGATCACCAATCTCAATCTTTATTTGAACCCCCTATCTAGTAGAATTAGGACCTAGGCTGTTCTGGAGATCATCGCTCTCTCATTCATTCTCATTCACATCTGCTGCTATAATAACCTTCAAAAACCACAAGGGGTTGGGTACCTTATAGCGATGATAGAAAAGCCGACATCGGATACACCGACATGATCACACTGAAGCTGTAATTCCCGACAGAGTGGTAATAGCGACAGCTTAAAAATACACGTGAAACAAGTCCAAGGATTGGAGATCCCAGCGGGCTACAATGATGACACTTTGAAGGGCGACACTATAATTCGTGCTGTTAAGGTGGTAATTTAAGAAGGCACCGGCTGTACAATGTACTAGGCTTTTATAAACAACATCATTAATAGAATAGTTTGACTTGTTAAGAAATCTTAACATTGTGTAGTATGTCCTTAACAAATGAACACAGTTGTTGCCTAATTAATTTAATTGAGAGAGTCTGTGGACTATTTAAAAGCTCCTATGAGACCAACAGTATGCTTTGAGAGAGTCTGCAGTGTGGACAAAACAAGTCAGTGTGAATTGGTCAGATCGGCTGCTTTGAGTTCGTGCCTTTGATGCTGGAGTCCAATAGCTTCTGCTGTTTCCACTACTAATAGCGCATGGCTTATGCCGTGAGTGCAGGGCCGGACTGGCCATCTGCCACTTCTGGCAAATGCCAGAAGGGCCGATGAGCAGATGGACCGGTCCGGTCCCGGGCAGTCAGTGCAGTGTGTACGCTGTCAGTATACTGATACGCTGTCAGTGTACTGACAGCGTACAGGAGGGCGTGATAAATGTAATGTTTTATTACAATGTGGCCACGCCCTTTTCGGCGCCTCCGCTTTGCGCCGGCACACAATTTCTTTCCTACTGGACCCGAGGTGGGCCTATGTACTTTAAATGCCAGGGCTCATTTTTAGTCCCAGCCCGGCCCTGCGTGAGTGCATTGTGAACACCTACTAAGTGAACACCTACTAAGCTGGATAAAAAAGAGATCATCAATCACAGTTTTTAAATTAATCCTTATATATATTTGGGACTTGGACTATATCAGGATACTTATGGGGACGATTGTTCTTAATTGAACAATACAAATGTTTTTATTTAAATAAGCCAATTAGCAACATAAAATATATATATATATATACCGCGCTCGGTTAGTCCAATATATATTTTACCTACACACCAATATAAATGCCATATATGTATACAAAATAAAAAGACGGTTGTTGTCAACACTTATCTTTAACAATAAATATATACCTGCTATAGACATTTTGTGTGTTGTTTAACCTAGCGCTGATCATTTTTCTATGCTCCAACTGGGTTTCAGGCACATTTAAAATGCTACATGTGGTTATACCTGTAGAATACTGTGATCATGGAATGCTAGTGGGTAAGATTCTCCAGAATGCCACTAACTGGTGGTGAAATGGCTACAGGGAAAATGACTGAAGCTGGAAATATCCTGTAATATGTCTGAATATTGGGGACTTGTGTTTTCAGTCCCCACTGGCAATAACCCAGCCATGTCTACTGGAAATCTGAAAAATCTGAAACTGCCACCTGACTTCGAAAAGGGCCTAAGCTAAATACCTGTTTAACAACTACTTTCCACATTTGCCAATTGTAAAAATCTGTACATTTTTGCTGTACTTGACAATTCAAAGCTCTTCTCTGTTCCTGTCCTGATTTCACTGAAACTTAGATTATATCAGTCTCAGTATCAGTATTTTTAGTTACGTCTCCATTCTAAGCAAGCACTGTCATTATCAGTACATTTTTCATATAGCTCTGTTCCATCTACTCAATACTGTCATGAAGACAAAACATTCCTTGAACTGCAGACAATAGCCAGCATTAGACGTTTAAAATAACAAGGTCAATTTGAACAGTAATGGGCAAAGCGCCAGATTATTTTGAATACACATTAGTAAAATAGTATAGTTATAAGTTACAGCATTTTTTAATTTCAAACACACAAATTGTTTTAAGATTTGTCTAAGTAGATTTACTTATGTGGACATATTTGCCTCTACATAAAAAATTAAGGAAACGCTCATCCCCCAACCAGTATGCCTGGTATGAAAATCACCAGAAGTGTTCTTATAACGCTTTTAATTTTGTATTCCCTAAGAATGCCTGAATAATTTAACATGATAACCGATAGCCCTGTGTAAGAAACCACCAGTCCACACAGCAAAGTTCTGCAACCCTCTTACCGACAGTGATGCTTCACAGGGATGGAAGGCAGAGAAGCACCACCCTCCTGACCTGCTACAAAGTTGTGAGATGTAAAGGATAAATCATGTTTTTACTTACCTTTGTTTACTGACAAATGACAGACAAAAATGAGGACAGTGAACACAAGTCATGGAAACTACAGCACAACAGAATAAGTTCAAATATATGAGACAGGCGAAAGCTGGATGATGTAGTTAGGGGCAAGTCACAACAGAACAGCAAGTCCATTGTGGCATTGAAGATATTAAACAGGGCTTGAAAATACTTGAATAATGTTAGATGGCACTCATGGCTCTGGATCTCTCGTTAGGTGCATGAATGCTCACAACCTCATCTGGATTAGGGAAGGTAAAAAGTGGAAAACCATCTTCAACACGTGCTGGTTACTGTGAATACTGCGTTATGCCATTCAGCTTTTGCAATGACCAGCAGTCTTCCAACATTTCTTTAACACAATCTTCTCAGACTATCTCTATCAATATGTTATCATCTATCTATATGATATTCTGATATTCTTATCTACTTTTCAGGTCATCTTCCAATCCCATATGATATGTGTCCATCTGCATCTTCCAGCCTGGGGCTGGTTTTCACTATGACAGGAAGACTCAATGCTTGTGGTTCCCCTGATAATGTGGAAATTAGCTCAGGCTGTCTAGTGCTGGGACCAGTTTTTTATACTTTAAACAAGGTCAGCTCTGTGATATTGCACTGGTGCTGCGGTCAGGGGGGGTCATAACTTTAATTTTTGAATCCGAGCAAATTTCACCAAGATTCATAAATTTCGTGCTGAAATTCAGCCAAATTACAATAAACAATTCCTGGGCTTTACACAACCTTAATTTCCAGGTTTATTACACAACTTAAATCTTTATACAAGACTACTTGTAACATATCCTCACATAGGCTAGTTACACACTATAGGAAAAATAAACAATTAGTGATTTATAAAGGAAAAATAAAATCCCTATCAGCATGCCTATTCATGTGTACACTCTGTACACGATCATGTGTACACACTGTACACGATCATGTGTACACACTGTACACGATCATGTGTACACACTGTACACGATTACCTTCAGATATGTGCTCTACATCTGTCATAACCATCAACTGGCAGTCAGACCGTCACTCAGCAGTGTGTACCTAGCCTCACAAATCCAATTTCCTTTTCACTGATTTAAATCTCAGAAGAGAGTTTCTGTATATCCAAATACTTCCTTAATACATATTATATGCAATTGTAGGACAGTACCTTATTGAAGAGTTGGCTAAAAAATGAAGGGCAAATACGTTTTTAAAACATGATTCCTATTTCCAAGCATTGTTCCCACACATCCTATTACTTAGACAAACAAATGAAATACATTGTGAACATACTGTATGTTATTACAGTTAAGCATTTGCCCTACACATTTTGACATTATTTTTTTACTTTCTTGCAGTGCATCTTTTATATTATAAAAAAGGCAGATGTTGCAATCATCCAGGGCCCAGGAGAGTAGTGGGGCTTATCATGTTGGATCCACCTGAACTGTGAGCCTGCCTCTGCCTGTTTCTTTTTATTTGTTATTTTTTTTTTTACAAACTTTTATTCCTTTCTGTTTTATATTGTTTTGAATGGCATAGGGTGAAGGCCAGTGGTCCTGGTCTGGCCAGCTTGGCCAAAGAGGGTTATTCCTAGTGGCTGTCCCGTCACCAGGGTCCAGCCACCATATAAAATATAATGCCGCTGACAACACAAGCACACTCTTCTTATTACTGACTTACTCTATGACAGGCTATGGCAGGACACTTAGGATGTCAGACACAGTGCACTCCATTTCCCTTCAACTCTGTTCCTTGCCGTTCATTCCTCTCTGTTCCTCAGCTATTTTCCCCGTTCGTCCCCTACTCTCAGTTCCTCCTCCTCTCCCCCCATTCCTATCCCTTCATCCCTGTTACTCTCCTACCCTACCCCTTCACATGGCCCAACTCTACATCAATCCTTTGGCACATGTGGAGCTGGTGCTGACTGCATTGAAAACAGACCGAGCAGCCTGCCTCCCACTGCATTCAAATGTCTGCAAAGCAGGTAAGTGTGGTGGTGGTGGCGGTGAAGTAATGTCATGTGAGTGGTACCAATGTAATATAGTGGGATTTTTAATGTAATATGAGGGCTTGTGAGGGTTACTAATGTAAAATGAAGACAGGTAGGGGCTATTTATGTAATGTGGGTTGTTAATTTGATCTAAATAAATATTATTATTATTATTATTATTAATAATAATATGGGATCTTTGCATATTAAATGTAGGGTTGGTGGTGTTATTATTATATTGTAGAGGTTGATAATGCAATATAGGGTCTCTTTATTAAAAGTGGGGGATAAGAATTTAATATTGAAGCTGGTTGGGGTGAATGAGTTCTATCAATTTATTTATTTTAAACATTTTATTTTTGCAAGGTCACATGGGAAAAGTTTACAACTGACAATATGAATTCACAAATTTAAATAACAAAAACAAGCACACAGAGTCTACAACCAGCGTAGAAGTATAACTCAATGCATCACCAATAAGGTTATAAATGAGGAGAAAGACTGACCAAGAATTTTTGCTACAGAGTAGAGAAAATAAGAGAAAGGGGGAGAGCAAATAAGAGGTAGAAAGAGAAGAAGGGAATTGTAGAGAAAGGGTGAGGAGTGGCTAGATCCAAAGTGAGGAATGTAAGGAGCTAGTAAAAAGAAAAAATAAGCAACAAAAGATGAGGGAGGGGGAAGAGATAGCAATACCTATTTATGTGAATGGCTAGTGAGCCAGGAAAAAGGAGATCCACTGGTCCCAACCCTTGGTGAAAGCTCTCGAGGAGTTGCGGATGATGCTGGTCTTATATTCCATTTGATGTGTCTACCAGACTCTATAAATTATGGTCTGTAGGGAGGGGGAGGATTGCTGCCGCCAGTCCACTGGTATTTGGCAGATAACTGCAGAGAGAATTTGTCTAATTAGTTTGTTCTGATGGCGGGTCGCCGAGGGAACTCCCAGAGGAAGAAGAAAATATTTTAGCTCCAGGGGAATATCCACCTGAAGAATTTGAAGAATTGATTGAATCAAGTGTTGGATCTCAGTCCAGAAACTTGTCAGTTTTGGGCACGTCCACCAAAAATAGAGGTAAGTGCCTTCGTGGGAGCACCCCCACCAACACCGATGAGAGGAGTCAGGGAGGATTCTATAAAGTCGTGAAGGGTCACAATACCATCGGTATAGCACCTTATAGATATTCTCCTTAATTCTGACACAAATAGAACTGGAAGAAGCATTCTCATCATCATCATCATTATTTATTTATATAGCGCCACTAATTCCGCAGCGCTGTACAGAGAACTCTTTCACATCAGTCCCTGCCCCATTGGAGCTTACAGTCTAAATTCCCTAATATAGACACACACTCACACACAGACACAGACAGACAGAGAGGGAGACAGACAGAGAGAGAGAGACTAGGGTCAATTTTGATAGCAGCCAATTAACCTACCAGTATGTTTTTGGAGTGTGGGAGGAAACAGGAGCATCCGGAGGAGACCCACGCAAACACAGGGATAAAAGACAAACTCCACACAGATAAGGCCATGGTCGGGAATCGAAATCATGACCCCAGTGCTGTGAGGCAGAAGTGCTAACCACTAGGCCACTGAGTTGCCTGAGTTGAGTTGATTCTCAAGGATCTCAGACCATTCCTCATCTAGTAACGCCTCACAAAGGTCATGTCTCCAGGCTAGTTCATGAGGGTCCCGAAGACTCAAAAGTAGAGGGAGCTAGCTCATAGTACAATGTACAGATGAAACCTTTTGTTGAGGATTGAAGTAAACAGAGAGATTCGAAGGTAGAGAGAGGGTGGGAGGAAAGGCGGTCTTTGACTGCATTATGAAATGGCGTAGTTATAGAGATTGGCAGAACTGTTTTGAGGGGATGTGAAAGCAAGATTTGATGTTTGAAAATTGCGGTAAAATCGTGGAAGAAGTTAGATGAAGAAGATATGTGACTCTCCGCGACTGCCACGGATTAAATGAGTTAGGAAGATGTCCCGGGGAGAAATCTGGGGAGTTAAACAACGGTATCACAGGAGAGCGTTGAGGTGAGAGGACGTATTTTTGGGAAGATGAATTCAAACTGGCTAGGGAATGTGAGATAACTGGGTGGAGTAGAAAGAGTTTTGGGTGACGGGGATACACTGAAGAGAAGAGAGCGAGAGCAGTCCCAGACCCTAAGCCTCACATTTAGACCATACTCTGCAATCTGTTGAACCACACCATAGAACACATTGAGCGAGTTCGGCGGAGAGGTAGTATCGGTGGAAATAAGGAATCCCCAGGCCCCCTCCTCCACTAGGATCTCTTAAGGACATTAGGGCCCAGGGCAGTTTGCCTGACCAGATAAATTTAGAGGCGTGAAATATTAGGAATTTAAAAACGTAAGGTGGGATACGGATGAGGAGAGTCTGAAAATGGTAAAGCAATCTGGGAAGGATAGTCATTTTAACGGCATTAATGCGGCCAATCCAAGATATATAAAGATGTGACCAATCGGTAAGATCTAACTTTATTTGGTCCAGGAGATGTGGAAAATTTGCTTGATACAGGTTGCGGCAATGTTTAGTAATAAAAGCTCCCAGGTACTTGATTTTTTGGAGGTGCCACTGCAATGGAAAATAACTCTCCAGGAGTGTCTTGACAGAGATAGATACATTAAAGTTCAAAACCTCAGTCTTGCCCAAATTGATCTTGTAGCCCAAAAAGTGGCTCTATAGATCCAGCTTGTCAAAGTGGGGAGACATAGAAGTGGTAGGATGGTTGATGGACAGTAGGGCATCATCAGCATAGAGTGAAATTTTATGGGTAGAAGGGCTCACAGGTATACCAGTTATCTCCTGGTTGGCCTGGATCCTGGCGGCCAAATGCTCAATGATGAGAGCAAATATAAGTGGGGAGGGGTACCGGGGTCAGACCATCTGCAGAAATAGTAGCCAAAGGAGAGCAGTATAGGGCCAAGATGCCTTTAAAAGGAGGATGAGAAGAGAGAAGAGAGAAAACTCCCTGAATTCTCTGACTATCGTTGATGGACCATAGGTGATATCACCTGAGGGAGACTGTCAAATATGTCAACATGATTCAGTGCTAATTTTGTAATAGTGTAAATAGTGAGTCTATCTGAGGGAGCAGGGCTTTCTATTTGCATGGATGTGATCCACTTTTGTGATTTTCAAGGCTACCTACTACATCTTGTCATGCCATAGCTGTAGAAACATACTGTCACATGCCAGACACTCTGATGTACTTCTTGGAGTCTGGCGCGCTCTCTTGCCTCCTTTGCATGGCACTAAGGTTTCCTCCGCTTCCCGGCACCATCACCTATATACGAAGATGGAGACTGTCATCTTTGATTCCTGCGCATTTGTGCGCATCTCCACTCTCTTTGATTCCTCTTCTCTTATTAGCCTGCAGTCTACATGTCCCCATTGACCTCCCACTATATAACTTGACTTACAACACCAGTTTCGGAAGTCTTCTGGCTCTTCCAGATAAGTTGTCTCCTGGCTTCTCCATCGTGTTCCTGGTTATTTCCATTAGTTCCAGTGTATGTCTGGTTACAACATACCATTTCCCTATGTTCCTGATTATTTCCATCTGTTCCAGTGTGTCACAGCTTATTACATCCATTCCAGTGGTTTTGTGGTTATTCCATCCACACCAGTGTGTTACTGGTAATTCCATCCATGCCAATGAGTCCGATACCTGTACGGAGGGCAACAACCTGCAACGGGATAGCAGCCAAGCCCATACCTCCTGGAGAAACCTACCCTTAGTTAAAATCAGTGTCTCGTAATTAGAATCAAACTGGCTGTTTGAATCCTAAAGTTCCCGTGTGGTTCCTGACACATACTCCTGTCCTGGATAGGAATAATGGACAGTAGGCTTTGTCACGTCATTGTCCCTATGATTGTGTCGCTGACCTCCGGCCTGTTGTGTCCTTCATCTATCCTTTATCTATTCATATATATTTCAGAAAACCTGGACAGAGACTTCATCAGAAAATCCTCCTCTTCTGCTGCAGCAGGTTTCTTCATTCTTGAGAATAAGAACTGCACTCTCAGACTCTTAGAAACCTTAACAAAAGCTCTATTAAAAAAACTTTATCCTCTTCCTTTGATATCTCAACGTTTTAATCACATCCCAAGAACCTCAGGGCTTTATTTAGAGCAGGTCGGAATTTTGTGGTCTGAATGTCCAGTAAGGGACAATTTACAAACAGAAATTTACGGCCTAATGTTTGTATATTAAGTTGCATGAGTTGCTTGTATCTTAAGAAGCAACTGAAAATACACTATAAATATGTGACCAGTAAATACACTGCAGTTATCGTCAACTTGATGATAATGACATTCTTAATTTGTATAACGAGGCGCAAGCATGGATCACTCTATTAGGGTTTTTATTTTTTCTTATTGATACTTAACATAGAAACATAGAATTTAACGGCAGATAAGAACCACTTGGCCCATCTAGTCTGCCCATTTTTGAGCCTATGGTAACCTCAAACGCTATTTGATCCTTAATTCTTTGTAAGGATATCCTTATGTCTATCCCAAGCATGTTTAAATTGCTCTACTGTATTAGCATCTACCACATTCGAAGGGAGGCTACTCCACTTATCCACTACACTTTCTGGGAAGTTATTTTTCCTCAAATTTTCACTGAACCTACTTCCCTCCAGTGTCAGTGCATGTCCTCATGTTCTAA
The DNA here is from genome assembly GCF_038048845.1 of Mixophyes fleayi. Taxonomy (NCBI): domain Eukaryota; kingdom Metazoa; phylum Chordata; class Amphibia; order Anura; family Limnodynastidae; genus Mixophyes; species Mixophyes fleayi. The sequence continues at coordinate 147,977,693 of NC_134405.1, read as the reverse complement.
TACTTCTCTTCCTTTGAAAAATGTTTTCCTCCAGTACCTTTAAACTACATACTTGTGACACTACAAGTGCTCATGTGCTTGCTGACACTTGTAGTGTGACAAGTATAAACTTTTTAATCAGGAAATATTAAGTGTTGCCACATCATAAAAATATAAATATTGCCCCACTGGTGATGAATTATTATGCCACTGTAATATAATAAAAATAAAAATCCCTTACATATAATTTATTAATTAAATTTGGTCCACTAAATTATTCATAAAATATTTTGTCCCTAGTAAGAAAATTAATAATCATTTTGCCCCTCTACAACAAAAAACATACTTTACTTAAACTTCCATTGTGCCTCCTGTTATATTAACATTGACATTCAATCTCTGTCGAGTTTCAGTTTGTGTTTAATCTCCGGTGAGTTTGACTGCAACATGGGAGAGATAGGTGTTTTAAAATCGACGCAAATTGCCAGAGAATAGATTTTGGAAAGTGAAAATCTTTGGTTATCTCTCGTGATTTTCAGCGATTTTAAATTGCTGAAAAATTTGCCGCTTGATACATTTCCCCCCTAATTTTAATTTAAGAGATAAATCAGTATAAACTAAGCAGTAGTTTAGGAAAGGAGTGAAGGAGAATAGGTGTGCACTCTGATGTGCACTGGGTAGATAATCCATGTGTGCCAGTGCAGGCCCACTATTAATATATTCATGTCATGAAAGCTGATATTGGCTGCGTTTATCACTATAGATGTTGATGGAATGGCTACTGCAGTTAACAATAGCTGAATGTTTATATCAGATTAACAGCCTAGTTTACAGTTGGACAGAAGTCCATTTGGTGTATGGATGGTCGAGCGTGGTCTGTTATGTTCAAATGTTTCACCAATACCACCACTATGCTGATGACATGCAAATCTATCTTTCCTCCCCTGACCTCTCTCCCACCTTCCTAAGCCAGGTATCTAGATGTCACTCTGCTGGATGTCACAGCGCTTCCTGAACCTCAACATCTCTAAATCCGAGATCATCATCTTTCCTCCTGCCAATGTTGCTATCCCTCCCAATATCTTCCTCTTGGTTGACAACATCACTCTTTCTCCTGTCACCCAAGCCCGCTGCCTTGGAGTCACCCTTGACTCAGCCCTCAGCTTTACCCCTCACATTCAGTACCTCACCAAATCCTGCCACTCCCTCCTCCGTAACATCACGGAAATCCGTCTCTTTCTCTCTCAGGAAGCAATCAAAATCCTGGTCCATTCAGCATAATTTCTCATCTCAACTGTTGCAACCTCCTTATTAGCTCCCTATCCATTTCAAAGTCCTTATCAACTCTTCTCTCCCTTATATCTCTGACCTTGTCTCGAGGTACATGCTTAGCCGGCCACTCCACTCTGCCTCAAGTCACCTCTCATTACCTACTCCTGTGCTTAATCCAAGACTTCTGCTGCACTACCTTTAATCTTTGGAACTCCCTACCCTATCTCACTCGACTCTCTCCCAACATTCAGTCCTTCAAACGCTCACTCAAAATTCTCCTTTTCAAGTTTGCCTATCCTACCACCTGCTAACCATTCTATTCATCACATCCTCTTCCTCACCTGCCATCTCCATTTCCTCCCAATTGGTCCTACTGTCTCTCACCACCCCTCCCTCTAGAATGTAAGTTCTCGTGGGCAGAGTCCTCTTTACCTATTTTCTCACATCTGTCTACTGTCTGATTCCCTCGTATGTCCTGTCATGTCTTTTGCTGCACTCTGTGTGAGTCCCCACAGCATTACTTACACTTATTTGTGCTACTTATATGTATTATCTCATCTATTTGTTACTTGCTTCTGTATCCAGCACTACGGAATCAGTTGTGCCCGTTAAATAAATTAATAATAATAATAATAATAATAAAGAAATGTTGGGAGATATGCATATTCCAGCAGTTATTCTTTTCCCAAACATGAAGAAAGTGCATATGCTGAGCAATTACAGATAAATATGTACAAATTATGAACAACAATGGAGATATTTTACAAAACAGAAACATGAATGAAATACAAGTATGCTATATTTACTGTATACTTTCCATATAATGTTTTCTTCACCTTCACTTAAGTCATTAAGTCTACCTGGGAATCATTAAATAGAGCTGTCAACAACTACCAATTATACGCAATCATTGTAAGAGAATAAATGTAGGTCACTATCACATTAATAAATGTTGTTTATGTTTTCTTGCCAATACATTTATAAATCATTATAGGTCTAGTTTATCATCAACATCCTCAAGATAAAAATCAGTTATCTGTTTGTTATGGAAAGAGCATGTATTTCGTATCCATAAAAAAATATTGATGAATAAACTTCAGGGACCTGATTCATTAAGGATCTTAACTTAAGAAACTTCTTATTTAAGTCTCCTGGACAAAACCATGTTACAATGCAAGGGGTGCAAATTAGTATTCTGTTTTGCACATAAGTTAAATACTGACTGTTTTTTCATGTAGCACACAAATACTTGATAGCTTATTTGTACACTGAAATTTAAAGTTGATATTTGTGTGCTACATGAAAAAACAGTCAGTATTTAACTTATGTGCAAAACAGAAAACTAATTTGCACCCCTTGCATTGTAACATGGTTTTGTCCAGGAGACTTAAATAAGAAGTTTCTCATGTTAAGATCCTTAATGAATCAGGCCCCAGGATTTAAAGGTAAATGTTGGTTAATATTGTTGAAATGTTACAACAGACTAAAATTTTCTAGCCCTAAATTTCAGTCTGTTGTAACATTTAAACAATATTAACCACCATTTACCTTTAAATCCTGAAGGTTACCTCACCAATATTTTTTTATGGATACGAAATACATGCTCTTTCCATAACAAACAGATGCCTGATTTTTATCTTGAGGAGAATGTTGATGATAAACTAGACCTGTAATGATTTATAAACGTATTGGCAAGAAAACATAAACCACATTTATTAATGTGATTGTGACCTACATTCATTCTCTTACAATGATTGCGTATAATTGGTAGTTGCTGACAGCTCTATTTAATGATTCCCAGATAGACTTAATGACTTAAGTGAAGGTGAAGAAAACATTATATGGCAAATATACAGTAAATATAGCATACTTGTATTCCATTCATGTTTGTGTTTTGTAAAATATCTCCACTGTTTTTCTAAGCTACAGGTTTGAAAAAGTGGAGATGTCGCCTATAGCAACCAATCCGGTTGCTCAGAGGTATTGCAGGGTACATTCAAATAATATCAAGGCCAGAGTAGTCCAAGAGACAGGAGCTGCCAAGACAAAGCAGCAGGCTGAGGCGATGCTGCAGTAAAAGCGAAGGCAGATCCTAATATTACTCCCCCCGCCCCCCTTAGGGCAGATTCCAGACGCCTGAATCACCAAAAAAGGTTAGAAAGGACTGAATCACAGTTCAGTGTTGGGGGCCTGACAGAGAAGTCCAAGGTCAGAAAGGAGATAGAAATCATGCCAGAGGGATGTTGAGGCACGGCAGAACCTCCTCTCTTCTTCACGATCTCTATATATGAGACTTCCTCCGAATGGGGGCCTGAGCCAGTCAGTGGAACACAATGATATTTCCTGGATTGGGATTATAGGAGATATAGCCGGATGCACTGATGACCCGCAAGTTGGCACTGCACCTCAGTAAAGAGTTGCAAATCAGACAAGATGGGATGATAAGTCTTGAAAAAAGGGTTTGCCCATTCCAAGGCTTCTCCTCAAAAATTAGATAACAGAAACAGTACCTGCCTTTTTAAGTTGTTGACAAGGCTAGGTACAAAGGGAAAATATGAAGCACAAAACCTCAGAAGGGCACTAAGTTGGGAACGGTTCCCCTCAAAGGTAGGTGACAGCTCAGATTGGCACCCTTGGCAGGAGAGGGATCGGACTGCACTCTCTCAGCATGAGACGGCTCAGATTGGGCACTCTTAGAAGAAGGCCTCAACTGGGCACACTTGGTGGATGGCCCGGACTGCGCACACATGGAGGACGGCCCAGACTGGGCACACTTGAAGGATGGCCTAGACTGGGCATAGGACTTGGACTGGTCAGCACTGGGAGAAGCGTCGTGTCAGACAGCATGGGACAAACTTGGACCGGACAACACCTAGTGGTAACTTGGGCTGAACCGCCTTAAGTGGTGACTTGAGCTGCACCTCCTTAAGTGATAACTTCCGGCTGAACCATATTAAGCGACAGTGTCTCTGGAGCAAACTGTAGGGGCAGAATACCCTTTGGAGCTTGCAAAGTCACTGGAGAGGAGTCAGAGGCTGACATCTTGGAACTGGAGGCAGAGGCTGGCAGCTTAGAACTGGAGGCAGAGGCTGGCAGCTTAGAACTGGAGGCAGAAGCTGGAGGCTTGGAACTGGAGGCAGAGACTGACACCTCGGAGCTGGAGACAGAGCCTGGCACCTCGGAGCTGGAGACAAAGGCTGGTACCTCAGGGCAGGTGACAGATTCTGGCACCTCAGAGCAGGAGACAGAGGCTGGCACCTCGGAACAGGCTTGTACCTCAGGACAGGCAGATGGAACTGGCACCTCAGGACAGGCGGCTAGAACTGGCACCTCAGGACAGGTGGATGGAAGTAACGGATTAGGCCTCATCCCAGGGTGCAGCATAGGTTGAAATGCAAAAATGGGATTTCGATGTGCAAACAAATCCGTTATGAAGAGGGGAGCGAACTGAAGACAGTTCTGTAGGGTGTCATGGTCTGAAAAGTGGACAGTCTTGTAGGAAGTGTACATTGCTGGCACAGTAGAAACATAATTTGTTAATCCTTCTGCGATGCTGCTCCTCTTCAGTCAGGTGGGGGCATGGACCACCTGCGAACATGGAGCTTGCTACACAGTAGTTCTGCAAGTTTGTAGTAACGTTATTAAGAGGTGCTGTTTCCACTGATTCAGCAGCAGACAAAGTTGGTTAAGGCAAATCAACAGCATTTGAATTGGGAGAAAAAAACCTGACAGTTTCCTGAGTGGGTCTGTAAGTAATGCAGAAAACTGAGCCAGCTGAGAGTGTAACAAAATTATATTTTTTGTAGAGTCTGTAGCAGAGGCAGTTCAACAATTCGTAAGGCTGAGATATTGCAGGAAAAAAAATGAAAACAATTGCAGTACGAGTCGTGGAATAACAATCTGAAGCAGAATCTTTCACATGGCTCCAAAGCTGTTTTATGGGCTGGTCATACTGTCACACTACTATGCTGAGAGCTTTAAATGACAGCTATGGAGCACAGAGTATGCTGAAAGAATATAACATTTATTGACAAATATGATTCAGAAAATGCAGAAAATGGTTCAAACCGAATATTGCAGACACTGAACAATGAATTTCTGAGTGAAGCTGAAAGCAGGTAACAACAAAGAATATGGCTGGTGCAGGTAAACAGGCTGAGTGGAAAGAAACCAGGATATCGGCTAGTTACTTGTAGTAGTCCCAGGAAACAGGAGTAACAAATCAGAACAACAATATCAAGAACAGCAACATCAATGACCAGCAAAGGGGAACTGACGGAGGCAGGCATAAATAAGGAGAGAACAGGTGCAGAAAATTAGCAGGTGCAGCAGGTTAACCCCTGCTAGTGAGAGAAAGGCAATACCCGATAGCTGCACCTTTGGTGGTGCAGAGGTACTGCAGGGTACATTCAAATAATATCGAGTCCAGAGTATTCCAAGAGACAGGAGCTGCCAAGACAAAGCAGCATGCTGAAGCGATGCTGCAGTAGAAGTGAAGGCAGATCCTTACACTTTTCAAGTTATTCTCCATCTTTGACCTTGTACTGTTCACTACAACATTGTTAACGTTGTATGATCAATTCTCTGGACGGTAGGTGCTTAACTTTATTACTGTTTGGTCTTATTAAGAGACACAGTAATACCCTGAAGCTACATTATTAAATATGTCTGTTCAATAAATCTGTAATGTGTCCAGACATCTAGCTGGAGGAATAAGTCTGTTTGGAAAGACTGTTACAAGAGTTCAGCGTCCAGTTTTGTGTCAGTGTAAGGATCAGTCTAGTTAGAGATTTGTAAGGCTGATTCAGCTTAGCTCTCAGTCAGGTAGTTGTGAAATTCTACTAATACATCTGCTAGGAAAAAGGAACCTTTACACCTAAATTAAGCATATTGTAGCTGAAGAAAATTACAGGACTGGAGAAGCTGTTAATGCAGAACTGAAGCACCTGATGGATTACTTCTTGGCATCTCATGACATGTTATTACTGTGGAAGGAATCTGACCATACAGCTGGATGCCACCAAAGAACCTGAAACAGCATAAGACACCAATGGTTTCCTGTAAGCAGGCCCGGCGCTCCCATTAGGCAAGGTTAGGCAATTGCCTAGGGCATCGGGCTCTGCAGGGCGCCTCGAAATTAAAAAAAAATTACTATTGTCATTTAAAACGGAAATCCACAGGGAGGAGAGGAGGGAAGGGGCTATGAATCTTACCTGCATGAAGCTGCTCCTCTCTGCTTTGTCTTCTCCCCTCCGCTCACCTACAGTGACAGGCCGTGATGATGTCATCATCATGGCCCGACAGTGTCTGTGAGGGGAGGGGAGAAGACAGAGCAGAGAGGAGCAGCTTCATGCAGGTAAGTTAAAGAAAGACATGGGGAGCTGAGGGGAGGGAAGCGCAGCGCCAATTTTGACAGGGGGGCACCGATTTTTAAAGGGGGGGCGCCGATTTTTAAAGGGGGGGGGCGCCGATTTTCAAAAGGGGGGGCGCCGATGTTCACACTGTGCCTAGGGCGCCAAGGACCCTAGCACCGGCGCTGCCTGTAAGCCAGATGCCTACAGGCACCTGGCTTGCAGGACTCTCTTAATGGCGAGCAGAACTCTAATGGAGAAATTTACTGTCTAGACAATGTGAGTTTCAGCATCAGCAAACTAAGTTTATTACTAACCCAGAAAGAACAGACTGCACTTTTGCCACTTTATTTTGCATATACTAAATAGTCCCTCTAAATATTAGAATTAATGATGAATCCTATGTAGCAACATATAATATCCATATAACCAATTCCAATTAAATTATGTCATATGGGGTGGATCACTGATTGAGCAAGTCCTGACTGCTCACATTATTATTGATTGGAATTTTGGTCGACAAGCAGAATCGTGCAAGTGCAATAGTTGGGACTTATCCCTTAGGAAGTAAGCTCTTGCTAGCAGGGCCCTCTTCCCTCCTGTCTCTATACCGATTCTGCTCCAACTTCACTGTGCTTTCAGCTCTTGAAGTCTTGGTATTATTAATTTATTGTTCTGTATTGTTTTACCCTGTATGGTCTACTATTTGTACTCTGTAAGGCGCTGCAGAAATCTTGTAGCGTCTTACAAATAAAGGATAATAATAATAAATCCACAAGTAAGTTTTACCAAAATGTTTAAATGTGGCGTCCCTAAAATGAAAACATATTCAAAATTCAAGTTGGTTATAACTTTAACATAACCATATATTATACAATCCATAAATTAGATAAAATTGTTTTGTTTTCTGATGGACCTCCACATTTCATGCATTTTCAGTTGAAACGGTATTTGAAACCTTGTAGATATACATGTAGAAGTCATTGCTTTCCTTTGCTTTGTTGGCGATGGGCACAATGCCCAGGACTAAGGGAACCTTGTAAGTGTTATTTGGACAACCCTTACCGAAAGATGAACTGTTCAGAAACTGTTCGCTACTTGCACAAACATGTCCTTATTCATCCTCAGGCAAGCATGACTTCTAGTTCATGGCTTTTAATACTTCAGCAAACATATTTACTAGAACCCTGTGAAAGAAAATAGCAGTATCCATTGTTCTAGCAGGTTGATGTCATAGCTCAGGCTCTTATTTCTGTTTATATAAGCCTGTTGTTGCAGGTTATAGGTTTAATAAGACAAAGATGCATGACATTTCTTTAATAAAAAGGACATTTTAAATTTTGCTAAATACTATTACCAATGTTTTATAGCTTTATGCAACTGTTGGGCGTTGCGACAGCCCATTCAGGAAAAATTAACATATTTTATGGTTAAGAGCATTAACTACAAAACAGCAGTATTTAAAACTGCAATCACTCTAAAAAGAACAAAATAAGTAGGTGATACTATTTTAGTGCAAATCTCCCATGGGTTCAATGTGTTGAACTTTGCACTTTACTGAGCTAACTGTTGTGTTTTCTTTTAGTCAAATGGCAAGCTATTTAATTATAAATCATACTCAAAGTTGTTTAATAAGATGTTTTATTAATGTAAATTTGTTACACATGTTCTTTTTGTTATTATTTAAAATAATTTGTTGCTCAAACGCATTTGAAACATAGAAACAGAATATGACGGCAGATAAGAACCACTTGGACTGCCCATTTTTTAACCTATGGAAACCTCAAACCCTATTTGATCCTTAGCTCTATGTAAAGATATCCGTATGTCAATCCCAAACATGTTTTAATTGCTCTATAGGATTAGCCTCTACCACATCTGATGGGAGGCTATTCCACTTATCCACTACCCTTTCTGTATTTGTTCCTCAAACTTCCTCTGAACCTACTTCCCTCCAGTGTCAGTGCATTTTCTCGTATTCTAAAACTTCTCTGCCTTTGAAGAATGTTTCTCTCCTGTACCTTGTTACAACCCTTCATATATTTGAAAGTTTCTTTCATGTCCCCCCTTTTCTTTCTCTTCCCTAAACTATACATATTAAGAGTCTTTCTGGGTAAGTTTTGTGATGAAGGCCATGCAACATTTTAGTTGCCCTTTCTTGTACAGTCTCTAATGTATTTATATCCTTCTGGAGATATGTCCTCCAGAACTTAACACAGTATTATAGATGAGGCCGTGCCGATGACCTATACGTCGCATTATTGAAACATTTTCTTTTGCAACTTCACCCTACAAATGAATGTAATAGATTTCTGTGTGGTAAGTTGAATTGAACCCCACAAAACCTGATGAATTTCAAAATGTTCTCAATTGTTCAAATCAGTACAATAACTTAAATACAATCAACATTATAAAAAGTTGATGTGCTCAAGAACCATAAACTGTAAATATACTAATAATCAGATTATAAACATTTAAAGTTGCTGGACCTGATTCATTAAGGAAAGTTAAGCAAAAGTAAGCAAGTAAGGCAAAGCCATGTTGCATTGGAGGGAGAGGTAAATTTAAAATGTGATGGCAGATTTATATTTGGGGTAGGGCATGGCCTAGATCAACTGTAAATTTCAGTGTACAAATAAGCTATCAAGTATTTGTATGCTACATGAAACAACAGACAGCAATGCAGGAAGTGTGCTTGCTGTGGCCATTTCTCACCTTAACTTTGTGGAGACAAAGTTGGATAGGCACATTTGTCTTATCCTTTTAAATTATGGGGGGAGTTGAGATCATACTTACTAACTTTTTCTAGGGCTCCTCAGGGAGTTCCCAGAGGGAATATAGATTAGAGCCAAAATGACGCGATACCCTGAGTATCATGTCATTGTGGCTCTAATCCTGCCCTCTTCACTAGGAAATGGGCAGATGCGGGAGGCTACACTACTCTTCCGGGAGTCTCGCGGACATTCCGTGAGAGTTGGAAAGTATGGTTGAGATGAGTGAATATTGTCACAAGCTGCGGAAATTCATGGCTTGCCTCCTCCTCTTGCGTTCTGACTGCTATGGCAACAGCCAGGACATCACTTCCTGTTCCTCGTCCTGACCATCACCATGGCAACAGCTGGGACGCTCTAAATTCACTGTGGCGACCTGACCAGCTGGGCACATGCGCGTTATAGCGCTAATGATAGTTAGCTTATCAGCCAGCTGGACTAATTAGGGACATTGGGTTGCACAAAGCTGATTGGTGCATGGTTACTTTTAAGGCAGGGAGGGCTTATCCTCCCTGCCGGTTATAGTTTCAGAGCCCTGTTTGCTGACCAGCTTATATTTGTTTCTGAGACTCTCAATCTCTATTGGATTGCCTTCTGTTGTGACCTTTGCCTGTTTACTGGATTGTGATTGTACGCTTGTTGCCCTGACCTCTGCTTGGTTACCGGATTCTGCTTGCACTCTTGTTGCCCTGATCTTGGCCTGATTACTGGATTCTATTTGTACGCTTGTTGCCCTGACCTCTGCCTGATTACCAGATTCTGCTTGTGTGTTTGTTGCCCTGACCTCTGCCAGTTTGCTGGATTTTGCTTTTCCACCAGTTGCCACACCAGACTCAGTTTTGTCTCCAGGTATTCTCCTACCACCTGCGCTGAGCTCACCAATATTAGCTCCTACTGCTTAGAGTTAAGACCTGGGGGTATCTGATTACCTATGAGAAATACTCACTCTATGGTAAAGACGACTGCTATAGGCGAAGACCTCTACTGCCTGTTCTAGGAGTTTATGTTTGGTATGCTAGCATAACAAATATGCTACAGACACTACAATGCTACACAAATCAACAAGCACAGAAGGTTATCATGGGCCTTCATGATAATTCTTCTGTGACCTCAAACAACTGAAGCCAGACCGTCTGTATAAATAGATGTTTCATGTGAAAGCTCATTGGAAGAAGGAAAAATATGCTACTTACTACACTTGATTCTTGCTTCAATCTTGTAACCTACAGGACATTAGTTTCTTCAGGTGTGCTTGGAGTTGAGTCTGCTCCAATACAATCTTGAGTTATGTTGGCCACACACTCTGCGACAGCAGGGGTTATGTGCTAAACAGCATGATTGACTTGCATGTGATCAGCTTTAAACATCCAATATAACATAAAGCTGCTTATAAATGGCACTCTCAAAGTCCAGGATGTACTGATTTAATCCACGGATTAACATACGCTAATATAGTAAAAACTGCTAGGGTCATTTACAATGTGCAAATTTTTGCTCCTCTGAAAAGTATAGTTTTTCTGTAAACTTATGCACTTTGGTGGAAATCTAGGAACACTTGCGCATAGCGAGAACAAAGCTGATCTTACGCTGCACATTGTGCTAAATTTAAGTGATATCAAGTGTATTTGTCAGATTTCTTTTTTTTGTGGCTAGTAATCTTGTGTGATCAAATAGCCTGCCACAATGTTTTCATATCTGAGAGGTTGATTAAAATTGTGTTTACTTGCATATATGTTGAATGTCATTGTTTGGTCATTTAACATTTTTTTAGATATGCCATTGTAATTGCTACATTCTCTCCAGTTATTAATGACAGACAAGTCCTTCAAAGGCTTCTGATTAAGCTGACAGTAAGATGGATATTTATTAAAAAACATAATAGGTGCCATGCAGAAATACTCTAGGCAGAATTTTACTGAAAAAATTAACCTGTGGACCTCAACTATATTTGCAAAAATATCACACTACTAAATGTACTGCATCTTGTGAACCCAGAAATATGCTGTGTCCAAAGCACCAGACCTCATACTTCTGGCACTTTAAAGTGGCATAGGCCGCAGAATAATGTATTTGAAGCCTTGGGATAAAGTCTGCTGCTCGGCTCCTGTCCTTTTGGTGCAAATGAAGACTGTGACCAAGAAGCCTCCAACATGATATCATTAGTTCCCATGTGGGAGGGCTACATAAAAAAATCCAAAAATAGCTACTGATGTCACGTCATTCTATTGAGCTATTATTATACTGGTCTCGCAGTAACCAAAACCTTTGATCAGGACTATTTCTAGAAGCTAGCAGTAGGAGTGATGACCTAGGTCTTTCCCACCACTGACATCCCAATTTGTTTTATTATTTCAAATAATTAGCTGACTCACCTACATTGATTCCACCATTGGCATAGTGCCACCAAAATTTACAGCGTCCTCTTTTACCCCATGTGTGCTGTAGATTGTCACCACAGGTGAAATCAAGCCACATGGTGTAATAGGCCCAAACACAGTCTGTTAGCTCTTTCCAATTAAGTAAGCTTTGGTAGCAATATGGAGATCACTGTTTGGTCCTGGCTTTCTGTTACATACTAGTAAACAGTAACATTACTGGTCCACAAAATGGGATCTGCTCTGTATACTATCCACCAAAAAGGGATCTGATTTATGGAATACTATTATTATAATATTATTATAGTATTGCTACCAGAATGGACTGGTAAGAAAAGAACATTTTTTTCATAATGTTTCTTTCAGCATCAAGAAGCTCACATTTTAATTTAATTATCTTATATTGTATGTTAGATTTCATTCTCAATAACTGGTAATCTGTATATATCGATAACTGCACAATGCTACTTTTTTCTGATTAAGAAAATCACACAAATTATTTATTGGAGGCTGTTAACTGTTTAACAATTATTTAATTGTTTGGATCCTTCAAAATAAATTTAAGTACAGGTATTAGTAACTCATTGCCTAGTATTCACAAACATCCAATGAATGATTCAAAATATATGAAAATCTGTATTTTATTAAAAATCGTATCTAAGCATCTAAATTCTAGAACTTAATTACATAATTTAATACTTTATTCACACAAGAATGATTCAAACAAAAAATATTTTAATTAATTTATTTTAATTTATTTTTAGCATATTGCAATATGTCGTCTTTAAATCCCAATTCTTTTTTTTGAACATTTTTTGAAGGCATCAGATCAATTCAAACATAGTCATTTTATTAATTAAATACCATTTCTTACAACTCTAGTGCTATGGTTTCATTACAAATGCTAAATAACTAATCAGTCACTCCCGTAAATGCCTGACATCCACAAATACTGCAGAACAATCATACTCATTGAGTCTTTGAAACATGTTTTTATTTTTGGATTAACTGTTTGATCACTGTTTCCTTTGAAGTTGAAATGTTTAAAGTCGCTATTCTTAGCAGAGAGCCGGAAACATATGGCTGGGATATAAAGAAACCTATGTGTGCCAGAGGGTGCATGTAAATATTTTGGTTTTGTGGTATGGCAGTTGTAAGTATTTCACAAATCAGACAATACAGTGATAATATTGTTTTTATTCTCAGTCAGAATAATGTATTAATGAATAGAACAGAAATAGAGTAAATAGAATATTTGTTTCTTTTTGTTGACCAGCTATAATATCTACATAAAATTTTTAGGGATCATTTCGCAACATTGCATTTAGGTGCAAAAGTTGCACTGAACCACAGTAACCAATTGTTTTCATTGTCTAACTTGCACTTGATAAAAGCTAATTGCTGAATGGTTTCTATAGTTCAGTGCAAATTATGCACCTAAATACAGTTTTAGTAAATTAGCCTATTTTGTGCCCTAAACCAGGGGTGTCCAACCTTTTAGCTTCCCTGGGCCACATTGGAAGACAACGAGTTGGTTTGGGCCGCACATAAGATACAATAACGATAGCTGATCATCCAAAAAACCATTGAAAACATAGTTAACATATATATATATATATATATATATATATATATATATATGAGAAAAAAAGTGATTGATATATATATATCTATATATATATATATATATATATATATATATATATATATATATATATAGATATATATATATATATATATATATATATATATATATATATAGATATATATATATATATATATATATATCAATCTTTTTTTCAAAGCCCCCTATACTTACCTTTCAATCGCCCTGTTCAAAAAATCCTCTCTAGTTATTATACTATAATCACTTTTTGTATTGTTTCGATGCAATATCAATAAAGTGCATTTAAGCCAGGCATTGTATATCAGGGTGCCCTGACCAGACCTGCGGTACCTGACATATACACCACTGTGACCCCAAATTGTAACCTGTTTTGATAATTACACCACTATATTAGTTAAGGGATAACAACTTATAATGGGCCAAAGAGAATAATATATAATGCCCCATTAGTAATACAAGTAGAAGTATGTAGCAGGGAGATAAGGTCCATGATGCTCCAGGACTAGGTGACTTTTATTCACTTGTCAGCGTCTCTTGAAATAATAAAAAAAATCCCCCTTAACTTACCTTTGTTCTCCTGTCCTCTTCTCTTCTACAATTCTGTGCTGCTGATTGTTCTTCTCGCGCGAGTGTCTCCTCTGTGCTGTGCTCCGCAATGGATGTTGGGCGTGATGACATCACGCCCCCCGACATTCACTGCGAGCACCGCACGGAGGAGGAGACAAGGGAGGGAGCCAGAGTACCAGCTGACGTTACCGCGTGACCGCAAAGTAAGTATTTTCTTTTCTTTTTTTTTTTGCAGGATTTTTTTTTCCATTAACAGCGCTGCCCCCTTACCACAACCAAAACTCCTTCTGGGCCACATTTACAGGCGTGTTGGGCCGCATACGGCCCGCGGGCCGCTGGTTGGACAACCCTGCCCTAAACTATGTAGAAATGGATACAGTTAATATATGTCTTTATATATTAATGTGGAAATTATTTAGAATAGTTGAAGAGAACAGAATCAACCAATCAAAGATTCTCAGTGTAGTAACCTGGGTCTTTGTGTATACCATGCAAAGCTGAACTGAAGTTAAGAAACCACCATCAAATATTCTGTAGATGAGTCTACTTGTCACAAACTATGGAAGCAATGACTTATGCTGGTGCCCAGTGGCCTGGAGCCGTTTATATAGTGAGAAAAACATTCTGTGAGAAACTTACTAAATGTTACAACTCATATGCATTCGCTGTACTGGCATCTAGTCTGGGGCAGGGAAGGAACATGTGAGATAGTGATTCATCCCTTCACTGAATAGTGGAACGCAGAAGTGATTTCCTGATGGGTGGTGATGTCACTACAGGTGCCAGACCTTGACTACCATATTGCCACCTGCACCTTTGACCTTGGTTATTCATTTGATTCTGTTTCTGACCTCTGTCTGCCTTTTCTGACCCTGACTATACTTGTGACTTCCATTCTGCTTAATAAATGCAGTGAGACCTTAACCTACGTAACAGACACCAGCTATTCCTCTGACTATAGATCTACTACTCGCATCTGCCCACAAAAATACTAGAGAACAAGTACGTTGTTTTACAACTTGACCACAGCAATCCATTGCTCACTACTTTCAAAGTAATGGGTTTCTGCTGAGGGTTATTGCTATTGTTAGTGACATCTAGCATTTCCAGTTAGGAACTTTTGCTGCTCATCATTTGCCTCGAAAGTGCTGAGATGTTCTAAAGGATTATAACTATTGTCTGTGCAGTTTGGAACTTTGACTATTTCTTTCTACAGGCTGCCTACTATACCTTAAGTTTACATTTTTCTATAACCTGTCTAAACTCGGTATACATGAACCATATGTATATATCTATGGATGCATTCTTAAGCATTCACTAAGTATTTGTGTTGGAGAACATTTGGTGGTAAAGCTGATCACCATTCCAGAACTTACATAGACTGGGTCTGCCTTTTAATCTTTGTAACTAATATATATTACACATATAAAGCCTCATTCATTAAGGCAAGCAGAGCAAAAAAAAAAAAGAGTAAATTTGTACCTTGGCAAAACCATGCTGCATTGGAAGGGAAGGTAAATATAAAATGTGGGGACAGATTTATAGTAGGGCATGTCCTAGGTCAACTTTAAATTTCAGTGTAAAAATAAAACTATCAAGTATTTGTGTATTACATGAAAAAGCAGTCAGTATTTTCCATGCGTACAACATAATAAACTAATTTGCATCCCTTGCGTTGTAACATGGTTTCTCCAGGAGTGAATTTACTCCTTTTTTTTTTCGCTCTGCACTCCTTAATGACTCAGGCCCATACAGTTAACCATATACAGAGACTTGATACTGGATGTCAGCGGCCTCCAGCCACTGGGGTCTATTTCACGTGCAAGACAGTAGATTGTTTTAGACTAAGTGTAGTTTTAAATAGACCTAATATTTAATATACAATCTATAACTTTCAGATGTTTGGGAATTCATTTAATCACTTTTTTATTTTTTGAAGGGACCACTTAAGGATCCCCTGGTAATTTCAGTAATCAGTTAGTCAAACCATGGAAGCTGCTGTTTGCTCACAATAAATTGTTCAGGTACAAAATGAAAAGGAGGGCATTAGAGGCACTTGATTTGTGGACTTTTTTTGGTCCAAGAGTGTAGTTGGTCAGTTTTTAAAAACAAAACAAACAGCAAAAAAACAGTGATGCTGTAAGGCTCAAAAATATCTATGGACATAACATCAGTTTCCTCAGATTAGATAAGAAAAGATGGTTGCAACCATATGTATGGTCAATAAACAGTATGTTGTGGCAATCCTACGTAGTGGGAAAGCCAATAATAAAATCTCTCACAATGTGTATGTGTATTATATATATATATATATATATATATATATATATATATATATATATATATAAAATTAATAAATGAAGTGTTCATAGTGCATATGTATATATATATATATATATATATATATATATATATATGTATTTACATAGTATTTAAACTATGTAGTTTAATAGTCTAATGTATGTATTTGGTTTCTTTTGTGCTACCTTTTAAAGAGTTTTTTCAACCAAAATCAATTTTTTTATATAAACTGTATGGGAAGCAGCTATAATATATATATATATATATATATATATATATATATATATATATATATATATATATATTCTATCTTACATGCTCCTATGTTAAACCATTTATTTGCATGATTTGCATGCCAGACACTGTGGTTATTATGCAGGAGCACTCCCAGAGTAACATGACGAAAATTGAACCCGCTATTCTGTTTGTGGATGGTAGCAGTTGGAAACCGATGTGGACTGAATGATGAGACATTCCACAGATAAGTATATATATATATATATATATATATATTGTAGCAAGAGCACACTTCTGGTGATACACACACAAACAATTTCTTGTCTTTTACTTTGTTTTAATGTCAGGATGGTAAAATTATTTTATTGTGACCCTCCCACCCGACAGGACAGGGTTTTGTACTCCATCCTTGTCCCGTGACAAGACTGCACCTAAGCAAACACTGGAGGCATCAGTTAAAGGAAAACCTCTGGATAAAGTCGGGTGCTTGTAGAACTGGAGAGGAACAGTGGGCTAAGCAAAGATCTGACCAAGCGGCTTCTGCAGAGTCAGACCAGGTTAATCTATCTGGACAACTTTTTTTTAACAGGTCCATAAGTGGAGCAGCTCTAGTGGTGTAATGCCTAACAAATCTCTTGTAGTAACCTACTAAACCTAAGAAGACTCTTAGCCAATTTTTGATTGCCTCCACTTTGTCTAGTTGGGATTTTACCCACCCTCACCCAACAACATACCCCAAATACTTGGCTTCTCTCATGGCTATGGCATATTTTTGTGGATTAGCTGTTAGTCCTGGAGACCTAAATGAATCTAAGACCACCTCAACATTGGCTAGATGAGATTTCCAGTCAGGGGTATAAATCACTATAGCATCTAACTAAGCTAATGCATAAGCTGTATGGGGTCATAGCAACTTATTCATAGAGCTTTGGAAGGTGGCAGGTGCCCCATGCAACCCAAAGGGTAGGACTTTATATTGGAAAAGACCATTAGGAGTGGAAAAAAATTGCCTTTGACTTGGCTGAGGAAGTAAAGGGAACTTGCCAATACCCCATAAATAAGTCAAGAGTAGTTACTGCCCACTAGATTTTCTACCAGTTGGTCCACATGTGGCATCAGGTAGGCATTGAACTGGGATACACTGTTTAGCTGCCTAAAGTCATTGCAGAACCTAATGCTCCCACTGGGCTTTGGAACTAGAATAGGGCTGTTCCATGCACTAGTGGATTCCTCATTTATGTTCAGCTGGACCATCTTCTCAATTTCATTTCTCACGTCAGTCCATCTGGCTTCTGGGATGCAGTATGGCTTCTGCTTTATGACAACTCCTGGTGAGATGACAATGTTGTGTTCAATCAAGTTAGTGCTCCCAGGAATTAAAGAGAAAACATCCCTGTTCCTGCATATCATTTCCTCAGTCTGTTGTTTCTTCTTAATATAAAAAGCTGGCTCTATAGTAACTTCAGACTTTTCAATGACAGTACTCACTACCTGAGGAGATGTGTCCTCATCATAGCAAGATTTCAGGAGATTGGGGTCATGACTTTGATTCCCAACCATGGCCTTATCTGTGTGGAGTTTGTATGTTCTCCCTGTGTTTGCGTGGGTTTCCTCCGGGTGCTCCGGTTTCCTCCCACACTCCAAAAACATGCTGGTAGGTTAATTGGCTGCTATTAAATGCCCTTAGTCTCTGTCTGTCTGCCTGTGTGTGTGTCTGTTAGGGGATTTAGATCGTAATCTCCAATGGGGCAGGGACTGATGTGAATGAGTTCTCTGTACAGCGCTGTGGAATTAGTGGCGCTATATAAATAAATAGAATAAATAGATGATGATGATTGACATGGTATATTTGCTTCTGCCTTCTCCACCCCAACTAACGGACCCTGTAATTGACAGGACCGGCAGCCTCTAGGACTTCATATGGACCTTGAAAGTGGGCAAAAAATTTGCTTCCCTGGGTTGGAACCAAGACTAGGACCTTGTCCCCAGGCTTGAATGATCAAACTACAACACTTTTATCATAACTTCTTTTCTGCTGTTCCTGGGCCTCTTTTAAAGAGGCCCCTATCTTTTCCGGCCTCTTATACATTTGGGACATAAATTGTACCAGATTTGGCTCCCTCAGGCCTTGCTGCTCCCACCTTTCATTTAACAAACCCAAGATACCCCTGGGCTGTCTCCCTAACAATAATTCAAAGGGACTAAACCCTGTAGAGGCCTGTAGTACTTCACAGATGGCAAACATCAAATAGGGAATAAGAGTGTCTAGTATATATTGGTGTCTATAAGCGGATTTCTCCAACAGCTCCATCAGGTCCTTGGCTATCCGTTCAAAGGGAACTTGTAATATTGGTATGAGGATGAGAGGTGCCCTGTACAGGGGTTTGGGACAGGTTCTCTGTCAAATGGGACAGGACCGGAAATACCTTTTCACTGCCATATGTACACCGGGCCAGTGAAACCTGATCAGAACTCGTTCCTGTGTTTTGTCCTTCCCCAGATGTCCCCTGCAGACATGTGTATATGCTGCCTTTAACAATAGGGATACATGGACCTGAGGAACCATCAACTGTTCTAATTATACCCCCTATACGATAGCAACTTTATACAGAAAGTTATTTTGGACAACAAAATATGCTATAACTTCTGCAGGCAGGACGGCTTTCGCTACCTCATTCAAGTCAGTCACACTTTTAAAAGCATGCTCTAACGTTGCATTGTTAAGTTGGTCACGAGCAAATTCCTACATAGAAAGCCAAATTGGTATTGCGGACCAGTCCGTATCTTCACTGACAGGCGGGGTGGGCTCATCCGCAACGTCGCCAGCCAATGCTAGTTTGGACTGTCCGTGCTTCCCCACAGGTTAATGCTTATGTTGAACTCCTGCAGTGACCTGCAGGATAGCATTCCAGTTTAACGGTTCTCAAAGGTCCAGATGTTGTGGATTCTTTAAGACCAGGCGCCTGACTGTTTCTTCAGTTACCGGCATGTCTGGGCAGACCCATTCATGAAGGACCTCTTTAAACAGTGTGCAGTCTTGCCGCAGAATGAGTGGATATGGGAGTTTAGGTGTTATGGCAGCCACCACCATAATTGTTTGTTCTTTAAGTGTGACTGGCAGAAGTGTTCCATGTACGCACAGGACCTTTTCCTTGGGCAACCGAATAGTTATGGTTTTGGGCAAGTCAGAGCTGGAAACCAGCGTAAGTTCACTCCCAGAGTCAACCAATGCCAAGACAAGGTTTTGGTTGATAAGCAAAGTCATCCAGAGCAAACAAGGACTTCTTGATGTGGGACTCATGGTACTACAGCTTGGGAAAGGCCCAACACCTGTCCTTTAAGTGGCCTGGTTAGCCACATTAGAAGCAGATTTGACAACTTTGTAACTGGCCCTCTGTCCGCAGCAGTTGTGCCATTCAGCCCTGTAGCAAGGATTGTTAAACCTGAATTTTGACATGGCATTGACCTTGGCATGAACACAGGTTTTTTGGCCATTTGCTGTGGCCCACAAAACCTGTCTACCACTGTGGCAAGCTCTTAATAAGTTTGTGGGTCTGATTGCAGCACCCACCTTTGCAGACAGCATTCCAGCCCATGAATGCAGTAATCTATCTCAAAAACTTTAATAATCTGGATAGGCGAATTGTCCTTAGGCTGAAGCCATTTTTTTAAAAACATTTTGGAAAGCTCAGCCACTTGTGCTTGGACAGGCTTTTTTTTTATCATGACGCTATTTGACCCAAAACCCCAATGTGAGCCAACATCTCAGACTAAACATGGATAATCAGAAGCCTGGTCCTCATTCAGATCCAGACAGATATGGCACCAGCCTCTCAGCCCAAACTTCAGACCATTTTGCCCTTTTTGCAGCTCTCTCAAAGAACAGGTGGTACATCTTTGTCACATCTCACCTGGACTAACTCTTCCCCTAAGAGGCATGTCAAACGCAAACCCCCAATTGGGCCTAATAATCAAAGTCTAAGATTGTGTGGGCCACAAGAAAGAAAAAGTCTGCTAAGCAATCTTTCACACTGTGCTCTCCATGCTGCTTTTGCTACCTTTCATCTGTTTCCCGTTTCCAACTGTGCCCTCCATGCTGCTTTTGCTCCGCATCACTTACCTTTCTATTGACTTCTTTGTTCTCTTGTGATTTTTTTTCATCCTCTCGTGGCTGCTCTCTGTGGGCTCCTCACTGCAAATGTTAGGCGTGATGATGTCAGTTCGAAGGGAGGAGGGCGCCGGACGCTACCTTATCACATATCTGCAACTCATAGTATCCTGGCTTGCTGCTCTTGCTGCGCAGTGGCCACATTCACGAGGACTTTCAAAACTTCCTACATATTAACATCTACGCGGGTTGCTTCCCTGAGCACCGCACTTCTGACACCACATGTGGCAAGAGCACACTTCTAGTGAAACACAATCGAACAACTTTTTGCCTTTTACTTTGTTTTAACGTCAGGATGGTAAAAGTACTTGGCAATATAAATATTACACACAGTTTACTGTGACCCTAAATACTAAAATAAACAGTGACCAGCTCTCTAGTCACCGACCAGCTTCTCTAGCAACGGTCACACTGACCAGTAAAACTAACAAGTTTGTATAACTGACACTCCTCCCACAGCCCTAGCTTGAAAGTCAGGTGACAGTCCCACCTTCCCTTTAAAAGGGAGTCCTCATCAGCTGTTCTGTTTGCCCAGACTTCAGATACACCCTGACAGCCTTCTGTGGGAAAAGACAATTCAAACCATGTAAGTTAAACCAGACTGTATATATATGTATATATATATATAGACATAGCTGCTTCCATAAACTTCATGTTCTGTATGGACAACTCCTTTAAATATAGATCTGCATTTTTTGTTTTCATAATTTTTATACATATGATACGTTGACAATTATTACCAGATGTTTTTCTCAGACTGATTCTTATTACTCACAGAATGATAAACAGTTCTATGTAAACCTATTCATAGACTGAATCATATTATCCACTTTTCTGCAAAAAAATGATTGACATCTTTATTATACGTTTCTACATTAAACACATCCACCAAAAGACACAGTCTGAAGCCCAGAGGGCCAGCTGGACACTTGGCATCTCAATGATGGGAAAAACTCCCTTTCTCATGCCCACTCTGTGAACTTTTGTTCTATTTTCTGCTACAGTAAATTTATGAAACCCACCTTGTGGCTGGGTATACACATAGTACTTGATCTTCTCGTATCGGCTTACTGCATGGTAAAGAATGCCAACTGAAATCTGTTAAGATGGAAAAACTGAGTGTTTCAATTATTTAGGAAAATATTTGATATGCTAGCCATTTGTTGACAAAGAGAAGAAATTCCTTTTTATTTGTCCATGTGAGATGATTTTGTAGCTAAAGTGAGTGTATATAATCATGAAAATTGCTTTATATAACTATGTGCAGGTCCAGTTTTAGAACACTGCAATAACTGCTTGTGATAAGCCTTGTTGTCAAAGCTCACACTGCAGAGTTCATTGTCCACTCCCCATTTATACAAACTGCAAGCGTTGCGCTGACATTGAATGTGCTCTGGTATCTACTAGCCCCACAGTTCACTTAAATTCAATAATAGTATTAGTTGCTGTAAGTCACTGCAGCTAATAGGTGATCTGACAGAGTGTCATCACTAAGCAAGATGAAGGCAGGGGTGTGTGCAATGATATTGTGTTTACTAGCACTAAGTTCTACTATGTATACTGTAAACCTTGCACGACACAAAAATTAGCAAAGCAGTTCAATATCATAAAACTAGCAGGCAAACAATAGTATCAGATTGACTCAGTGTCACAGACTGTGGGATTTATCACAGGGGGAGATGTCACAGGCAGTAGACCACTGTACTGCTAGTGGATAACGCTGGCTCATGAGAGGCACAGAGTCTCAATGAATATCCAGTGTTCACCAGGAATCTTGCAAGGAGGTGATGAACTTCACACAGGGATAACCAAAAGACATGACCCCTAGGTTCATCCTGTTAGGCAACAGCTGACACAACAAGGATTGAATTTAGGAATGAAATACATAGCCAAAAGTAACTTGTTGCTTGGACACAGATAAAAGAATAACATCATTGCAGGTGAGAATAAATGTAAAGGAAGCAGATCTGCTTCAAGGACATCGC
The DNA here is from genome assembly GCF_038048845.1 of Mixophyes fleayi. Taxonomy (NCBI): domain Eukaryota; kingdom Metazoa; phylum Chordata; class Amphibia; order Anura; family Limnodynastidae; genus Mixophyes; species Mixophyes fleayi. The sequence goes on along the minus strand of NC_134405.1, from coordinate 147,955,060 downwards.
TGAGCATGGTGGAATGTGACACTAGGGAGTAACTTAAGCATTGTCCTTGGTTCAATGATGCAAAGTTGTAATTTTGAGGAAACTCCAGTGAGTCTTAGGTTACTGAGAACTACAGTCTTTTAGATCTGTGTAATAAAAGTTCTAAAGTTACTTCATACGTAGTTTGGAACCTGTGCCTAAATATATCAGCAGCATTGTAGTGACCTGGTGGTAAGTACATTGGGCATGATGAGGTCTTTGCTGTCATAAAGGGCATGGAAATTTCATGGTGTCATGAAGTAGCTGTATGGTAGCATTATGGATTTGTATAGAGGTAAAAGGGGACTATACAGTGACATAATGGGCTGTACGTGGTGACATGTGTTATACTGGCCATGTAACTGTGCATGATAGACATTGGTTGAAGCTATGCCACCCTGGAATTAGCTGATTAAATAAAATTGTTAAAGAGAGCTGTGTGTTCATGTCTTCATTTAGAATAATTGCTTTTTTGCACAGTATGCGTGTCTTTTTTAAAACATTTTTCCAAGGTGCACAACAGGTCCCAGCAGGCCCTGACAGCCATGGTTATGCTGACACTTGTAGTACTACAAGCACCAGCATACCCAAACACCAGAGTATGCTGGGATCAGTAGTGCACTATGTAAAATCGTTTTTATGTCACTTTATTTTTTAATATTATCCCACGTCCACCACGAGGGGTGTGGGAATAGCCCTAGTGCTTTCAGGGCAGGGCTGGTTTTCCTAGAAGGGGGGGGGGGGTTGTAGGCTCGATTCCCGGAGGGAATTTAGACCCCTGCTTGCCGGCCTAGGGCTGGTTGGTACAATGGCAGGGGGACCCCACTCTGCTGGTTTCCCTGATATAGTACCACCAGCCCGGGCTGACATAGCCTAATGCTGATATGTCAATTTTTACTCCTCTCCATATTTATTTATTTTTGAGTATATAATATGCTTTAAGCACATCTTACTCAAATGTAGTCAATTTGGGTACTAACTTACCTTAAAATAATTACGACTCAAAAAATAGGCATCTAGCGTACATTTGATAGGCCTACATGTCTTGCGTAAATTGCGTTCAACTCTGCATGAGGCCCACAGTGTTTTAGTGGCATCCTGTCACGTGTATTAGTCCAGATTACATACAGGAAAGCCCTCGATCCGCCCCAAACGCATCTCATTGACCATTGCAAGCTTTTTTCACCCTCACATATGCTGCCATTTTGTTCCACAAATCCAGAGGCTTTCTGTAATAATAGGTGCACTTACGCAAATCATCATGTGATGTCACAAAAGAGCATTTGCTCTGCGATTTTACACTTCTATATTAGTAAATGTATTGTGTCTGGATGTTATAAAAATGCCAAACTTTTTTTTAATCACATTTCTTTCCATTTCCTGCTTTCTTGAAGCTTTATCTAATCAAAAAAGAAAACATGCCTCCATCAAGACGGCAAAACAAAGGCCGCCAAGATAAACAAATGGACCTGGGAACCCGACAGGGAACATCATGGTGTTTCAGTTCAATATAAAAGCGATTAAAAAAACAGGAAGTCTTGTCAATATGCCTTTTGAATTTATGTACAATGCATCTTTTCAGCACCTGTTATAGGTAGTTTTGAAATATAATCAATGAAAGGGTGAAGCTGTGTATTTTTTTCCTGTATATTACTTAGCAGATATATTGTATTCAACACTTGAATTACATTTTCAGGGACACATTTCCACTGGGCAGGTGCATTAAATGCATTAAGTCACATACAGTGCCCATTAAATGAGCAGAGTGCACAATATAATTTTATCAGTCATGTTTGAGGATTTCCCTGAATTGTAACATGTAGGATAATTACCAGCCAGTTCACTTAAATGAAATAATCAAACTTTACTTTATCAAACAGGCCTTTCTATTTTAACATTTAAAGGGCAACAGCTAATCGCTCCAAATTGAAACCATTAATTTGTTTGAGTAGAATGGAGAGGAGGAGCAGCAAATGTTTTAATCACTTGAAAAGTTTTTAAAATGCTGACAACAGCACTAGTATCTAAAGCACTCAATAAAAACACCCTCCACCTGAAATTCATTATATTGGGGACATAATTAGACATGAGAGGCTTGAGTCATTAAGGAAAGTAATGCAAAAAAAAGGAGTAAATGTACTCCAGGACAAACCATGTTACGATGCAAGTGGTGCAAATTTGTTAATTATTTTGCACAGAAGTTAAAAATTGGCTGCTTTTTCATGTAGCACACAAATACTTCATAGCTTTATTTTTTACACTGAAATTTAAAGTTGATCTAGGACATGCCCTACCCAAACTATAAATCTGTCCCCAGGTTTTAAATTTACCCCCCCCCTCCAATGCAACATGGTTTTGCCCAGGTGCAAAGTTACTTCTTTTTTTATGCTCTGCTCTTCTTAATGACTCAGGCCCGAGCACTTCTGATGCTGGAAAAGGACTAGGTTGAAAAGCGCCTTTGTGACTCCCCTCTTAAAATAATTTGGGGATATTCATGTTTGGGATATTTGAATAGTGTGTTGATAATTCTGCATTATATAACCTGATATGTTCATAAAATCATATGGAATGTAAGATTCTTAAAAGAAATCACTAAATCACTAACATCCCTCTAAGCAAAACATATTGCTTTGTCAATGTGTTTTTTTCTAACTGGAATATTATTCCTTTTAGTAATAGATGTATTCCTATTTACCGCTTGACAATTTTGAAACCAATTCAACCAATTAAAAAGGCATCCATCCCAAAATTTGTCCTTGCTCTTTTTGGTATAAAAGGGTTGTACTGCTCTCTGCAAAGAAGAGAAAGTATAAAAACGGATTATATGTACAGTACACGTTAAGAGCATCCCGATTTATTGATTTAATGTAGATTTTTTTTTTATTGATTATCTTATTATGAGTTGGTAATTTATTTTATAATTCTTTTTTTACATGTGACAAGTACTGTATAGCCAGAGTGTACTTACACCCAGATTCAAATGGAAACGTATCTTGAGATCCTCTTGTATTTGAATATGGGCACACAAGTTATGTGCATTTTTTTTTGTAAACTCAAAATGCTTTCACAATACTTTCAAAGATGAATAATACCCCCAATGAAATACTTGTGTTTCTAACTTAAATAAACACACTATTACTAGCAACCCTGTTCATCATGTACCATAGTTTTTGTTTAGCAACTTATAATGTAGCATGTTACGTATCTGTAACTTATTTGTGTATGTTACTGACCTGTAATAAAAATTAAGGGGTGTGCATATAGATAATGTGGTTATCCTTCTGACATCTGGTTTATTCTGACCCAGAAGGGTATGTCTGGAACAATCTGCTATCCCTGCAGTGCCCTCTACCGAAACCTCCACAAACAGCCAGTGCTTTTAATTATGCTTCACCAATAACAAATGTGGTATGTCAACACCAACCAAGAATAAAACGTAAGGGGTGGGCTTATTCACTAAAGCATTTTAAGGTGATTGTGATTGCTATATCCTTAGTCCTTTTATTATATTTTATTATATTATTACACAGCACTGTACAGAGAATATCATTATTCATATCATTCACATCAGTCCCTGCCCCATTGAAGCTTACATTGTAGGCAGCAGCCAATTAACCTATCATTATGTTTTTGGATTAAGGGAGGAAACCTACACGAGCAAAGGTAGAACATACAAACTCTACACAGAATTAAACTCATGACCATAGCAGTAATGCTAATCATTGATAGGGATGGGAATCAATTAAACAAGGCCTCATATACATTGGCATCAATTTTGTGCATCGTACTAGCAGTTCTAAGTCTATTGTTACACATGGAAAAGGGTTTGAATCTAGAAACCACCATTATACTCATCCGTTAGCATGCAGCATAGTTTTGTTTTTCCCAAAGCTTCCTATTCCATTCAATTGCTTTTACCACAAATTAATGCATTGAGGAAGTCTAATCATCCTGCAATGACCTCCTCAATGAGAGTAAAGCAGCAATTACAACTGCATATCAAATGCATTAGTTTGACATTCTGTTGTATTGACTTTTTTTAAAGCAAATCAAACGACAAGACCTTAAAAGCATCAGCCCAGCAAACGCTTGACGAAGCTCCAGTTTAACTAGAGTGGTCTTTACAGCAACGTTGTAATTGCAAATTAAGAATAGCATTTATTTCTTGGGAAATTTGCAAATAAATACAATTCAGGCATTTAACTCACTCATCTCCATTAATAATACACATTAGCAGAATCAACCATGGAAACATACATTTATTTTTTTCCTGCTAGCATATTCCATAGAGCTTTACAAGTGGGAACAAACATAATAATAAAACAAGACTGGGTATTACAGACAGAGAGGTAAGAGGGCCTTGCTCGCAAGCTTGCAATCTATAGGACAGTTTGATATATGAGGTTAAGTGCTACATTTTGCATATTGGTCCAGCCAGATTGCAAAAGTAAAACGTGCTTAGTGGGCTATATCATCCAGTCCCACAGCAATGTTTGTCAGTGGGTCAGAGGGTTGTTGTCTTGCATAAGCTGTATAAAGGTGTAATAGGGTACACTATGGAGCTTAAGAGAGTGGATGTGGAATTTAAAAAGCTTGCCTGAAGAGGTGGGTTTTCAGAGAACAGTTGTAGGTTTGAAGACTAGAGGAATGTCTTGTGTGAGGGAGGGAATTACACAAAGTGAGTGCAGCTTAAAAAGTCCTGTAACTGGGAATGGGAACAGGTGATGAATATGGATGAGAGACACAGTATCAGGTCCAGGTTGTGGACACAACACCAGGTAAGTTTGATACAGCCAGAGAGCAGTGATATCGAGTCCAAGTTGCTACAGGTATTTCCCAAGAGTGCAACACATAGCAAGTTGGATTTGGCTGCTTATAGTACCCAGGTCAAGGTCCACTTAGCCTGGTGAGCGGAGTTCTAAAGGCAGAATAGTCAGATTAGCTGGGGTTAGCAGGATGCAAGTTAAATGTACAGAATCAACAAGCAGAAGAATAGTAGGAAAAGCCAAAGGTCAAAACCAATCTTTCAGCGCAGTGCAAAGTCAGGATCTAAGTATCACTAAGTCATTAACAAGCTCAGAACAGCAAAACTTATACCCTGGCAGGGAATGACAGACATAATGTGGAGGGATGCTCCGGGGACGAGAGGACCGAGGAGAAGATGCCGAAAGAAGCTACTCACCAGTCCAGAGGTGAGTATCCGTTTCTCTTTACAGGGTCCGGTGGCAGCGGGCGGGTGAGCCAATCACGGCTCACTTCCCGCTGCTGGACATTCAAACTACGTAGGAGAAGAAGGAGGGTGTCGCTTCCAGAGGTCCAGCGGCTGAAGAGGCAGGGAGCCCTTGTAAGGGCTGTGAGCTACCCTGCCGCCGGAAGACTTCAATCAAGACGCCGGAGCAGCGAGCTTCCTGCGCGGAGCAGGTGAGTATTAATTAATCTTGTAGGTCGGGCACAAAGCCCGGGGGCACCTTCAGGCACTAGGCCTGTGGCACAGGTAGGATGGCCATTGTAGGTGTTAAAAGGGCACAAGGCCCTAGTTGTTAGGAGGGCACAAGGCCCTAGTTCCTTAGAAGGGCACGAGGCCCTGGTCTTTAGAGGGCACGAGGCCCTAGTTGTTACAGCGCAGGAGGCCCTCAGGTAGGAGCACGGCTCCCTCGCAGGGCACCAGGCTCTTAGGTGGGTACAGGGCAGGAGGCCCTCAGGTAGGAAGGCGGCTCCCCCCCCACAGGGCGCAAGGCCCTGAGCTTGAACAGAGCGCAAGGCGCTAGACTGTAGGAGGGCGCAAGGTCCTCTAGTGCAGAGAGGCATAGGCCTCAGGTAGGGAAGCGATAGGCTTCCGTAAGTGTAGCAGGGCGGCTGCCCTGTAGCTTAGCAAGGACTCCGGGTCCTTGCTGGTAGCGGGACATAAGGTCCCTGACTGTGAGCGGGCAGTACGCCCTTGTAGTTGGCAGTGGGCATTCGGCCCAGATCTAGCAGGACGCTAGGTCCTAAAATAGAGTAGGGAACACTCGGTTCCTACGTAGGTAAGAAGTAGAGTCCTGGAGCGGTGTTTAGAACCCCTCCATCCATCCGGAAGGGCACCTAAGTCCTGAGCCACAGGATAAGGCGGGCTTAACAGCCGGGGCTTGCGCCACGGGCGTAGGCCTGTGGGGGCACGCGAGAGTGGTCAGTCGGAGGTAAGTACAGTGTGGTGAGGTCCATAGCGTTCCCTCGGGATTGGGTAAGTAACAGAGGTGTTGGGGAAGGGCTGTTGTTGTGTTGTCTTTCTTGTCTTGCAGGTGCTGATCGGAAGACAAGGTAGCAGGCAGGAGTCAAGGGGGCATCATCGGAGAGTCGCGTACGTGAGTATAGCCGCGGCGAGGACTGTTCCCTTGGTGCACTCACTTTGTGGAGCTGTCCCTCCCGTATTCCCCCCTTTCCCTTACAGCAAAACGAGTGCCCTGCACACGAAGTCAGGGGCTTTTCCCCCCTGCGGCGTTTGGGCGCTCGGACATCCCCCCACCTCTCCCCCCATGGGCACCTCGCAATAGCATGTTTATATACTGTATAAGAGTTTTTCTCCCAGTCTCTGTAATGTCAGCGATCACATGATTGCATCTCAGTATACTTATTTCAGCTGTGCTTGCTATGCTGTGAAGTGAAAGTTGAATACTGAGACTAAATTCAGGATTCCTGAAATGCAGATCTTGTGCAGTACGGAGATGTCAAGTTGGGAGACATTTTGAGACAAGTGAAACGATGTTGGTGCAGTGTTGTTGATGGCCTTGTATGTAAGTAGATGCAGAAGAGACAGTCACAGTATGTTACACGTTACCAGCAGATCCTTTAAGTCCTGTAAGTTGAGAGGTGAGGCCTCCATGGCTCTAACTTGGTTTTCCAGCACATCCCACAGATGCTCGGTTGGATTTAGATCTGGGGAATTTGGAATCCAAGTCAACACCTTGAACTCTTTGTCATGTTCCTCACACCATTCCCGAACAATTTTTTCAGTGTGACAGGGCGCCTTGCTAAAAGAGGCCACTGCCAACAGGGAATACTATTGCCATTAAGGGGTGTTTTTGGTCTGCAACAATGTTTAAGTAGGTGGTATGTGTCAAAATAGAATCCACATAAATGCCAGGACCCAAGGTTTTGCAGCAGAACATTGCCCAGAGCATCACACTGCCTCAGCCAGCTTGCCTTCTTCCCATAGGGAATCCTGGTGCCATATCTTCCCCAGGTAAATGACACACATGCATACGGCTGTCCACATGATGTAAAAGAAAACGTGATTTATCAGACCAAGCAACATTTTTCCATTGCCCAATGGTCCAATTCTTTCGGCGGTGGACATTGGCACTCTGACCAGTTTGTGTCTACGCATTCCCATACACAACAAGCTTTGATGCACTGTATGTTCTGACACCCTTTTAGCATAGCCAGCTTTAACGTTTTTGGCAATTTGTGCAACAGTAGCTCTTCTGTGGGATTGGACCATACAGGATAGTTTACGCTCCCCATGCAAATCAGTGAGCCTTGGGCCCCTGTTATGACTTGCCGGGCTCTCTGTCAGAGTAACTAGATAGATAGTTTCTCCTAGCTCATTCACCTGGCTTCCTCATTATCACCTGCAGCCTATTGGTTCTGCTCTCCTTAAATAGCCAGTTAATCCTCTGCAGGATTGCCGGTAATACGTTTACCATAGTGTTCTGCTCCCTTGTGTTTTCCTTGCTACCTGTTCCTGTTGTTTCCTGCCGGCTTGTGGTATCCCCATGTACCAGACCGATACCGTTCCTGTCTACTCTTCATTGCATTTCCCGGTGTGTACCGACTAGGCTCTGCGTTGACTCTTCTCCTGTTTGGATTTCCCTGTGTAGGAACTCGGCTCTGCTTTGACTCTTCTCCTGTGTGGATTTTCCCGTGTACCAGACCTGATTCGGTTCCTGACTATTCTACTATCTACTCACCAGTTCCAGTCAGCTATCTCCTGAACCCAGGTAAAGTCGTGCTCCCAGGCATGGCTCCGATGTGATCTGCAGCTCCTCTGCTCATCCTACCTGTATTCGAGACTCTGGATCCGGACTCAACCTTGCCATGATACTTTTGACTGTTACATATATCACCGTGTGCCTGTAATTATAGTTACCCCTGACAACCACCTAAGAACTGTTTCCCCTAGATATCCGGACTCTCACCGGTACTGTGGGTTGCAGTTACCCCTGGCAACCGCTCAAGAACTGTTTTCCTCAAACCTCTGGACTCTCACCGGTACTGTGGGTTGTAGTTACCACTGGCAACTGCCTAAGAACTGTTTCCCCTAAATCTCCAGACTCTCACAGGTACTGTGGGTTGCAGTTACCCTTGGCAACCGCCTAAGAGCTGTTTCCCTAAAATCTCCGGACTCTCACCGGTACTGTGGGTTGTAGTTACCCCTGGCAACTGCCTAAGTTCAGTTCCATCATCTTTACCTATCACTGCAAGTTCCGTTCCTTTTCGGACAAGCAGCGGTACAGAGGTTGCTGTGTATCAGGGGACTTCTCTATCAGCTGTTCCTTTATTCATTCCAGTGGCCACAAATGATATATCAGTCTTGACACCATCCCCTCGGTGTCTCTCCTGGTTTCCTCCTGCACTTCCTACTCTATGGCCTTGGTAACTCTATTCCTGGGTTCTCCCCAGCCAGTGCACATCTCTCAACCCTCTGTTTGTCTGCAGCCAAGCCTGTCCCCACCACTAGGGGCAACAGTGAACACCAGACGTTCGGAGCAGACTCCGGTTTTTGCTGTACAGGCTGAGGGGTTGCTAACAGCGCCCATGACCCTGTCGCCAGTTCACTGGTTGTCCTTCCTTGGACCACTTTTGTTAGGTACTAACCACAGGGTACCGGGAACAACCCACAACACCTGTCGTTTTGGAGATGCTCTGACCCAGGTGTCTAGCCATCAAAATTTCACCCTTGTCAAAGTCGCTTAGATCCTTACGTTTGCCTATTTTTCCTGCTTTCAACATATGAACCACAAGAAGTGATTATTCACTTGCTATATATCCCATCCCTTGATGAGTATCATTGTAATGAGATAATTAATGTTATTCACTTAACTTGCCAGTGGTTTTAATGTTGTGGCTGATATATTTTCTGCACCCTTGGGCAGAATTAGAAAGATTAAAGGTGAGAAATAGAAAGGAGACTGTTAGGATTTGCATATGTTTTGCACGTGATCATTTTTCCAGACTGGTATGTTCATATGCATATTGCCACTGTGTTCTGATTCATGTGGGTTGCTTTATCAACATCTGAAAGCAATCAGCGGATCAGTTACTGTTGAAGTTGTGCCCTCTCCCTATTCCTGTTAGGAATCTCTCTGAGTTAGGTCTTCACCTGTCCAGCTTCATATTGCTAATGATAGCATTACATGCTAGCTTTCTGGGCCTGATCTCTGGCTCTGTATTATGGTGACTTCTGACCATTGGCTCTGCATTGAGGTGACCTCTGGCTCCTGATCTCTGCTCAGCTTGGTTTATGATTACATCCTCCACTTGCAACATGTTAATCACAAGTAGCTCTAATTCAGTTACATTCTAGAGCACTTTTCTCTAGTTCAGCAATTCTTCCATCCACACTGGGGGCTCCCAGCCTCTCTTGTGAGTGTCACTGTTATGTCTGTGTGCTCAACTGTGAGGTGCCCATGGGGGGGGGGGTGGGGGAGCCCGAGCGCCCAAACGCCGCAGGGGCGAAAAGGCCCCTGACTTCGTGTGCAGGGCACTCGGTTTGCTGTAAGGGGAAAAGGGAGAATACGGGAGGGACAGCTCCACAAGGTGAGTGCACCGAGGGAACAGCCCTCGCCACGGCTATACTCTCACGTACGCGACCCTCCAATGGTGCCCCCTTGGCTCCTTCCACGTGCCTTGTCTCCCAATCAGCACCTGTAAGACAAGAGAGACAGCACAACGACAACCCTTCCCAACGCCTCTGTTACTTATCCAATCCCGAGGGACTGCTATGAAACTCACCACATTGAATGTTACCTCAGACCGACCACTCTCACGTCCTGAGACGCTGTGCCCCACAGGCCTACGCCCGCTGCCCGAGCCCCGGCCGTTAAGCCCGCCTTGTCCTGTGGATCAGGACTTAGGTGCCCTTACGGACAGATGGAGGGGGTTCTATAAACTGCTCCAGAACTCTACTTATTACCTACTTAGGAACCGAGTGTTTCCTACTCTACGTCAGGACCTAGCTTCCTGCTAGATCTGGGCCGAATGCCCACTTCCAACTATAAGGGCCTACTGCCCACTCACCATCAGGGACCTTGTGTTCCTCTACCAGCAAGGACCCGGAGTCCTTGCTACACTACAGGGCAGTCGCCCTGCTACATTCATGGAAGCCTATCGCTTCCCTAACCAGAGGCCTATGCCTCTCTGCACTAAAGGGCCTTGCGCCCTCGTACAGTTCAGGGCCTTGCGTCCAACTACAGTTCAGGGCCTTGCGCCCTGTGGGGGAGATGAGCTCCTACCTACTCTGGCCTAAAGCCAGCAGCTACTTGAAGGGCCTTGTGCCCTGTGGGGGAGCCACGCTCCTACCTAAGGACCTTTTACCCTACCTAACAAAGGGCCTGGTGCCCTCCTGACTAACTAAGGGCCTTGTGCTCTCTAACCACTAAGGGCCTTGTGCCCTCTAACCACTAAGGGCCTTGTGCCCTCTAAACACCTATAATGGCCACCGCTAACTGCGCCACAGGCCTAGTGCCTGAAGGTGCCCCCGTGCCTTGTGCACGACCTAAAAGAGTAATTGGTACTCACCTGCTTCGCGCAGGAAACTCAGCTTGACCCGCCGTCTTCGGGTCTTCCAGGCTCTCCAACCGCCGGCATCTCTTCTTCTGTTCGGCGCTGTTGAAGGCTGCTTGGTGGGGGCGCTTTTAGCCCTTACAAGGGCTCCCCGCCGACGATCTCTGTTCCGGCGTCTTGCTTGCAGTCTTCGGGCGGCAGGGTAGCTCACAGCCCTTACAAGGGCTTCCTGCTGCTTCTGACGCTGCTGGACGTCTTGCGGTGACGTCCTCCTTCTTTCCCTCCGCCGCCGGACTGACCTCGTGTCGGCGCCCGGTGGCTGATAACGCTGTCGGCGCGCTGACGTCATCAGCCATCGCTGGTGGCGGCGCCAGTAGTTTGAATGACCAGAGGCTGCTGATTGGCCAGCAGCGGGAAGTGAGCCATGATTGGCTCGCTTGCCCGCTGCCGCTGGGACCTGCGGGGAGGAAAGAATACTCATCACTGGACTGGTGAGTAGCTTCCTCCTGCGCCTCCTTCTCGGCCGCCTCGTCGCCAGGGCACCTCTCCACACAACTGTTTGTCTTTTTTGGACTGTGTTACCCTCAAGCGTCTGAGTATTTCTGAGTAATTGTAATAAAGAGAGAAACTAGGTATATATGGTAGTGCAAAGCAAACTTATTAATGCCTTTGGAAGCCTAACTTCACAATTTACCCCCATAAATAAATAAATATATGAGGCAAAATTAACAGATGGGACATTAAAACATTATAGTGTTCCACAGAGAAACACAACTCTATAGAGCTTCTAAATTCCAATCTTATAGGCATGGTAATAAACCTGCAATATTTCTCTGTACTCTACTGCAGGGGAATAGAGCACAGTAACCATTAAAATCAGACTAAACCAAATCTGTCACAAAGGGGAATATATAATATGAATCTTCAGAGACTTTCTAGAAGGCAAACCTCAGGTTATGCCTTACCAGGCAGAAGTATTATCTCATCCAATTACAATACAAGACATTTTTTTATTTGAATAAAACTGTCGCAGAGGTCAGAGAGTTGATTACAGTTCTAAAACCTTCTAAAGTCCAATACCCAGACAGTTTTACAATGGAATTTTATAGAGATATTAAAAAATCAGTTAGTCGTGTGTTCACAGAGCTGCTATAATTATATGTAAGGCTCATAAATTTGTGGTACTTTAGTTGGGTGGTGCTGGATAGCGCTATGCCTTTGTTCTTCCTAGACTAGTATATAACCATAGCACATAGAGAGGAAAGACTACTGCCTGAGACAAGATCCCAGTAATTTGGCACTTTTAAAGTATTGGCTTTTATTGGCAGATAACAAGGAAACGTAATGGGTATGGGGGTCATAGGGTCATTCACAGGATGAAATTCATAAACAAATTAACTCACAGCAGAAGTTTGGTACCTTCACACAAGGAAGTCAGCGGTCAGATTGCCAGACAATATCTGATTCCCAGATACAATTGGCAGTGGTCAAAGTTAAAATCCAAAGTCTGAAATTCAGGAGATTAAAAATCAATATTCAAGTTCACAGCCAAAGTCGAGTATGGAAGCAAGAATATCATTGGTTCACAGCCAGTTTTCGATCACAGGGTAACGGTATAGCAGTGTTCATAGTTCAAAGCCAGGATCTATTACATAGGAGATGGATAAATAATGGTCAAGTTCACAGTCAAGTTTGGTACTCAAATGCAGGGCAATTGGAAATGCTAGACACTGATCCATGGAACTCAATAATCTTGTGCTTGCAGTTGTCAAATACTTATAGACACATGTGATTGCCACGTATCTGTGATGGCATCTTACCTCATTAGGGAACTTTCTGTTAACATGTCTCAAACTGGACGCTAGTGTAGAAAAGGTAAATGACTCATAATACCTGGATAGTATTCTGTAGGAACTTGTTTTAACAACATAAGTAGCCCTAAGCTGTTACTCATGCACAGGAGCTACTACTTCCATGGTCTGTGGCATTAGTGCATTGGAATAATTGGATGAGAGAGTCTTTATTACTAGGTCCCTTTTTTGTTGTTGTGTCTCTGTTTAGTGTCCTCTTTTTGGCTGCTGGCTTAGGAGCAGCAGAAGGATCACTGGGATCACCTGATCGAGAACTCATCGGGCTTTTGTGCCTATCACCTAGTATCAATTAATTAACTAGTGCTCTGCACCATTACCACACTTTAAATTGCTACAATCCAGCAATTTACCATGTGCATTATATTCCATATAAGTCTGCTTCACTTTGACTCTCAATTACATATAAATATAGATGAAGCTTACCCTCTAAAGTACTACATTTTTAATCAGATTGTATAAAATTTATTTCTAAACAGAATAAATACCCCCAATTGCTAGAGTGTTGCAGACTGATCTACCTCTTAAATGTAGAATTTACCATTTCAACTAAAATTGTAGCTGAGATATTGAAAATTATATTGCCTTCTATTACTCATAGATAGCCCTCAGGCTTTATCTGGAGATTGATGGCTAATATTAGAAAGGTACTAAAGGTTATTCAATATCTCGATGTCAAGGAATCTGACCCAAGCTTTTTATTTTCTTTTGATGCAAAGAAGACTTCTGACCTTGTCATCTGGGGCCATGTGTTTGAATCTTGAAATAGGTTCCAACTTTATGAGAAGTTTATGAGAGTCTAAAAACAATATTTACTACTCTGCTGACTCACTAGGTGGCCAAAGACTTTGTTTCAGGACCCATTCGGATATTTACAGGCACTAGACAGAGGTGACTGATGTCTCCCCTTCTATTTGCAATCACACTGGAGCACTTGGTTATTACGCTGATTTAGGAATTTATATTTCTCCAAACTTATAAGATTTGTATAAATTTAAATTCATGTCTATCCTGCAAAACATCTTGTAATCAATACATATGCTACCTGCTTGGATCAGCGCCTTTAAAACTGCATTGTTCAGTATGGTCTGTGCTATGGCTTTCTTTGGTGCTTTCCGTGTGGCTTTTTGCTTCGTCTAGGAGTTCAGTTACATCTAGGATACTTAACAAGAACACTTTAATAATAGGAGCTGAAATTTTATTCCCTAAATACATTTATACATGTAGCTGTAAAAAAATAATTATATCAATGGGATTGTAAATTTTGTAACAATAAATAATTGCAAGACTACTGGCTATTAAAGATCAGCGCCCATTGGAAATCTTATTGATTTTATTAGGTGTTATACTTTACAAGTACGTGGTTTTACATGGGTTTACTATTAGTTGTAAGGTTCACAGGTATAAGACAGATCGATTGGGTAGGTGGAGATGGGTCCAGTTGGCTGCACACACTAATTCTGATATTTGTCCTGTTGCAATGTCTTATACTTACTTGAAAATGTGTCCTACAGGTGGCTATGTTATTATATATCCTATGTTGCAGAGCGGTTCTGTCCATATTTATAGATCTAATAGAGTTCATTTTTCTGAGGCGGGACAAGGCTTGTTCATCCAGCAAATTTTCAAATTTCTGGTTTTGGTTTTGGAGATCTAGTTGGTAGAGGGCTGCGGTTCATGGGATGAACTTTGCTTTGCAGCAATCAATTAATAAACCTGTAACCTCCGTTTTTTCCAATAGTAAAATGGTTGTCTATGTTATTTATTACCATGTTCTGATTATCGTTTACACATGTAATAGTGCTTTGTGGTTTGAGGTAAAAACATCAACAGTTAGGGAGTTTGTGTTTATATTTCTATAAAACTTAATAAAAGGCGTTACAGAAAAAACTACATGGAATGCAGCAAACACAACTTTTGTTGTGTCTCCAATTGTAAGCATAAACTAAGAGTGAATTGGAACCAGACAAAATCTCAGTCCTCACAGTTTTGGCTGCAAACAGTTCCCTATTGCTCAACAAGAATGTAATATTAAAAGGTTTTATAATGAGTGAAACAAAGTGACTTTTATGAAATTCCAGCTGTAGCAATTTTATACTCTGTGACTGACTGACTGACTGACCTTAACTTTGTACTTTTTGCATTTGAAATTCTCCTTTTTAACAAATGCTATTTTATAATTTTAACATAGAAAAAGTGGGATTTTATTGTACTTATTGTACTGTTGGCCAATATTGAAAATAATGTCATTTCCAGGGACTAATATTTAATACCTGGGACTGTCCATGAAAATGAAGACTATATGGCAACTATGCTAATGTGTGCAACGAGAATTGGTTGATTATGTACACATTTCTTTGGTGTGTTGACTTTTTATTACAGGCTCACTTTTTTATTGTTGGTACCTACCAGTTGCATGCTTTCTCGTAGTTCAGATATATGTTATAAGGTAGATCTTGCTCCAGCATGCAAGTATTTGTGGAAGTATACATGGACTGATTATATGCACAGGATGCATGTAATTCACCTAGCAGCTGTTGGCTATTCCACAGGTTAGGTAAAAGTGTAGTGAGTAGCAGCCAATGCCTCTGTTACTGATTACATGCACAGATCAGAGCTGAATAAAAGTTTTGGGGGGCCTGCAGCACATAAGATAGTGGGCCCCTATGGTCTAAAAGTAGGAGCAAAGGGATAGTTACTTACCAAATTTTGAGTCGCATGGTTCTGAATATACAACACTATTAGGTCCCTTGATGATCTAAATGAATAATAGTGCCCACATGATAATCTAAATTGATAATTGTGTTCCCTTGATGATCTAAATTAATAAAAGTGTCCTCTTGATTATCTAAATTAATAATAGTGCCCCCCTTGATGATCACAATTAATAAGAATGCCTCCTTGATGTTCATAATTAATAAATGTGCCATCTTGAAGATCTAAATTAACAAGCGTGCCCCCTTGATGATTGCAATTAGGAAAATGTGCTTTTTTCAAGTTACCAATCAGAGTGAAGCTGCCCTATATTGATGAATTAACTGAGAGGCTGCAATGCTTGAAAAGGTTTTATTTTTTATTTAAAAGGATTAATTAAAAGAGGGGCTGTTTCGGAAAAAAATAACGTCTATTTATTAAATGTGAATCAGAATTATTTAATGCCAGTGGTGGTTGCGGGAAATAGGTATATTTCTTAAACTGGAATGCTATTTCATTTATTGCTGGGGTTCTTTGGAGGGAGGTAAATAGGTTTAGTTATTAAAAGTGAATACTAGTATTTTAATGTTGAGGCTGGAGGAAGGCCTAATTATAAAACATGGGTTGTAGTAATTAAACACCAGGGCTGGTTGGAGTTTTCTAAATTACATGTATCCATTTTTTTTTTCAAATAGGGCCTGCAGCATTCCAGGATCCAGGCAAACAGCAACTAAAGACACCAGCTGCCAAAAGTTGGTTAAAGTGACAAGAACAGGTAGGAGAGAGAAGGACTGTCTGCAACTATCCTGAATCTGGTGGGGAAGTCCCAAATGTTGGTGACTGTCTCGTTTAGTGAGATTTGATCCGACTACAAGGACAGTTGGGAGGTATGTCCCACTTCATACTGTACTGCTTGTGAAGGCAGAGCTGCGTTCAACTAACAGTAGTGCACACAATATTGCCTGTATATTTGTCTAACATTTGTCTAAAATAATAACCATGGCCTGATTCATTAAGGATCTTAAATTAAGAAGTTTCTTATTTAAGTCTCCTGGACAAAGCCATGTTACAATGCAAGGGGTGCAAATTAGTTTTCTGTTTTTCACATAAGTTAAACACTGACTGTTTTTTCATGTAGCACACAAATATCATCTTTAAATGTCAGTGTACAAATAAGCTATCAAGTATTTGTGTGCTACATGAAAAAACAGTCAGTGTTTAACTTATGTGCAAAACAGAAAACTAATTTGGTCACGCTCTTTTTGTCACCGCCGCTGCGCGGTGGCACGCGGTTTCTTTCCTACTGGACCTAAGGTGGGCCTGTGTACTTTAAATGCCAGGGCTGATTTTTATCGGCAATGGCTGGACCCCCAGCCTGGATTACATTATACATGCTGTGGGTCCAGCCATTGCCGCTTTAAAACCGCAGTTTGCAGTCGGAACATTACAAATGACGTGATTTGGTAGCGTCCTGCTTTTGCAAGGTCGCTTTTAACAGTGGGAGGGAATTCAAGCTGCCGCAAACACCACTTGTCATTAACATGGTAAGTCGCAATTTGTACATGACCGGTCTTGTTGTCATCTGTATATTTTCGTCACTCTCTACTGTGTCGGGTTTGTCTGAGCCGGGAAAATAACTACTATATAAATGTACTTTTTTCATGGTACATATTATATACCTGTGCTTTTTGTGTAAATATGACCAATTTTCAAAGTGTCCCTTATTGTTTAGAGCAAATCCAGCTAGAGGGTAAAATTTGCACCTTAAAAAACCATTTTGCGATGTGTGTGGAGCAAATGCAATGTTTTTGCATGCAGGGAAATTACCGTCTGCTTTTGCATGTAACACACAGCTGCACCACAATTCTAGATCTTTCTGCACATTTCTTAATATGCCCTTCCCCCACAGCTCAATATGGAATTTCCAGGGTACAAAATGTTATATGTGTAACTAGTAGCAATATGCTCTTCTTCTAATTTATATGCACATATATAGCTACAGATGGAATATATTGTATATACACACAAACTCAGCATTTGTTGGGACCTAATTGTTAACTAGATATACAAATTAATATAGGCAAACTGCACGAATGGACTCAATTAACATGTGGGTATTTTGAGATTTAAAAGCTGGCCTGGTTCATTGGAGTCAATTAACTGCTGAGCTAGCTGGTTATTACAACAGCTACTTGTTCTTGGTCAACCCAAGCAGCTTCCCTGATAGGAGCACTTTTGAAGTTGAATATGGGTAAATTACAGCTTAGAGTTTATGGTGGACTAGCCCATTTCAATACAGCTGGGATGACTGCCCTGTAAATGAATGTTATGGTATATTGATAGTAATGGAGCTCCATTGTCCTTTAGGGGCCAGATTTACTAAGCTGCGGGTTTGAGAAAGTGGGGATGTTGCCTATGGCAACCAATCAGATTCTAGCTGTCATTTTGTAGAAGGTACTAAATAAATGAAAGCTAGAATCTTATTGGTTGCTATAGGCAACATCCCCGCTTTTTCAAACCCGCAGCTTAGTAAATCTAGCCCTAGGTGCTTTTACTGGTTAGATTTCTCCAAAATGGAAACATGATTCATGTAGAATTGAGTGAACCTATCAAGCAAGTTTTCCAATTGGGAAGATTTTTGGATTTCCTTGAATACTAACAATTTTGCATTATTTTGGAAAGTACAGCAGGGGCAAACGCAGGATTTGTAGAGGGGGGTTTCCATACCACGCTACCAGTGGGCATGACCATCATGCTGGGGGCATGGTTATAATGTTAGACAATGCTCGGCTGCTCTCCAACTCTTCCTATCCCTATAGTATACATACATGCTGCAATAAATACATGCGACAATGCTGCATGCACTACTGTTAGGTGCACGCAGCTCTCCCTTTCCAAGCAGAGCCATGTGAAGCGGGGGCAGGGTCCAGCCACCTCAATTATACAGTGCCCCAGGCTTGGATGGGGGTTTCCAGACACTAGGAAACCCCCCCTCGGTTTGCCTATGTACAGGTTCAATTAGTGTTAATTGTATTGAGCAGAATGCAAAAACAATGCCATACCATAGGGGAACAAAATCAATTTGATTGCAGACATCAATAAACTCATTGATAACCCAGCACTATTTGCCATTTCTTTGCTAGCTACTTACAATGAAGCATTATTTTCAAAGTATGTAGAAAGGACACAAGTTTTGCAAATTTGACATTTCATTTTGTGGATCGAGATGATTGAAATGAAATAAGTGGGTGGAGAAAGGATATGTTTAGATGTGCTCTATGTTGCTCTGTGGGCCACTTTGCCTTTTCCAATCTGCAAAGGACTTGATTGTTGTACCATCTCAGAGCTGACAGAGATCAGGGGGTAAATGTATCAATGTCCGGATTCTTCAACTCCGGCGAGATCGGCGTCTTCAGCGCTTAAATTTATTATTGATATATTTACCCCCAGGTCTCGCCCAATGCATTTATTTGGACATATTTTGGACATATTCTTTCAGTTGCACTTCAGCAGAGAAGAACATTTCTAGGTGCCCAATATAAAAGAAACCTTGAAACCACACAAAATGTCACCTGTAATAATGGCTGCCCACATGTTCACTCACTCTCGTCATTTATTTAAGCCATAACTGTGGCTAAACAGAGAAAAATGGTGTCGCTGACCAGGGGCCGGATTCACTTTTCCCGGTAGGCTGCTGGCCTCAGGAGGCCGCAGAATGTATTTTTTTTTTTAAATAAAAAATAAAATTGTGAGTCCTCGCCACCCAGAATGGGTGCTAGAGGAGGGGGTCAGTGTGGTAGTGGGTGGCTGGCCTCTCCTTCGGAACCAGCCACCTTCCTTAATGTGGATACCAGCAGCCACAGGAGGTGAAAGTGACAAGAAAAAGACACATGTATACAGGTACACACACTGGGCACACATACTCTGGGCACACACACAGGGAAAGACAAACTGGGTGCACACACATACTGGGCCCCGCCTACCATTTATTTGGCCCCGCCCACATGAGGCCACTTTCAGACTTTTTTCCAGGGCCACTTTAACTTCCCAATCCGCCCCTGTCACTGACACTGGTGCACAGTGCACCTCTTCAGAGTGGTCTATATCTCTGTACACATTAGCGCATTCTTAGTTTGGAGAAACGTCTTCAGATAGTGAAGAGTAGCACTTTGAGGTGCGCTTGGCCGAGCATTCAGACACCCAAGTGCAAAAGCAAAGTGTTTTGCAATGCGCATCCAATGCTGTTTTCAAATAAGCATTTGGTAAAATCATTACTGTTTCCACTTACCAATTATGAGTCACCAATGAAGATATAAGACACCATGTGTAAGGCAATGTATAATAAAACCCATCTTGTGACCTTTTAAAGTGATCTATTTCTATACACTAATGATGTCATGATTGACATGTTTATGTAGACACTCATTGTGGCTTTTTTTTTTTTTAGCATTCAGTGAAGTGAATGTCCTGTAGTATGTTGACCCTGTGCTATGTTTACAGTGTAGATATAGCATTACCTACATAGCCAAGTCAGAGAGATGATTTGGATGATGTAATGGAGTTATTCTTAGCTTTGAATTGTTATGATGACTGGTACATAAGTCCTTCAGTCCTGTCCCTGCCAACACATTAAATATGTTAAGCCCTAATGAAAATAAATCTATAGCGAAGACAAGGTTAGGAGGCTGCTTCTGCAGCCGCCTCTGGGAACAAATTCTTACATCAGTCACCACAAAAACTAAACTTTATGTCTGGCCAAAACATAATATAGTAGAAACCCAGCTGGAAAGTATATTTTGCAAGACAGTTTTCCAGTCGTTCTATTAACAGTCCTGGAGAAATAATCTGCAAGAGTCTGGGAAAAGTGCTGATGTGTTAGCTGGAACAATCTAAGTAGAATAGTGGAAAATGGTTACAATTTGGACTGTATATCATAGACTTTCATAGAAAAACTTACCATATTATTTGAAACATCACACAGATGGGTTTTAGCTATATTGGTCATTTAAGGACATTTGAAAGTACTTTGAATCAAGAGTTTTTGCGACTATATATTTTAATGTGACCAATATACAATGTAAATGTGGCTTTAAATTAGAGATGCTCAGGCTCGGTTTTCTGAAAATCGAGCCCACTCGAACTTAGGGGATCCGAGTAGGCTCGCAAGTCGGCTCATTATCTCAGAGCGTCCTCTGATCTGAATCGAGGCAAAACGTCATCATTGTGTTGCCGGATCTCGCAGGTTTTGGATTCTATAAGTACCTCCCTTCCCAGGAGATCCAGCACCATTGCTCACACAGAAACAGGGGTAGCAGTGTTCTTGTCACTCTCCAGTCTCCAGTGCCATTCCTCAGTGCCATTGCTCATACAGAAACAGGGGTATCAGTGTTCTTGTCACTTGACAAAAATTGACTGGAAATGATTGGAAATTAATGTTATTGAGGTTAATAATAATGTGGGGATAAAAAAGAGCCAAATTATGTGAATTCAGCAAAAAAACAAAAAGGGATTCTAGAAAAAAATCGGGATCCAAAACCAAAACACGCAAGGGCGGTTTTGCCAAAAACCAAAACACAAAGTTAATCCAGATCCAAAACCAAAACCAAAACATGGGGGTCAGTGAACATCTCATCCTAAATGTAGATCAAAATCTGTTGGTTATGCAGATCTCCAAATGTCTTGTAGCTATGCAAACCCCCACGTCTCTGGTGGCAATATAGTATAGACCCCCAAATCTGAAGTGGCAATACAATGAAGACACCATATATATGGTCACAGCTTCTCTTTCTGTCTAGGTAATCAGCTCCAAGAAAATTGATTGCCTAAACATGAAGTATAGAAAATTTTATGTTTGGTGCATTACACTGCATGTGAATGAAGCTAATCACTGAACTCGATCATGACCAGTCATACAATACACATACGCATTCATGGCAACAAATCCACAACTCATGAAAGCACACAAATAGTTCATGCTGTATTCCTGGTCCATCCTGTGGAAAACTTGTGTCGATTCTATGGCCATGCTTCATAGAGATCAATGATCCCTAGATCTAGATGTATATTTCCTTCATTCTCACGTGATGTAAATTACCAGATTGCAATGGTACCACTGGTACAAGAAAAGATCCCACCCTTCGTTCCAGCGAGTCACCCAACCCTGTCACCTCATGCTCAACTCCCTACTCTGCTGACCCCCTCATCCTATTTCCCTCCCTCACAGTCCTCAACTTCACCACACACTTCATCACCAAAACTGACACCATCCAGGGGCTGGAGCCAAGTCTTGTCCCTCAGGATAAAATATGCCAGCCAGCCCCTGACACCATCCATTCAGAAGTCTCATCCCATTTACTCAGATACTCCTCCTCCACCCAACCTATTCTTTATACACCATCTCTAGGGATGAAGTGTATGCCCTTATGTCATCTTTTCCCACTCTACGCTACACTCATAGCCACATCCCCTCTTTCTCCTGTGCTTACCTACACCAAACACACCTCTCCAACTTGTTCCTCTTTAGCCTGCTTCTCTCTCCAGCTAGCAAACAATTTGTCTCCTCTCACTTGCCTTCAAACTACTCGATCAGCTTGTCTCTGATCATCTCAGAAGCTTTCTCTTCGCTAACTCCATCTTGACCCTCTCTACTTGGATTTTGTTGCTTTTCACTCCACCGAGACCACCCTCACTAATCTTACCAAAGTTCTCTCTGCTAATTTAAAAGTCACTTCTCCATGTTCTTCCACTGGATCTCTCCTCTACATTTGACATACTTTGAGCCCCTGTCCTCCTGCACACCCTCCACTCCATTGGCATTTCTTGTACTCTTCTCTCCTGGTTCACTTCCTACCTCTCAATTCACTCCTTCTCTGTTTCTTCCTCAAGCACTTCCTCCCATCCTGTCCCTCTAACTATTGGGGTCCCATAAGGCTCCATCCTCAGCATAATTTCACCTACCCTCAATGTCAGAATAGTTTAATGTTTTTTTTTTGTAGATATAAGGTGCAAAATGATTTTTACCTGAATGCTTTATATGATAATATCTAATTAAAACAACGCTTTTGCTTCACCATTCCACTATATTTGTAAAAAAACATGGGATTTATAGTCTGTAAATAGAGTTGTAACATTTAATTAATTCTCCTGAGTGTTGTGTTTGGACTTTTCGAATATTTTGCAGAACAGTTTTAAAAGTTTCACTTATCTTTATGTAACCATGGGCTGAATTATGGCTAAATTATTTCCATATATGTATTTTATACAGATTAGATGCAGTAGAGGTTGGAACCATTGAGAGCTACACCCAAAGGGGGGATATAAAGCTGATGTCCTCGAAAGGCAAAAAATGTTAATCCTTCCCTGACCTCACATCTGTTGTCCAAGGTTCACTACACGGCTAAACGTTTGTGAACACCTGAACATTCATATGTGCTTGTTGAACAATCACATTCCAAAACCATAGGCATTAATATGGAGTTTGTCCCCCTTTGCTGCTATAACAGCATCCACACTTCTGGAAGGCATTCTACTACATTTTGGAACATAGCTGCAGAGTTTTGCATCCATTCACATTCCATTCCATAAGCGCATTTGTGACGTCTGGCACAGATGTTGGGCGATAAGGCTTGATTTTATGCACCTATTAGAGATGGGTGTGGTTGAAATGACCAAGCGCACTAATCAGAAGGGGCGTCCACTTACTATTGGCCTTATAGAGTACATGTTAGGGTGGATTGACACAGTTTTTATGAATGTAGGATTTTTTTAACCATCTTTTTTGTTTGTCCTACTGTAAACAAATTTAGCTGCATTGCTTTTGAATAGCTGTATTGCAAAATGGCTGCAAATAAATGTTGAACTAACTTAAAAGCGTTATATTCAGAGTGAGCAACCCAATTTAGCATTCCTGTGCTATGATGAGATCGGGTACAGAGAGGTCTGTGTTTTTCAGCCATGTAATTTGATTATTTGATGTAGCTTTAAAGAAAAAAGAAAATGCTGGGATTTTTATAACCAAGGAAGCATGCATTTTTCTATAATAAAAGTTAATGTTTTATAGAATTGCAGACTATTTCCCCATAGATTTAGTCCCTTACTTCATGTTTACAGGGGCTTGCAGGTCTGTTTCCACAAGGTGGTGCTTTAGAGCATACAACACAATAGTGTTATTAAAAAAATGATCTGCACCCACACAAGCTGGGAGCTCAGCACACATAACTCTCAGATGGAGTGGCAGATGTGTGGTTAACCATTACCAATTTGTGTTGCTGTTTCACTGATAAAGTCTGCCTTGGTATAAAAATGTAGAAGTATAATCTAATCTGCTGTACCGTGTTTTCTGGGAAACAAGAATACCAATGACAATAAATAGCAGTGATGTTCACGATGTTCAGGAGTTATTTTGTACAGCTGAACCTAGGGTTGCCATTTGGTCAATATTTTACTGGCTTGGTCAGTAAAAATGTGACTTTGCGCCAATAGGGCAATAACAGAGAAAAGGTGGCACCTGGCAACCCTAGGAGAACTTCGACACCTAAATTTAAAACTTTTCTTGCTCAATTGTACCTACTACAGGGGAAAGCATATATATGCTAGACGTAGTTTTATATCATCTCCTAATATTGGATATATGGGCACTCGTACGGTGTTGTGTGTGCCACCTCTTTATCTGCTCTCAAGTAAAAACCATACCTGTTGTTATGTGCGTATTGTCGCTAACCAATAACGATTGTCGAACCTCGAGTTGTGTTTCCAACGCACAAAGATTTATTCGCTAATAAAAGAATAAATATGCTCAAGCGAAGTAATAGTAAATACAGCCGTTACTTATCGCAGGCGCTCTGGATCCAGTGCATTCATTCAATCCTGAAGTCTGGGGACAAGATATCTGCACTCTGGATCACAAGCTGCTGCTTATATACACAATCAAATACAGTAATACAATGAAGATGGTATAGCTTGCATCTATTGGTCCGGGTCTCAGGAATGTCCAAGGGGTCGTCAATCATTGGCTGGTTCATCCTAAGGAATCCAAAGGAGGGGGTCATCTCTGCAGGGGGTATGCTCTGCTCTTCCCGCCAGGATTCCTTAGTCTTAAGTAGTTCATAATTCCCTATCATTCATAACTTGCGTATGCACTCTGCGATTCCCTCGCAGAGTGAACCAAACAGTAGGATATGTAACAAGGTTCATTATGATACCACTCATGATGTTATTCCTTTAACCCGTTCCGTGTATTTCACTAATATGCATGTAACTCTGATATAACATATAAATACTACTATATTTCGACATAACTGATTATGTGTTGCAACTACCATTAATGTGTACTATTTTATAAGTATGCGTGTTTGTGCGAATGTATGGTAAAAGACCAATTACTGTTGCTGCCACGTGTAGTGGATGCGTACGCCCTTTCACGCCGTAGCGTGCCCTTGTACGTAGATGCGTACCGTTCGCATCTTTTCAGACAAAGACAACCAAGTTTGTTAGACTTTAATTGAAATGACTTTATCCAATTTGCTGACTTCAGGTTCAGGATTATACAATACTTCTTCACAGACCATGATCTCGGTATCTGGTACCACCCTTTCAGTCTCTTTCTTAGTGTCACTCCTACGAGACCATTTTCCACACTTCAACACAGTAGGAACACATTTGACAACTAAACCAATTGCTAAGATGACACCCAGTATAAGGAGAAGGAGCTTACCTACACTCGCAATCATTTCCTGTACCCACTCCCCCAGACCGGAGAACCATTTTGCTGGGTTCAACCATGAGAACCAACCCGCCACCTTTTCCCCGACCTCATATAACGAAGAATTATGGCTCTTTCGAAATTCCCATTTCAGCTGCAAAATTTCATCCATCTTCCGGTCTATAACCTCTTTAGGGTCATCAGTATTATTAGTAATGTACGTGCAACATTTGACACCGAACTGGGTGGCCAGTGTCACACAGTACCCACCATTAATAAATGTGAGATAATTTAGTACCAGTCTATGTTGCACCAACTCCTTTTTGTACGCTTGTAGCTCCCGTCCAGTATACCTGAAAGTGTCATCATACATCTCGGTGATATTATCTATTAATTTAGCTAGGTCTTGGATATATTTAAAGTTTAATGTTCCCCGAGCGGTCCTGGTGAGATCTAGAGCAACCATAACTTGGAAACCAGCAGTTTCACTAATCAATTTTGTAGCTATGGGTTCCTCACCACGAATCATATTTCTCTTGCCACGGTGTTCATACTGTGTGTGTATGTATGGTGGTGATGTAGTCTTGTGAATATCTACCATTTCTTCATGAGTAATAGTCATGATTTCAGGAACCAGTTTAGCTAGGAAACACAAGCCCTTGGAACTCGGAGTTACCCAGGAATAAGCTTTTCTTCCACAAACAAAATACACATCCTCAGGGAGAACATAAGGAACAGTATGCCCATGAATTATATCACACAGAGTTTTGATAAAACTACCCGTGCCTAGTGTCTCCATCTGCTCTAGACACGTGTCGGCATTAATGACATTTTTACATTTATCTGTAGAGACTTTTCCAATGGATACCTTCTTATGTTTGGTTATACGCCCTAATTTGTGACCTCCATCAACATTCCTGCCTAGTAGTGACCTTGTTAGTCTCCCTCTAAAATGAGTGTGGCGAGCCATTGTCTGATCTGATAGGTCAGCCTCCCAATTCTCCAGGCGCTTTGCATGAGATATGTTTAGGCACAGCAAAGATCTGCCTATGGAGTATTGTCGAAGCGTCAGACTAGGGGACCTAGTATTATTGTACCTCCCTTCTATGGGCCTCCCACCCCTTAATTCGAGTACTTCGGATATGTTTAGAGGGAATGGCACTGGTCCTATGTAATGCTGCCCCTGAGGCACGTGAGAGCACACCCAACACTCGGTTTGGTTTAGCACCTTACCCACCAGGGAGTGATAATCCTCCAAAGGATGCCCGTCTATATTCAGAGTACTGGGGGACTGGCATCGTTGGATGCATCTCTCTTCAACTAGGGAGTCGCAGAACTTGCAGATACAATATTCATCAGACAATAGCCCCTCACACTGCCTCCGAGTTCCTGAGCTAGCAGACCTTTTCATAACCCCTGGACCAAGTTTGATAATGGGCTGTTCAGAGTATCCTATTAACTTTTCTTCGGCCTCCATTTCATCCGTATCACTCCTAGAACTCTCCTCCGTCCTCCATCCTCCTTCACAAAAATAGAATGTCCTAGAAAGCGTAAAAACAAGGAAAATCCTGGAACAAAAGAAAAACAAAAACCGCCACTCCATCGCTGGAAAGGATAGTTCTGAGGCAACGTCTCTGGTTCAGGTGTCTCAACTGCAGGCTTTAGGTCTCCCGGAACAGGCTCACAAGTGACAGCTCTATGTCGTTGGTCTGAATTTTGTCTTGCACTTTCTCCGGATTATAGACTCTCCTGCAGTGGGTGGAATGGACCCAAGTGTCTCTCTCTGCAACCTTCAGTGATGTAGTACTGGTCAGCAGCACTTGGTACGGGCCTTCCCAACGATCTGTTAAACAACCTGAACGTAAGAAATTGCGGATCATAACATAGTCTCCAGGTTCAACATCATGACAGTTCGTCTCTGGCATACCAGGTGACAGCATTTTTAGTTTTTGTTGTTGTTGTTTCAGCTGTCTACTCATTCTTATAAGATATTGTACAGTCACTTCATTATTACACTTTAAGTCGTCTTGTGGACTCACGATCAAATGAGGTTGTCATCCGAACAGTATCTCAAAGGGGGACAGATTAAGAGGAGGTCTAGGAGTGGTTCGAATGCTGTGGAGGACCAACGGCAAAGCCTCAGGCCATGCCAACCCAGTTTCAGCCATTATCTTACCTAGTTTGTTCTTGATAGTACCGTTTACTCTCTCCACCTTACCACTGGCTTGTGGTCGGTAAGGGGTGTGAAGTCTGCTACTGATTCCCATGAGTTTACACATATTTTGGAAGATATCACCAGTAAAATGGGTACCCCTATCACTTTCAATGATTCTAGGGATACCGAACCTACACACAAAGTCTTGTACAATTTTCTTTGCAGTGAACACAGCAGTATTAGTGGCTGCCGGATATGCTTCTACCCAACCGGAAAACACATCAATACACACTAACACATACTTTAGATTCCTGCACAGTGGTAATTGGATATAGTCAATTTGTATTACCTGAAAAGGTCCGTCTGTAGGAGGGATGTGGGATGGCTCAGTTGGAATAGTTTTCCCAACATTTTTCCTCAAACAAGTAAGACATGACATTGCTTTCTTACCAGCTTGAGAGGAAAATCCGGGAGCACACCAGTATGCTCTCACCAGTTTGCACATACCTTCTTAACCCAGGTGAGTCAGGCCGTGTGCTGCTTCAGCCAGGCTTGGATAGTATGTTCGGGGAGCTACAGGCTTACCTTGTCCATCCCTCCAGAGTCCTGAGGACTCTTGACCACATCCCTTCGCCTTCCAGACCGCCTTCTCCTGCAGGGAACACAAATCTTGCATTTCAATTAATTTCTGCGTGTCTAATGTCTGAAAAAACATCATAGTCTCGGTCGATACAGTCATAGGTTGCCCTGCTGCCCATTTAGCAGCTTCGTCTGCCCTGTTGTTGCCCAATGACACTGGGTCTTCTTCAAAGGTATGGGCTTTGCACTTTATGACGGCTACTGTTCTGGGTAACTGTATCGCTGTCAGAAGTCCTTTTATGTGTTGTGAGTGTGCCACTGGTGTACCTGCTGCTGTCGTAAAGTTTCTAAGACGCCAAAGGGCCCAAAAATCGTGCACTACCCCGAAGGCGTACCTAGAGTCAGTATATATATTGGCTGATTTACCCTCTGCCAATTCACATGCTCTCCTTAGTGCTACTAGTTCCGCCACCTGGGCTGAGTGAGGTGGGCCAAGGGGTTCAGCTTCTACCACATCCTGGTCACCTACAACAGCGTAACCAGTACATAGCTCTCCTGTCTCTGTCTGTCTATGGCAACTTCCGTCTGTATAAAACGTAAAATCTACATTTTCTAAGGGGGTGTCACGTATGTCGGGCCTTGCAGTAAAGGTCTGATTCAGGTGTTCCATACAATCATGCGTGTCAGTATTCTTGCCTAACTCATCATCACCCAGGGTCTCCTCACCTCCCACCCTTTGTGTCTCTTGAGACACATACGGAAGGTATGTAGCTGGATTTAAGGTGCTACATCGTTTGATGGTGATGTTTGAGGGTGCCATCAGGGCTAGTTCCCACTTTGTAAATCTAGCTGAAGAAACATGTCTGGTTTGGGCTGAATTTAACAGAGCTGATACAGCATGGGGTGTATAGATGGTTGAATTATGTCCTAATACTACATCCTCGCTCTTACTTACTAGAAGGGCCGTTGCTGCTACACTTCTGAGACATGTTGGGAGTGATCTTGCCACATTGTCTAATAGTGCACTGTAGTATGCTACCGGTCTGCTAGCGTCACCATGTTTCTGTGCGAGGACACCTGCTGCACAGCCATCAGCTTCTGTACAAAATAGCTCAAAAGGCTTTTCATAATCAGGTATTCCCAATGCAGGTGCTCTTGTCAGACTATCTTTAAGATTAAAGAACGCTTGCTCTGACTCTTCTGTGTGTACAACACGTTCTGGTTTTGAGGAAGAGACTAGCTCCTGCAATGGTAATGCCAGAATAGAAAAACCTGGGATCCAGGATCTACAGTATCCACACATCCCCAAGAAAGTACGAATCTGCTTCTGGCTCTGCGGCAGAGTCATGTGTTGTATGGCCTCAATTCTGTCGGTTGTCAGGTGTCTTAGCCCCTTAGTGAGGCAGTGTCCTAAGTATTTGACCTTAGTCTGACATGGCTGTAATTTATCCTTTGCCACCTTGTGCCCTGTTTGTGAAAGATGAAGCAACAACAATTTAGTATTATGCAAACATGACATAAAAGAATCAGAGCACAGCAACAAATCGTCCACATATTGAATTAGAACAGACCCATTGTGGGGTTGAAAGGATTGCAAACAGTCATGTAAGGCTTGGGAGAAAATACTGGGGCTGTCAATGAACCCCTGGGGTAGTCTGGTCCATGTGTATTGCACTCCCCTGTAGGAGAATGCAAAAAGGTATTGGCAGTCAGGGTGAAGAGGGACTGAGAAGAAAGCAGAACATAGATCAATGACAGTAAAATGACTGGCAGACGGTGGAATCTGCATGAGGATGACACCTGGATTCTGCACTACGGGGAATTGGCTCTCAACAACTTTGTTAATTCCCCTTAAGTCCTGGACTAGTCTATAGCCCCTCCCCCCCACTCTTCTTCACAGGGAAAATGGGACTATTTGCTGTACTGGCTGTACGAATTAAAATCCCTTGTTGTAACAGCCTCTCAATAACAGGATATACCCCTAGTTCCACCTCCGGTTTTAATGGATACTGTGGGATTTTTGGAGCTATCCTACCACTTTTTAGATTGACCATGACAGGGGCTACGTTTGCCATCAGTCCAGTGTCCTGTCCATCTCTGGTCCATAGGGAACCTGGTATTTCCAGCAACATCCCCTTCACTTGAGAGTGAAGGGAGTGTAACATTAACCTTT
Source organism: Mixophyes fleayi (assembly GCF_038048845.1). Taxonomy (NCBI): domain Eukaryota; kingdom Metazoa; phylum Chordata; class Amphibia; order Anura; family Limnodynastidae; genus Mixophyes; species Mixophyes fleayi. The sequence goes on along the minus strand of NC_134405.1, from coordinate 147,925,112 downwards.
GAGGGGTGTCCAATATATCCTGTACCTCATGTGCGACCTTCTCCGGTATATCTAAGAACACACCATCAGAAGTACAGTATATGAAACATCCCATTTTACATAACAAGTCTCTCCCTAGAAAGTTAGTAGGAGCCGCTGCAGCCAAGAGAAACGAATGCTTAGTATGCAGCGGCCCGATAGTAACTTCAGCGGGTTTAGTTAGAGGATAATGTAACACTTTTCCCGTTACCCCAATAGCTGGAATGGTTTTACTGGTCACCTGTAGATTGAAAGGAGAGGTTATCACAGATCGGGCCGCCCCTGTATCTACAAGAAAAGTTTGTTTCCTACCAGCTATGTCAACTATTATTGTTGGTTCTTCACTCTGACTCTCAGTTAACCTCACTGGCTGTAGACTACAGGTATGACCTGACCCCTAGCGCTGACTATTGATTTCCTGCGCAGCATTTGCTGCCGTAATATGCGCGGGTAGATGTGAGTCTTCTAGTCTATGTGAATCCCTCCTTGGAGGATATCTATGTGACCCACCCCTATGTGTATTGAGTCTTTCCTTTTTACAATCTTTCCTGTAATGTCCTTCCTCGTTACAGTTGAAACACCTGATCACTTTAGGTTTCTTGTTATATGGGTTGTATGCTGGTGGTCGTGTATGCACCCTTTCTAGAGCCTGTATACTTACCGTCATTAACCTATCACTTTTCTCTTCCCTTTTTCTAAAAAGGTTTTTGTCGTGTTCCACAGCAACTTCTCTAAGAGAATCTACCGTGCTGCCTCTCCAACCAGGGGTTGAGGTTTGTACTCTTGTTTTTAGATTTTCTCTAAGGCCATCCATCAGTACCCCTACAGCTACCTCTCTGTGATGTGGGTCCTCACTTATGTTGGATATCCCAGTAAACCGTGTTATCGCTGCTATAGCTCTAGTGAAGTAATCTGCTGCTGTTTCACTATCCTTTTGTTTAATGGTGAAAATCTTACTCCAATTTACTACTACTGGAAAATAGATGGCTAAGTGTTTGACAATTTGTTCTATATTCTTTTGGTTAATCTCATCAGTCAAGGTGTCATCTTCCTTCAACAAACAATCTTCAATGAATTTTTGTATGTTAGTATTGGGAGGAAGACACGCCCTCAACACTACACGCCAATCCTTATTGGTTGGTTCGTGGGCATTTCCTAAGTCTTTAACAAATTTCTGACACTTAGCCAACTCTTTTCTAGGATCTGGAAATTCAGTCATAATGGAACGTAATTCTGATCTAGTCCAGGGACAATGCATTGTAACATTTCTTAAAGGAACTACACCATCCTTATCCGGTTTCCCATTGGGAACTGATATTGTGCGGACCGGGAACGCACCCTCTGGTGCACTGACTTCAGGGGACACTACAGGATTTGCTGGTTCTAGATTTAGAACGCTTTCACTCCTAGTGATCACGCTACTCTCACCTATCTCAGCCATTTTCTCGTACTTGCGCTGAGCCTCTAGTACACTAACAGCATGTCACTCACCGGACCGTGAGTGCCTCTTCCCGGACATTTAGGAACCGTGGTCGTCCACCATCCTGAGGGTCTGCGCATGCGCAGCCCTTTTCTATACTTCAGTGTATACCCCTTTAACTCAATTGGCAGATCAGGCAACCTCCCTATATTAAGCACCTGTGGTCAACACCACGTTGCCTGATCTTGGAGTCTCATTCCTCATGAGTCTCTGAAGGTGTTCCTGTATTCCTCGTGTATTCAGCGCTGCTGATTCCTGTGGTTTCCAAACCACTTCTATTCCTGTGGTTTCCATACCACTTCTACCATCAACTGTATCATCAGGACTGTATGCTGATTCCTATCCGCTGCCTCCGTGCACTACAGCCTTCTAAACCACTTCTACCATCAACTGTATCATCAGGACTGTTTGCTGATTCCTATCCGCTGCCTCCGTGCACTACAGTCTTCTAAACCACTTCAACGTTATTGTATATCAATGTGACTGTTTGCTCATTGCTATCCGCTGCCTCCGTGCACTCCAGCTTTTACTTCACTCACCTGCTTCTCATCAAGTCTGTTTGCTGATTCCTATCCGCTGCCTCTGTGCACTACAGTCTCCTGCTTGCAACTCGCCTGTGTTCATCATCGTGACTGCCAGCTGACTATTATCCGCTGCTTCTGTGCACTACAGTCTCCTGCTTGCAACTCGCCTGTGTTCATCATCGTGACTGCCAGCTGACTATTATCCGCTGCCTCTGTGCACTACAGTCTCCTGCTTGCAACTCGCCTGTGTTCATCATCGTGACTGCCAGCTGATTACTATCCGCTGCCTCCGTGCACTACAGTCTCATCTCATCTTTGCTGTGACTTCCTCGAGACTGCCGCTTTCATTACCATCTGCTACACTTCGTGATCTACAGCTCCTGCCCTGCGCTGCACTCCTGTTTCCCATCGCTGTTGGTTCCTGTGGTTGCTACTGGTTACCTCCGTGCGCCGCTGAGTCCTGTCGCTGTGGTCAGCGCTATCGTCCATCTCCTGCTGATCCACTCTCCACGCCTTCACGTGTTCCTCTGGCCTCTACCCTCCTGTCAGCATTGGATTTGTATTTCATCTACTACCCTCTGCTGGATCATCTCCATTCTCCTGGGTCCCCTATGAGTCCAGTTCCACGTGTTGCTGACTTCTGTGGATTCGTGTCCCTGCCGGTCTACTCATCTGTGCGCTGCACCTGCTAGACCGCTGCCTCACCTATCCAGGGACTTCCTATCCAGTCGGTCTCCAGCCGCTCAGGTACCGCTGCAATCCCATCTGACTGCTACTGCTAAACCACGGTATGCATACTTCTCATTGACTGTGCTGTGTATTGCATATCTTGCTGGACTGTGTTTGGTTCTCTCTGGAGTCTGCTATCCGCTGAGTCTATTGCCATCATTGACTGTGTTATCATTGTGCTGGACTACTTCAAGAGACTTTCTAGGTTGCAGACCTGCTCAGTCATTTATATCCATATATATATCTATATTGTGCATATTACTGTGGATCGTGTATAAGGTGCCTGTGTATATCCTGTGTTGCAGTCTTCCCCTGTGCACCTCCTCACATATATATTCAGTGGTACAACTTGCTGGTGTCAGACCACTGATCCCTGTTTCCGGTATCACCTGTTCCATCATCCTCTCACATAGCAGTGGTACAACTTGCTACCGCAGACCACTGACTACCTGGATACCTCCACTTGGATTCCATTCCTTCACTTAGACAGCGGTACAACTTGCTACCCGCAGACCGCTGACTCTCATCACCTCCTTGTTTCTGTTGGACATTCCTACTCACTATAGCAGTGGTACAACTTGCTATCGCAGACCACTGACTACCTTCACGTGTCCTTGTCCATACAGTTCCTTGTGTATTATTACCTCATTATTACCAGTGTTGCTAGTCATAGACTTTCCTGAGCATCTCATCAGCCATCATTTCATGTTCCGTGATCACCCAGCTGCCAGAGTACTCTATTACCATCTACATTGCTCTGGTAAGCCTACCATCTGGTGATCCCTGGGTAAAGACTCCTAGTGCCCGTGACAGTAAGATCAGGCCATGACAGACCCAGATGCGGAACCTACCGCCAAAGAGATGCTGCAACATCTGGTTAGCCGTGTGGAACAACAGGATGCCCGCCAACAGCTGTTACTTCAGTGTTATCAGTCATTAACCTCCCAAGGAACATCTGGACAGACTGTGACAGCTACTACTGAAGCTCCTGTGCTTTCCTCCGTTTCCCCATTGCCATCCCAGGTGTCTACAGCTTCCACGCTTCACCTGCCTACTCCGTCAAAGTACGATGGAGACCCCAAAACTTGTAGGGGTTTCCTTAACCAATGTTCAGTCCATTTTGAGCTCCAACCTCAAAATTTTTCTACCCATCGTTCCAGAGTGGCCTATCTTATCTCTTTGTTTTCAGGACAAGCCCTGGCTTGGGCCTCCCCCCTGTGGGAGAGGAACGATCCAATATTACAAGATAGTGCCAAATTTATTTCTGCATTTCGAAGTGTGTTCGATGAACCAGGTCGTGTGACCTCCGCTGCTTCCAGCATCCTCCGTCTGCGACAAGGATCTCATACTGTAGGCCAGTACGTCATTCAATTTAGGATTTTAGCCTCTGAACTTCAGTGGAACACTGAAGCCCTAGTTGCCGCCTTCTGGCAGGGGCTTTCCGATAAAATTAAAGATGCACTGACTACTCAAGAGCTTCCTTCGTCACTTGAAGATTTGATCTCTCTATGCCATCGTGTTGATATGAGATTTCGTGAAAGAGAGGCTGAGAAAACGACTTATGCTAAAGCACCTCTTCGCTCTAACCCTCAATTTCGTCCAGTGTCCCCCGCTGTGATTCCCATGGAGATAGGACGTTCCAAGTTATCTTCTGAGGAGAGGAAACGAAGAGTCAAGAATAGACTCTGTATCTATTGTGCTGATTCCACTCATGTCCTCAGCTCCTGCCCTAAGAGATCGGGAAATGCCAGGCCCTAACTAGTTCTGGAGAGGTGAAGTTAGGGTCCCTGGAGTCCTCTCCATCGTCTATGAAATCTAAAGTCTGCGCTTTTGATGTGACTATTTCCTTTGCTACCAAAACCTTTGAGTCACAGGCATTGATTGATTCCGGAGCAGCAGGAAATTTTATTTCCAAATCGTTAGTAAATCAATGGTCTCTACCAGTGATTACCTTAAAAACTCCCATTACTGTGACGGCTATCGATGGATCACGTCTCATCAACGGTCTCATCACCCACAGTACGTCTCCAGTAACCCTTCAGATTGGTGCTCTGCATCATGAAGAGATATCGTTTTTAATTCTTCCTGTTACGACAAGTCCGATTGTCCTAGGCCTTCCATGGCTTCAGTGTCACTCTCCCCAGATTGACTGGCGCACCCCTCAAGTCACGTCTTGGGGGCCTGAATGTCACCATCATTGCCTTTCCCAAGTCATTCCTCTCAAGGTACAGCAAGCTTCCATCTTAGCTATTTCACCGGGACTCCCTCCTCAATATGCTTCATTTACCGATGTTTTTGATAAAGCTCAGTCTGAACGTCTTCCTCCTCATCGTTCTTGGGATTGTCCGATTGATCTTCTTCCTGGCAAGACTCCTCCCAGGGGCCGGGTCTATCCACTCTCGTTACCTGAAACTCAAGCTACTTCTGAATATATACGGGAGAACCTCCAGCGTGGGTTCATTCGACCTTCCACCTCGCCCGCTGGAGCTGGGTTCTTCTTTGTCAAAAAGAAGGATGGATCATTACGCCCTTGTATAGATTTTCGTGGACTCAATGCCATTACTATCAAGAATCGGTATCCCATTCCGTTGATCACTGAGCTATTTGACCGCATCAAGGGAGCCCGTATTTTTACTAAGTTGGATCTTCGTGGTGCCTACAATTTAATCAGAATCCGTTCCGGTGACGAATGGAAGACAGCGTTTAACACCAGAGACGGGCATTACGAATATCTGGTAATGCCTTTCGGGCTATGTAATGCCCCCGCTGTTTTTCAGGGCTTCATCAATGAGATTTTTCGGGACTTATTATATGTATGTGTCGTCGTCTACCTGGACGACATATTGATTTTTTCACAGGACCTGCCTTCTCACCACCAACATGTGGCAGAAGTCCTCTCCAGGCTACGGAAAAATTCATTGTTCTGTAAATTAGAAAAATGTTCATTCGAATTACCCCAGATTCCATTCTTGGGGTATATTGTTTCCGGAGTTGGTCTGAAGATGGATCCTGACAAAGTAAATGCTGTACTACATTGGCCCCAGCCAACTACTCTTCGTGCCATCCAGCGTTTTTTAGGTTTTGCCAATTACTATAGACGCTTCATTCAAGACTTTTCTTCCATTGCATCTCCTATTGTGGCCCTGACTCGAAAAGGGGCTAATCCTAAGCAATGGTCTACTGAGGCTATTCAAGCCTTTCAAACATTAAAAGAGTCCTTCTCTTCGGCTCCAATCCTTCGTCAGCCTGATGTGACACTCCCCTTTTTCCTAGAAGTAGATGCCTCTAATGTGGGCTTAGGAGCTATTCTCTCCCAACGCTCGGAACAGCAAAAATTCCACCCTTGTGCCTTCTATTCTCGGGGTCTCCTACCCGCAGAGAAGAATTATACCATCGGAGACAAGGAATTACTGGCTATCAAAGCCGCATTAGAGGAATGGAGATACTTGTTGGAGGGAGCTCGCCATCCGGTGACGATCTTCACGGATCATAAGAACTTGTCATATCTCCAGTCTGCCCAATGCTTGAACCCTCGTCAAGCAAGATGGTCTCTTTTCTTTTCCCGTTTTGAATTAATAATTACCTTCAAACCAGCTGCCAAGAACAAAAAAGCTGATGCCTTATCTAGAGCCTTTGTTACGTCCTCTGATATAGAAGAGGTTTCCAACCATACCATTCTAGACCCCAAATGTATCTCACTGGCTGCTTCATCCACCAAAACGCTACCATTTGGGAAGACCCTCGTGCCTCCTACTCTAAGGAGGAAAATCCTTTCGTGGTTCCATGCCTCTCGTTTTTCTGGACACGCCGGTGAACACAAGACTTTTGAGATCCTCTCTCGAAGTTACTGGTGGCCTTCAATGAGGAGAGACGTCAAAGAATTCATTGCTTCCTGTGAATTATGTTCGCAATTCAAATCCTCTCGCAGAACCCCAGCAGGGTTGCTGCGACCACTACCCATTCCGTCCAAACCATGGACCCATATTAGTATGGATTTCGTTACTGACTTACCACCTAGTAAGAACCATAACACTATTTGGGTGGTAGTGGACAGATTTTCGAAGATGGCTCATTTCATCCCTCTGTCTGGTTTGCCTTCCTCGTCTCTCCTGGCTGAACATTTCATTAAAGAGATCTTCCGTATCCATGGATGTCCATCTGAGATTGTGTCTGATAGAGGAGTACAATTCGTGTCCAGATTCTGGCGAGCCCTTTGTAAAACCTTGGGCATACGATTAGCACTCTCATCTTCTTACCATCCACAATCCAATGGACAAACCGAACGTGTCAATCAAGATCTTGAGACTTTTATAAGGATATTTTCATCAGCCAATCAAGACAACTGGGTAGAGTTACTCCCTTGGGCTGAGTTCGCCCATAACAACATGTACCATGAGTCATCATCCAAAACTCCATTCTTTGTGGTTTACGGTCACCATCCGTCTTTTCCGGAATTTCCTGCCCTCCCGCCCACCCATGTTCCTGCGGTGGAAACTGTTTGTCAGACCTTTAAAAATATCTGGTCTCAGGTCAGAACCTGTTTAAAGAAGACATCTGTCAAATATAAATCTTTCGCTGATAAGAAGAGGCGGGCTATTCCACCACTAAAAATTGGAGATCGTGTCTGGTTATCCACAAAAAATATTCGTTTGAAGGTTCCATCCATGAAATTCGCCCCTCGTTTTATTGGTCCATATAGGATCATTCAAGTTATCAATCCAGTATGTGTGAAACTCCTTCTTCCTAAGAGTCTTCGGATTTCTAATGCCTTCCATGTATCTTTGCTCAAACCTCTTATTATCAACCGTTTTTCAACTCCTCCCTCTGCTCCGCAGCCAGTTCAAGTTCATCAGGAGGAGGATTTTGAGATTACCGAGGTACTAGATGCAAAAATTTCGCGAGGAGTCCTCCACTTCCTCGTTCATTGGAAGGGCTTTGGTCCTGAGGAGCGCTCTTGGATCAAAGCTGAAGATCTTAATGCTCCTGCCCTTTTGAAGAAGTTTTACTCCAAAAATCCGGACAAGCCCGGTTCCAGGCGTTCTGTGCCCACCTTTAAAAGGGGGGGTACTGTCACTCACCGGACCGTGAGTGCCTCTTCCCGGACATTTAGGAACCGTGGTCGTCCACCATCCTGAGGGTCTGCGCATGCGCAGCCCTTTTCTATACTTCAGTGTATACCCCTTTAACTCAATTGGCAGATCAGGCAACCTCCCTATATTAAGCACCTGTGGTCAACACCACGTTGCCTGATCTTGGAGTCTCATTCCTCATGAGTCTCTGAAGGTGTTCCTGTATTCCTCGTGTATTCAGCGCTGCTGATTCCTGTGGTTTCCAAACCACTTCTATTCCTGTGGTTTCCATACCACTTCTACCATCAACTGTATCATCAGGACTGTATGCTGATTCCTATCCGCTGCCTCCGTGCACTACAGCCTTCTAAACCACTTCTACCATCAACTGTATCATCAGGACTGTTTGCTGATTCCTATCCGCTGCCTCCGTGCACTACAGTCTTCTAAACCACTTCAACGTTATTGTATATCAATGTGACTATTTGCTCATTGCTATCCGCTGCCTCCGTGCACTCCAGCTTTTACTTCACTCACCTGCTTCTCATCAAGTCTGTTTGCTGATTCCTATCCGCTGCCTCTGTGCACTACAGTCTCCTGCTTGCAACTCGCCTGTGTTCATCATCGTGACTGCCAGCTGACTATTATCCGCTGCTTCTGTGCACTACAGTCTCCTGCTTGCAACTCGCCTGTGTTCATCATCGTGACTGCCAGCTGACTATTATCCGCTGCCTCTGTGCACTACAGTCTCCTGCTTGCAACTCGCCTGTGTTCATCATCGTGACTGCCAGCTGATTACTATCCGCTGCCTCCGTGCACTACAGTCTCATCTCATCTTTGCTGTGACTTCCTCGAGACTGCCGCTTTCATTACCATCTGCTACACTTCGTGATCTACAGCTCCTGCCCTGCGCTGCACTCCTGTTTCCCATCGCTGTTGGTTCCTGTGGTTGCTACTGGTTACCTCCGTGCGCCGCTGAGTCCTGTCGCTGTGGTCAGCGCTATCGTCCATCTCCTGCTGATCCACTCTCCACGCCTTCACGTGTTCCTCTGGCCTCTACCCTCCTGTCAGCATTGGATTTGTATTTCATCTACTACCCTCTGCTGGATCATCTCCATTCTCCTGGGTCCCCTATGAGTCCAGTTCCACGTGTTGCTGACTTCTGTGGATTCGTGTCCCTGCCGGTCTACTCATCTGTGCGCTGCACCTGCTAGACCGCTGCCTCACCTATCCAGGGACTTCCTATCCAGTCGGTCTCCAGCCGCTCAGGTACCGCTGCAATCCCATCTGACTGCTACTGCTAAACCACGGTATGCATACTTCTCATTGACTGTGCTGTGTATTGCATATCTTGCTGGACTGTGTTTGGTTCTCTCTGGAGTCTGCTATCCGCTGAGTCTATTGCCATCATTGACTGTGTTATCATTGTGCTGGACTACTTCAAGAGACTTTCTAGGTTGCAGACCTGCTCAGTCATTTATATCCATATATATATCTATATTGTGCATATTACTGTGGATCGTGTATAAGGTGCCTGTGTATATCCTGTGTTGCAGTCTTCCCCTGTGCACCTCCTCACATATATATTCAGTGGTACAACTTGCTGGTGTCAGACCACTGATCCCTGTTTCCGGTATCACCTGTTCCATCATCCTCTCACATAGCAGTGGTACAACTTGCTACCGCAGACCACTGACTACCTGGATACCTCCACTTGGATTCCATTCCTTCACTTAGACAGCGGTACAACTTGCTACCCGCAGACCGCTGACTCTCATCACCTCCTTGTTTCTGTTGGACATTCCTACTCACTATAGCAGTGGTACAACTTGCTATCGCAGACCACTGACTACCTTCACGTGTCCTTGTCCATACAGTTCCTTGTGTATTATTACCTCATTATTACCAGTGTTGCTAGTCATAGACTTTCCTGAGCATCTCATCAGCCATCATTTCATGTTCCGTGATCACCCAGCTGCCAGAGTACTCTATTACCATCTACATTGCTCTGGTAAGCCTACCATCTGGTGATCCCTGGGTAAAGACTCCTAGTGCCCGTGACACAGCATGGGCAATGGCCGAAATCACAGTGGGTTCATCTTCACTTTCAGATACACTTGATTTAAACTGGTGTCACTCACCGGACTGTGAGTGCTTCTTCCCGTATGTTTAGGAACCGTGGCCGTCCACCATCCTGAGGGTCTGCGCATGCGCAGCCCTTTCAAACCCTTCAGTACCTGTTCCTTTAACTTAATTGGCAGATCAGGCAACACTCCCTATATTAAGCACCTGTGGTCAATACCACGTGGCCTGATCTTGGAGTCTCATTCCCCATGAGCCTCTGAAGGTGTTCCTGTGTTTCCTCGTGTATTCAGCGCTGCTGATTCCTGTGGTTTCCAGACCACTTCTACTCCTGTGGTTTCCAGACCACTTCAACCCTCCTGTGTTTCATCGTGACTGTTAGCTGATTCCTATCCGCTGCCTCCGTGCACTACAGTTTTCAGACCACTTCAACCCTCCTGTGTTTCATCGTGACTGTTAGCTGATTCCTATCCGCTGCCTCCGTGCACTACAGTCTTCAGACCACTTCAACTCTGCCGTGTTTCATCGTGACTGTTAGCTGATTCCTATCCGCTGCCTCCGTGCACTACAGTCCTCAGACCACTTCAACCCGCCTGTGTTTCATCGTGACTGTTTGGCTGATTCCTATCTGCTGCCTCCGTGCGCTTCAGTCTTCAGCTCATCTCATCTCTCCCGTGTTTCCTCGAGACTGCTACAACTGATTCCTATCCGCTGCTCTCCGTGCTCAACAGTTCTAGCTCAGCTCTGCTCTCCCGTGTTTCATCGTTGCTGCACCTGCTGGTTGCTATCCGCTACCTCCGTGTACCTGCAGAGTCCTGCTGGCTGCTACTCCTCACTTCTACTCGTGTCTACAACAGCTGATCCGCTCTCCGTGCTTCTCAGTGTTCCTGCTGGTCTCTACTCGCCAGTCTGCATCGGATCTGCGCCTCACTGCTTTCATCTTGTCTAGACCATCGCTACTCTTCAGGGTCCTCCAGGAGTCCAGTTCTACATACTACTGCTTCCTGAGTATTTGTTCCCCTGCTGGTCTACCTACCTGTGCGCTGCACCTACTTGATTACCGCTTCACCCTCCAGGGACTTCGCATCCTGCCGGCCTCCAGCCGTTCAGGTATCTCTGCACTCCTGTCTGACAGCCTGCTTCTGAACCACGGTATGCATACTTCTCATTGACTGTGCTGGTGTATTGCATATCTTGCTGGACTGAGTTTGTTCTCCTCTGGAGTTTACTATCCGCTGAGACTATTGCCATTATTGACTGTGTTATCTTTTGCCCGGATTGTTTCAAGTGACTTTCTATTATTGCAGTGCTGTTCAGTCATTACTATATTGTGCATGTTATTGTGGATCAAGTTCAAGGTGCCCGTGTATCCTCTGTATTGCAGTCTCTCCCCGTGCTCCTCCTCACATATATATTCAGTGGTACAACTTGCTAGAGGCAGACCACTGATTCCTGTTTCCCGTGTCACCTGTTCCAGTATCCTCTCACATAGCAGTGGTACAACTTGCTAACGCAGACCACTGACTCCCCGGATACCTCCACTTGGATTCCATTCCTTCACCCAGACAGCGGTACAACTTGCTATCCGCAGACCGCTGACTCTCATCACCTCCTCGATTCTGTTGGACATTCCTCCTCACTATAGCAGTGGTACAACTTGCTACCGCAGACCACTGACTACCCTCACGTGTCCTTTGTCCATACAGTTCCTCGTGTATTACTACATCTATATTACCAGTGCTGCTAGTCATAGACTTTCCTGAGCATCTCTATCATCTGCTATCTCCTGTTCCGTGATCACCCTGCTACCAGAGTACCATATTACCATCTATACTGCTCTGGTAAGCCTATCACCTGGTGATCCCTGGGTAAAGACTCCTAGTGCCCGTGACAACTGGCTTAAAACAGGATACAACTTAGCAATTTTTCTATTTTCAGTTTTAACAACGGCTGTACTTACCCCTCCCGCCACATAAGGTGGCGGGGGCGCGCTTGCGCTGAGTTCGCCACGCTTCTCACCGGTTACATCCGCCTTGCGCGCGCTTTTCGCCACGCCTACTTCCGGTTTGCATTCGCTGCTCTACCACGTGTTACCTTCCATTTGCCACAATTTTATACAATCATTATGTCTATTTCTCTTTTTCGTTGACTTGATCAACCATACTTTATCTTTTACAGTATTTAGTACCTCTGCATTAAAACTTCCTATTGTTGGGAAAGGCCTATCACAAGCTTTGGTCATCTCGACCCACGTGTCACAATACACAGTTGCGTATGCACCATATTTCTTACACATGAGAAACCTCGCTGAACCAATAGGGCCTTCCTTAGGCAGTACACTGACCATCTCTAGCGTATGCTTAGCACCCATGTTGAACAATATACCAACTCTGTTGCTACAATCACAGCTAGAGGTCTCTAATGCTCGGTGAACGTATTTCCTTTAGCCGCGTTCACTCGCTTTTCTCGCACCCGGCGAGGATCCCTAATACAGAAATATCACTGTGGGCCCCAAGGGCTATCAGCTCCTCGATACCCTGGCTCAACCACAAAATCTGCTGAGTTTATTATAACTGGGAGAACAAAGTCAATACAATCAACCAGCCTTTCCAATATAATTCCTCCTAGCTGCTTCACCAATCCGCACTAAAGATGCGGTTAGATCGCACTGCCTACCAATACTAATTATTAGCAAACCTTGCGATCTATTGGTAGCGCTTTTGCGAAAACACGGTTTTCGCATTCGGTATACCTGCCCTGTATACCGTCCTTCAGTTGGGCAATCCGCCTCGTCAGACAGCAACTGAGTACAATGAATAATGAACAGTGTATCTACGTTACAACATCACACACTATACACCTTTTCTGCGCAGAAAATCAAAAGTTCCCAACAACAGTAATAATATCTCAGAGGCTTTCACAAGTAATTATACTATACATGTACAATAACTATCAAAACGATTGTTTAACCACGTGGCAAGTCTACCGGAAGTTCGCGTACGCACAGCAGGAAATACACATACGCTAAGCAATGCAATACAGTTAAAACGCACAATGACAGAAAAAAGAAACAGTTTTCTCTTTTGTCCCTAGGTTCTAGTTAGCGTGCCCTAGATAATGCAAAACGGACATTCGGTTTCGCAAAACACAGAGTAAAATTCAGGTTTTGAACACTATGCGTTCTTACCCGTTTATGACGCGTCTCCACCCTTTGTTGAGGAACCGAAATCCGTTGGTCTTGCGTATCATCGGCAACGAAACCTCCAAAGCTCACGAGCCCCCAATTGTTATGTGCGTATTGTCGCTAACCAATAACGATTGTCGAACCTCGAGTTGTGTTTCCAAAGCACAAAGATTTATTCGCTAATAAAAGAATAAATATGCTCAAGCGAAGTAATAGTAAATACAGCCGTTACTTATCGCAGGCGCTCTGGATCCAGTGCAGTCATTCAATCCTGAAGTCTGGGGACAAGATGTCTGCACTCTGGATCACAAGCTGCTGCTTATATACACAATCAAATACAGTAATACAATGAAGATGGTATAGCTTGCATCTATTGGTCCGGGTCTCAGGAATGTCCAAGGGGTCGTCAATCATTGGCTGGTTCATCCTAAGGAATCCAAAGGAGGGGGTCATCTCTGCAGGGGGTATGCTCTGCTCTTCCCGCCAGGATTCCTTAGTCTTAAGTAGTTCATAATTCCCTATCATTCATAACTTGCATATGCACTCTGCGATTCCCTCGCAGAGTGAACCAAACAGTTGGATATGTAACAAGGTTCATTATGATACCACTCATGATGTTATTCCTTTAACCCGTTCCGTGTATTTCACTAATATGCATGTAACTCTGATATAACATATAAATACTACTATATTTCGACATAACTGACTATGTGTTGCAACTACCATTAATGTGTACTATTTTATAAGTATGCGTGTTTGTGCGAATGTATGGTAAAAGACCAATTACTGTTGCTGCCACGTGTAGTGGATGCGTACGCCCTTTCACGCCGTAGCGTGCCCTTGTACGTAGATGCGTACCGTACGCATCTTTTCAGACAAAGACAACCAAGTTTGTTAGACTTTAATTGAAATGACTTTATCCAATTTGCTGACTTTGACACTGTTTTCAGAGCTTCATGGTTGAAGTTTTGCTGTCAAATACATATCTACTAATTTTGGCAGGACTGTACCAATTCACATATTGGAAAGTGGGTAGTGCTTTGTATGACTGGGGGCTGGGGCTGGTTTGCTGCTTTTGCTTTTTAAAATGTTGAGAAACATAAATTTTCTATATAAGTGCTCTCCAATGATCACAAAATGAAAGCTTTAAAACATAATCTCATCATACCTTTGCCCTATAAGCTACATTGAGAATCTTCTGGTCAGTGCAATTGTAACGCCTGTGGGGGAATGGAACAGACGCACACAGATGTTTTACCTTCTAAACGATGACCGCCTACCGTCCACTTCGATTCACCCCGTCTCAGCACCATCTTCAGTGAAGGTCTGACTCCTGGACCCTGCAGGGGAATACACTAAAAGAGACAGGTGCATACAAATAACGAACAGTTCGATAAGTTGCCTGCCAGTCACCACCTCACCTAATGGTCAATTCTTCTCCTCTCTGGGTGGACCGATTCTGCTGCTGCGCCCCGCCGTGGGCCACCTGTGTCCACTGGTACTCAGCCGCTCCGCAGGCCTCCATCCGTGGCCTGAACCCTGGCTGTTAAGCCCGCCTTGTCTTGAGGCACAGGACGTTAGGTGCCCTTTCGGATAGATGAGAGGGACCTTATATGCCACTCTCACCCTTGTACTACACTACCCAAAGAACCAAGTGTCCCTCTATATCAAGGGCAGAGTGCCCTCCTAAGACTACCAGGACCTAGTGTCCCCTGGACTACGAAGGACCTAACGCCCTTCTAGATCAAGGCCTATCGCCTGATTGGCTCACTTGCCCTTTGCTGCAGGGACCTGCAGGAAACGAAGAGGACTACACACCACTGGAACACAGGATTGGTGATTAGTTTTCCATCTCTTCTTTTCTCGCCCCCTTCACAGGCACCTCCGCGGCTGGGCTCATCTCCACACAATATTGCCCAGTAACGAGCAGGGCCGAACTTGCCATCTGGCACTTCTGGCAAATGCCAGAAGGGCTGATGATCAGAAGGGCTGTGTCCCTTACTTACAGTGCACTGACACTGACCGCCTGTTAGTCACAGGCTTTTCTGGTGGATGATTCCCCCCCGAAAACAGGGTGGGGGAGAGAAAGGCTGGCACACAGAAAAACAGGGTGGGGGAGAGAAAGGCTGCCACACAGAAAAAGGGGGGAGGGGGGAGAGAAAGGCTGCCACACAGAAAAACAGGGGATGAGGAGAAAGGCTGCCGCACAGAAAAAGAGGGGGGGGGGGGAGAAAGGCTGCTACACAGAAAAACAGGGGGGGGGGCTGCCGCACAGAAAAACGAGGGGGGGGGGAGGATGCTGTATAGTCCATAATTATTCCTAATGAATCTTTATATAAACTCACAGTTTATACAAAAATATTTTAGTGGTGTTAATATATTCACTCTGTGGCATAATGTGATTTGGGGGCACTACTGTATGGCATAATATGATTTGGGGGCACTATTGTTACATAATATCAACTGGGGAACTACTGAGTGGTATAATATGATTTGGGGGCGCTACTGTATAGTATAATATGATTTTGTGGGCAGTATTATGGTATAATATGATTTGGGGGCACTATTGTGGCATAATATGAACTGGGGCACTATTGTGGCATAATATGATTTGGGGGCACAACAGTATGGTATAATATGATTTGTGGGCTCTGTGGTGGCTTAATATCAATTGGGGGCACATATTCAGGCATGAGGGAAGGGGGAGAGTGTTAATAAAATATGGGAGGTAGACTATTAATTTAATGCTGGAGTTTAGGTGGGGCAAATTATTTAATTGGTGCTATTTTATATGTGGGGTGATGTGGGTCACTTTAATTTAATATTGGGGCATAGCAATATAAGAAGGGGTGATTGGACCTTTAATTTAATGCTGGGGTAGTTTAATTGAAAGAGGGCTATTTGGGAAAAAATAATGTCTATTTATTAAATGTGAATATGAATTATTTAATGGCAGTGATGGTTGCCTAAACGTAAATGCTATTTAATTTATTGCTGGGGTTGTTTGGAGGCAGGGAAATAGATTTATTTATTAAATGTGAATACTAGTATATTAATGTTGGGGCTGGACAGAGGCCTAATTGTAAAACATGGGTTGTATTGATTAAACACCAGGGCTGGTTAGAGTTTTTTAAATTACATGTTTTTTTTCCAAATAGGGCCTCCAACATTCCAGGATCCAGAAAAGCAGCAACTAAAGACACCAGCAGCCACAGGTGGTGAAAGTACCAAGAACAGGTAGGAGAGAGCAGGACTGTCTGCCAACTGTCCTGAATTTTGGTGACTGTCTTGTTTAGTGAAATTTGGTCCGACTGCAAGGAGAGTTGGCAGGTATGTCCCAATTCGCACTGTACTGCTTGTGAAGGCAGAGCTGCGTGCAACTAACAGTATTGCACACAGTATTGCCTTTGTATTTGTCTAACTTTTATCTAAAATGATAACCATGTTACATAATAGGGGCTCCCTGTCTTAAATATCCCGCCCCCCGAGCGTTAATCCAGCTCTGGTTAGCAGGAGGGAGCAGATGGCTGCTACCAGTCCTTGGATAGTACACAGCCTGCTGAACAAGCCGAGGAGCTCTAAATCTCACAAGATTTGGTAATCTCGTGTGACTAAGAGCTTCCCTGCTCACTCTACAGGAAGTTCCCCCCCTGATGGATGTCAGCAGCACCAAAGGCATAGATAAGTACAGTGGGCTGGGGGTGTCATAATGTGTCTGTGGGGATGGTGTAATGTGGCTGGGGAGGGTGTCATAAATGTAATGTTTTATTATAGTGTATGTATCAATGCCCCGTGTTGGCCATACCCACAAAACAATGTTGTCACGCCCTTTTCTGCGCCGACGCTGCTCGGCGACACACGGTTTCTTTCCTGCTGAAATTAAGGTGGACCCATGTACATTAAATGCCAGGGTTGATTTTTAGTCCCAGTCCGGCCCTTTTAACAAGTAACATTTTGAAATCTACAGCTCTGTGTCATAAACAGTGACACCGCTTTGTATACATTTTCTACAGTAATAATGCTGTTCATTATACATTACCTGAACAGTAGCCACTTTACACATATATGTACATAATACAAACATTCAAAGATGGCCATAATTGATACATTTTAAGACTACTGACTGGTGGCCCTTGTATAATACAGAAACTAGTCACTGTGGCAATGTACAATCAGGGTCTGATTAATGGTTCAGCTGCTCTAGTCTAATACGCTCGTGGCTCCCCCTCACCTTCTATGCCAGACTGATAAGCACTGCAGTAGGCAAAAACAGATTTGTCCTTAATTTAAAATTCGGCTTCCCCCACCCCCTCAGGGGTAAACGCAGGATTTCCCCCCCCCCCCCCAAAAAAAATATATATGGAGAGAGAGAGCGGCCGCGCATGCGTAGCAGCTCCATTTTAGCAAATCTGTACTGTACAGCAGCCGTGGCGCTGTCAAAGAAGCGTCCAAGGCAGTGCTGTATTGTAGTACAATACAGCACTGCCGCGGACGCTTCTGTGACAGCGCTGCGGCTGCTGTGCAGTACAGGGCAATGTTTACTGCTCGTTCGTTCGCGGAGGGGAGGGGTTTCTGGAGAACCAGAAACCCCCCCTGCGTGCGCCCCTGCCCCTATCAATGTTTACATTTGGATATTTATTTATCAGCTGCACTTGGATTTTTAAATGGGTCAAAGTAAATTTGGTCTCTCAATAAATTTTTGCTGACATCAGAACTGTATAGCAGAACGTTGGCTTGAACGAGCACTACTTTTCCTTGTCGCTCCCACTCGCTTATCCTCCAGCATCCGCCCAAGGATAATTCATTGCCTTCAGCCATGGGAATATATCAGAGTTAAAATTGTACTACATTTTTCTTCCATGTTTTATTTTTGCTTTGGGGACCAACTATTCTCTTACATTTTAAAATGAATTTCAGTTTTTGCCTCCTTTTCACAATTTTGCATCATCCCCCAAAAGAAATTGCAACCTATGCTGCAGCCTAGTCAGCCTATTGGATAATCAGGCCCTGGGTACAATAGCGAAGACAGTGCTTAATGGCCAGTATACAATACAGAGCTAAGTTTACAATATATTTCCCAGGGAGCACTTGTCGTGGACAGAAGTGTCAGCAGGTGGGTGGAGCACCACATGATGTCACAACCCTGTCACATGCAGCCCTATCCTTACACAATCACAAGAAGTGTCTGTGAACATTTCAATGATCAGGGGGTAAATCAAGCTGAGAGTTTTCTGGCAGGTTTGAAAAGTGGAGATGTTGCCTATAGCAACCAATCAGATTCTAGCTATCATTTTGTAGAATGTACTAAATAAATGATAGCTAGAATCTGATTGGCTTTTCAAACCCGCCGGAAAACTCTCAGTTTGATACATTTACCCCCTGGTTGGCTATATGTTTATCTCACCCCCCACCCATGTGGAAAACAGGAGGTAAAGATTTAATATAAAAAATATTTGTTGCCTAATTTTTCTATGCTAGGAAACAGAATAAAAGAATTGGAATGTTACATTTAACCTCAAAATTGATTAGAACAATATACACTACTGTGTTTAAATATGTTAATGAGATAAAGGATAAGGCATATATATAATACTTTATTTCTGTCAAATAAATCAAATTGCTATGGAGCTTCTATAAAATAATAACCTTTTCAAATGGTTTTCCTTTTTTAAATATAAATAGGCTCTTTATGAATAAAATTCATAATTCATTCCTTAGAATGAGGCTAGTGATTATTGCAGATGCAGCAATTATGGTTATGAGCTTTTTGGTCGCTAGTCCTTCCTGTGAATGAATAAGAGCATTGAACATAAAGATGAACTGGGAGACAAATTAAGATGAGCGAGATGACAGCAGACGGCTTTATAAATATAACACATAAAAACATAAACTAACGTTTTTATTTGATTAAAGCAAAAATGGGATTTAATGTGTTTTCTCCTCCATCAACAAAAAAAACCTACATTTTAAATGTATTGATTATACAGTATTTTTATACATATTTTATTAGAAATCATAGGATATAAATAGGAGCACAAAGGGGGAATTCGATTCACCGCAAACTCCAATTACAGTCTTGCTCGATGTGTGCCTGCATGCATTTCCAGGCATTTCTCTAAGTAAAGCAACATCCCACAGAGCCTCATCATGTAATTATTGGGGTATTGAATACTCCAAGCTGACCTTTAAGGTACGTTTACTTTGTCCAAGAATACTAATTCTCCGTACAGATCTGGACACCCAGCGCAATAGATGTTTATAGTATCTCTGCTTAGACCTATTGCTCTTGGGGTTTAAATTGCAGTGTAGGTTTTCCTCAAAGTATTGCTAGCTTCTATGTACACTATTGTGATTCTTCTCCTCAATCTAGCTGTGTTGCCGTTTCCCAAAACAATAGTGGTGCCTTGACATGTGGAGTTTTGTCATGTGAGTATTCCAACTACCAGCCATCGAGCAGACCCTCAAACTCTTATCTGCAAATTTAGATGGGAATCTGCACAATAAAGCCTGGCCCCTTGGTATATCATCCTACAATGCAATAGTGGGGTATCATCAGTGAAAATTATTTCATGCATTTGGCAATCTTTTATTTTTCCCCGTTAATGGTCACTAATATATAATCAATGTGGAAAAGAGATCAGTGACCTGTGATACATGCATGTACTCTCTCTAAGTGGAGTTCTGTATCCTCCAGTCATCTGTCAGACCTGTGCTTTATAGCATTTTGCATTATATCTTGTAGATTTAAAATAGAAAAGAATTAAGCCTAATTAATCCAGGGTAACGGCTGCATGGCAATATAAATTCCCTATATGGATAAAAAACAGAAAAACAATTGTAATCAGTGCGTATTCTTACTATTACAAATCTATATGTATCTATCAAACTTAAAGCATGAGGTGTTAGTTCATATTTTGAACAAAACATATATGCTTGCAACCAAATGTCAAAGGTATCTTACTATTTGTTGATCCACTTCCTTTTTTTGAAACTGCTCCCTACGTTCAATAACCATAGCAACATCTGGGTGCCACCACACATGGATTGCTATACCTCTAGATGGAGCACTTTATTCAAGTGCACAGCTGTATACACAAGGTAGCATCATGATGGGTGGAATTATAGCTTTTGAAGGTATAGAACAGTTTTAGGAAAGGAAAGAAGGAGGAGCAGGAAGGTATTGCTCACTGCAGGTTTATTTGTACTAGTAGTTATAGTTCCAGTGTGTCTTATGCATTGAAGTTTCTTATGCTCTAAACATGCAGTAAATTTGATCAACCAAATATTGAATTGGTGTCTTTTTGGAGAAGAGCACTGATAACATAGAGGACAGGATGTTAAGAGTAGTCTGGTTAAGCTTCTTTGAAAGCTACGTTTTCATTCACTACTTACAGGGTGAGAAACTAAGATGAGTCTAGCGCAAAGATCCAAAGAAATATAGCAGCAGAGGAGTCTTGGAGATGAATGTGAGAGAAAGTAACAACAAATCGCTCTATTACATTACATTAGTACTATCTGCACTATGTTAATGATTAAACCATTTAATAGCTAAGTGACCAGGGCATACATGATTGTGGTGCTCAAGGGTGTCTGGAGATTGGTGTGAAGGGAGTTTACTGCACGTACCAGTGCTGGGCAGACCAAGATAGGCATCAGATAATTTATTTTTATTTGCATTTAGCAGCCAAGCAAAGGTTCTGTCCTTGAAGTGTCCTGTGTAATAACCACTCATTTCTAGCAAATTAGTTTTTTCTGCCTCCTTGGGAGAACTCAGATAGCCTACACCTGGCAGTTATACTGTTCTCTTAATTCCCAAACTGCATTCTGCATTCTCATGTGTCTACTGTGTACTTCCATTGAAACTCTGTATCTGCTCTAACTGAAATAGTAGGAGCACAACACGATGCGCATTTAATTAAAAGTGCTTTTCAGAAACACATTTCAGATGTAAAATTCTAAAAATCTGTAAATTAAGAAATGGATTTGGTTGTGTCATTGTGGTGAAATATAACAGTACACATACAGTATGTATTATAGCTCTTTAACAGGTATTCCTACTTTTGTGATTTCAAGTACATTTGGATGACTCTGCAATGTTCTCTCTTTCATCAAAGGATGCCTTGAACTTTGACTCATGAGAAGCACCCTTCTTTAATATAGTTCATGGTGTCAATCATTTAACTTCTTCAAACATATTAAGCTGACTTACAGCTGTTACATAGATCAGATTGGGTCAATAACAAATAGTAATGATAACTTTTTAACAGAGACGACAATCACAGTGATCGAAAAATGAGTTTGTGGGTTGAAAAGCATAAATGTGTAGAAATAAAGAAAACCCACTTTACTAATGTCACAGATAATGTGGGAGAAGAGAGTGCCAGTGTGTGTATACCACTGTTAAGGCTCTAGTTACATCAAGAGGAGACACAGCAAAATCATATCTGGAACTGATCACAGTTTGGGAAGAAATATAATCTACATCCTAGACTAGCTGGAAAAGACTGTTTGGCCACTGACACCGTGAAACAGAGTCTTATGTGTTCATAACAAATACCATGCAGTTAAAGTAGTAGCCTGCTGAATATTTAATTCCGGTCTAATATCCTGGAGAGAGCTGGGCCAATTAGCTTTCTCTGACTGGGAAATGGCAAGTGAAATAGGAATGTATTTGTTCATTACAGCCTTGAACTCCTTAGCAGAGCGCCTGTCAGAAACCTCTTTAATTTATTCACCATGGCCAGACTGGGAGATTGGATTTCACACCGCAGAGCAGGCTGGCTGGGGTGACAACTATTTTAGTAATTTTAACCTGAGAAACTTCCAGTCTCTTGATCCCATGCAGACAAAGTCCTGTGAAAGGCAAGTTTGTTCAGCCAGAGGAAATCATGGGGAATGTTAATGTTTGTAGCCTTCCTTCTATAACTTTAATAAGAGGTGTGGGAGATCGTATTCTCTGAAAGCATCACACATGCAATGATCATACATGATTGATTTCTGATGTGTGTGAAGGTTTGAAACACAATATAAATATATATATATACCGCCACTTGTGAACTTCCACTTCAACCACTGTGTACATATATAATGTAGTGTGCTTCATTTTTATCCCAAAAATTGTAATCAAATTAATTCATAAAGATTCCAGAAAAAAATATAGTATACCAAATTCCCCTGGAAAGTGACAGTAATGAAAAGTGTGTTCAAAATGCACAAAGATCCTTGGAGAGTTTCAATCCTCCATGCAGCACCAGTTCTTTCTTTGCGTAACACATTCAATACAAAAAAAGAGAGAAAGGTGGTATACATAGTGCAAGCAATGCTTCTTATTCAGCAATTACTGCCTTAGTGGAAATATGTGTACCAGATTAAAAGTACATAGCAGAGATGCAGTTTAAAACATTCCAGTTTATCACCCCTGATGAAGTCCTACATGATGAAAAATGTAGGGTTGGCCTGGCATTCACACTGCATCATTCATCATTCCATAGCAACAAAGATGAAGCAGGAGTAACTTGTGTTATTACTATATTCTAAATTTCCATACTGCCACTTCTTGATGTGTGTGTGTGTGTGTGTGTGTGTGTGTGTGTGTGTGTGTGTACACTTGCATTCATATGCTTGTGGGGACATTGACCTGTTTACACACTATCACTATGGGGACCTGAATCGTAGACAAAAATTAAGGTCCCCACAAAGCTTCTCAAGGCCAATCAATGCAGGGGACCTTGCTGATATGCTCAGCATAAAAATCTGTCACATTTGTGGGAACAAAAGTGTGCATGTGTCCAATGTGGAAAGGGAGAAAATGTGTCTGCCTCCCACCGCTAGAGGCCAGTGTACCGTCCAAATGTATAGCAGGAGCAGGAAGAGGAAATGACTGCATCCTGCCAGTGCTTTATACATCAAGCGGGTAAAGACACAGTCAAATAAGACACTGAAGCATGACAGTGCCCACCGGTAGCTCTGACTATAGCCCAGAGAGCAGTGAAGTATGTCCCTGACACTTCAGAGGAGAGCGGTTCAGACACCAGCGGTGATGCCCCGTTGCCCACCAGCGCAGCAGAGTGCAGGTACCCAGAGATGAGTTCTATGTACGACCATTCTCGACCTTCTCCTGGCCGTGTTTTAAACACAGAGGGTCAGAGAGACAATGCTGTGTCTGTCCAAACGCTATCCAGAAACAATGATGGCTCCAGGGCGTATAACAAAAAGCAGCACTGCCTGTACTGTGAGAAGCCCCTCTTAAAAATTGCCTGCACATGGCGCATGTTCACCGCAATGAGACTGAAGTAGCCTGGGCCCTGAAATTCCCCAAGCACTCAAAAGAAAGGTGCATGCAATTGGCACATCTTCGCAATAGGGGCAACTTTGCACACAATGCTGAGGCAATGAGGGCAGGCCATGGCGTTCTGATCTTGTGCAACCTTCCAGACAAAGAGATGGATGCTGAAGGCTTCATGCAGTGTGTAGCCCGCCAGGGCTTGCTTGCAAGGAAATACCTGTGGCGACACATGAAGAGATGTAAGCCAAACCGAAGGGGCAACAAGCTCACACCTGGCAAGAACAGAGTCCAGTCACTGTGTGCCTTTGCTCAGCCTGCTCCACCTGACATCAGTGGTGGCTTTTGGAAGCTCTTGAGTGATATGACCCAGGGTGAAGTCTTACTCACAGTCAAAAATGACTGATGCATCATACAGATGGGACAGCATCTGTTCAACCGGGTCAGATCAGATGTTGTCAGGCACGAGTACAGCTGTCAGAAGCTTAGAGAAATGGACAGGCTACTACTAGAGGCCAGAAGAGCTACCCCTTTGGAGAGGATGGAAGACTTTACCACCCCATCAAACTTTCTGCATGTAGTAGACACTGTGAAGCTGGTAGCTGCCTATGATGAGGAGACAGGTACATTTAAGATGTTCTCGCTGGCACTCACGGTCGGGCACGGCCTGAAAAAGATAGCAAGCATTGTGGAGTGCTGAGCCATGATGGATAGCTGCACTGCTGTGGTTGAAAACACACAAAATTTTAGGAAGCTATATGAGGCAAGATGGAACGAGTTGATCTCATCGGCTGTCTTGAAAACTCTTAAGGAGTTCAAGTGGAACATGCCTCAGCTGTTACCTTTCATGGAAGATGTGAAAAAGATGCACTTGTACCTCGATGAGAAGCAGCAAGCCTACCGAAGTGGGCTATCCACTGAGCCTATGGTTAACCACTGGGCAATACTTGCAAAAGTCACCCAGGCACAGGTGATCTTCAATCTAAGAAGGGAAGGGGAAGTTTCAAAAATGTTGCTGTCTACCTTCTCCTCAAGAGATACTTCGGACTTCCATGAAGATGTGTCCCTAGCGCTGTCTTCCATGAAGCTTCAAAAGCACACCACTCTCTCGAAGGTCCTCAATCTAAACGACACAGAACTGGATCAGTTGGCAGACTTCCTCGGGCACGACATCAGGGTGCATCGGCAGTATTACTTCAGGGTTGCCAAGAGGAATTCAGGACCCCGGTACAACAACTTCATGGGACCCCCTTATAGTTGAGAATGTAAAAAAAATTTGTGCAGCGCAAAATTGCTAATGGGTTTGTTCATACAATTGGGGGCGTGGCTATGCATCATTGGGTGTGGTCAGGCCACCCTCCCACAGAAAAAAAGCCTGCATTGTTGTGAACACCATTGAACGGTCACCAAAAATTGGGATTGTCCCACTAGAATCACAACATTTCACACACTCTGCTATTCTCTCCTACCTGTTCTTCTCACTTTCACCACCTGTGGCTGCAGGTTTCATTAGTTGCAGCTTGTCTGGATCCTGGAATGTTGGGGGCCCTATTTGGAAAAAAATGGGTACATTTAGAAATTTACAGCCAGCCCCGTTGTTAAATCAATACCACCCACGATTAATAATTAGGCCGTCCTCCAGCCCCAACATTAAAATAATAGTATTCACATTTAATAAATAAACCTATTTCCCTCCCTACAAACAGCCACAGCAATAAATTAATAGTATTTACATTTCAGAAATATACCTATTCTCCGCAACCATCACTGTCATTAAATAATTCATAGGCCATTTAATAAAGAGACCTCATTCTCCCCAAACTCTCCCCTACATTCAGTAGCCCCCAAACCACCCCATCTTAAATTAATAGTCCCCACTATTGTACCTCCCCCCCCCTTTTTCCTCATACTGTGCCTTTCTCCCCCTTTTTCCTCTTTTCATCACACTGTGCCTCTATCCCCTCTTTTTCCTCATACTGT
The DNA here is from genome assembly GCF_038048845.1 of Mixophyes fleayi. Classification (NCBI taxonomy): domain Eukaryota; kingdom Metazoa; phylum Chordata; class Amphibia; order Anura; family Limnodynastidae; genus Mixophyes; species Mixophyes fleayi. Next base: position 147,899,764 of record NC_134405.1, on the reverse strand, counting down.
GCTCTCTCCCCCTTTTTTTCTCATGCTGTGCCTCTCCCCCTTTTTTCTCATACTGTGCCTCTTTCCCCCCCCCCCGTTTTCCTTACTGTGCATCTCTCCCCCCCTTTTTTCTCATACTGTGCCTCTCCCACTCCTTTCTTCTTACTTTGCGTCTCCCCCCCTTTTCCTCATACTGTGCTTCTCTCCCCCCTTTTTCCTCATACTGTGCCTCTCTCCCCCCTCCTTTTTCCTCATAGTGTGCCTCTCTCCCCCCTCCTTTTTCCTTATAGTGTGCTTTTCTGCTTTCCTCCCTTTTTTTTTTACTTACCTTTCTATTAGCTTCTTTCTTCTCTTCTCTTCTGTCTTCTCTCTTCTTGCTTCTTTCTTGGTCCTCTCTGCGCTGCTCTTCATTGAATGTCAGGTGTGACTTGATGACGGCACGCCTGACATTCAGTGTAAACAGAGCAGAGAGGAGGACGTAGAGGTATATTAAATAAATGTTTTTGAAAAAAAAAAAGGGTAACTAAAAATTTGTTTTTAATGGGAAAGTTGTCCCTTTTGGAGAAAATTTTGTCTTTCTTTTTTTATGTTTAGTACAGTTATATTTTAGAATAGAATGTTGAGTTAGTTTAGCAGCATTTTAAATATGTTTTTGATTTTACTGTTTCAACTGCAGTGCATTTAATAGATTAAAACTATGATTTGCTGTGATAGAATTGAACAGACTTCTTAAGCATAATTTTGTTTATCAAAGTAATGTGATGTCACATGTGAAATCTATCTAGATTTGAACGGTAATATGAGAATGAAGAATGCAGTTATCACATGAGCAATGTGAATTCCCGGATCAGATACAGCTTAGAATACTGAAACCCGCATAAGTGGGACCAGAAGGGAGAAATGTTGTAGACTCTCTGTCGCACCTAACTTGTTCTGTGTCACACATTTGGCAGTATTGAGCCAGTGTCACATTTCATGACCAGTCTTGTGTATATATGTAAGATTATTTATATAGCCCCAGTGGGTGCAGTGTTTTGTAGACACAAATAAACATTTTGGTGCATAGTATAATAGCCTTTTTTTTCTAAATAGGTGCTCTAAATATTTCAATGAAAAAATTCCCTAAGAAACAAATAATTAACTACGTATAATCAGTGTCTGCTCTATCCGATATTATTGCTGTCTCTTTAGATTAGACATTGGCATTAACTAAATATGCCTGGATTGTTCAAACTGGTTAGAAATTAGATCATATTTAAGCCGTTCGAGGGACCTGAAATTGTTCACGGTATCATCGTGGTTTTAGAGTCAGTTAGATTTTCGGTTAGACTGACGCTGCCAAATTTGTGATTCAAAGTTCAAGTTTGAAGTTTGAGTTCGCATTTATCACAAAAATCTATAAAATCCCACCTAAATGAGTGTAAGGGGTATATTTACTAAACTGCGGGTTTGAAAAAGTGGAGATGTTGCCAATAGCAACCAATCAGATTCTAGCTGTCATTTTGCAGAATGTACTAAATAAATGACAGCTAGAATCTGATTGGTTGCTATTGGCAACATCTCCACTTTTTCAAACCCGCAGTTTAGTAAATCTAACCCTAAGTGTTACATTTTCACTCTGGACAGTGAACAATGCTGTGTTAGCTCAATTTTTTTAGTCCATCTAAAGATTATGAATTTATTACAACTTTTCAAACTTTATAGTTGATTCGACTAACTGGTTTGAGAACCAATTTGAAACACATTTGAGCATCTCTAGTGATAACACATAACCCAGAACCCAGAGCCTTTATGATGTAGGACTTTCTGGGTGACCCCTGTGCAGGGCCGGATTTACCGCTAGGCAACTGCCTAGGGCCTAGCGGTCCCAGAGGGCCCTGCCAGAGCCGACAGTGAGCAAGGTAGAGGGGCGCTCCCCTCCGCCCGCCATCCCCCTCTGTCCGCTGGCATAATAAGAAAGACCGCGGCCAAAAATTAAGAAAAAAAAAAAATCATAGTCACCTGACCGCGCGTCAGCTCCCGGCAGTCTCCTCTCTCCCACTGAATGTCGGGCGTGACGTCATCACGCCCGACGTCAGTGTCAGGGAGAATTCTGTGAGGAGCACTGCCGGAGAAGAGAGTTGGAGCTGCGACAACGCGACATACAAGACAGAAAAGAAGACAAGAAGAACAGAACAGAAAAGAGAAAAGGCAATTGACAGGTAAGCTAACGGAGGCAGTGGCACATAGGGTGAGGGGCAAGAGAAAGGTGCAATAAGGGCACAGAGGGGCATGAGAGAAAGGTGAACATTTATGGAGGGCACAGAGGGGCATGAGATTAAGGAGAACATGTATGGAGGGCACAGAGGGGCATGAGAGAAAGGTGAACATTTATGGAGGGCACAGAGGGGCATGAGAGAAAGGAGAACATGTATGGAGGGCACAGAGGGGCATGAGAGAAAGGAGAACATGTATGGAGGGCACAGAGGGGCATGAGAGAAAGGAGAACATGTATGGAGGGCACAGAGGGGCATGAGAGAAAAGTGAACATTTATGGAGGGCACAGAGGGGCATGAGAGAAAGGAGAACATGTATGGAGGCCACAGAGGGGCATGAGAGAAAGGTGAACATTTATGGAGGGCACAGAGGGGCATGAGAGAAAGGAGAACATGTATGAAGGGCACAGAGGGGCATGAGAGAAAGGTCAACATTTATGGAGGGCACAGAGGGGCATGAGAGAAAGGTCAACATTTATGGAGGGCACAGAGGGGCATGAGAGAAAGGTCAACATTTATGGAGGGCACAGAGGGGCATGAGAGCAAGGTGGAACAATTATGGAGGGCAGTGTGAGGGGTAATAAACAATGATGGAGGGCACAATGTGGTGATGAAGCGAGTACAGTGTACTAAAGGGGATCAGTGTGTTGGAGGAGCAAAAGTGATGAAGGTGGGGACATTTTTTTCTCTTCTATAGTTCTGCAACTTATTTGTCAAACATTTTTTTGTAGGAGGGAGCTGTGAGAGTTTGTGCAGGCTCAGTGTGCTTGGACTGGGCGTGCAGGGACTGAAGTGACATCATACGGAGGATTGAGGTAGACTGTGCAAAGTTGGGCCAATAATACCAACCGTCAGAGAGTGAAATAACCTTTCTTTTCATCAGCAAACGTGAGTAATGAAAAGTAATCATTATAACAGATTATTGAAAATCTGAAGCGGGGGAAGGGGGGGGGACCCAAACCAGTATCTTGCCTAGGGCCCTATGAGGTCTAAATCCGGCTCTGCCCCTGTGAAAAGTGGTATAGGCTTCACATAGAAAAATCAAGACTTCTATAAAATGTAACTGTAAATGTCATTTCATTTTTGAAAAGTAACACAAAAGTTGGCATTTGTACAGTACAAGGAAAATTTACAATCCAGAAAAATGAAAAGATAAGGTGGACAGAAAACTGAGTCAGAGTAAGGCCTGCTGGAAGCTGGAATTGCAATTTAGATAAAGAATTATAACATTGTTTTATTTGTGCATTTAAATCAAGAATAGCAATGTAGACATTTATTCAAATGCCAATTTCAAGTTTGGATTGCATCAAATAATTGCTGTTAATATTCATTACACAATCCATTTTTCAGGTTTTTTTTCCATTATATATGCAAAATTGTGGAGTCAGGTCTTCTGAATAGCTCATTGTGTATCATATAGTAAAAAAACCCTGTAGTAATCTGTAGTGTCAGCTTTTCACTCAACTTCACTATTTACATTTTTTGAGGTTTAATATTTACAAGCCGTGGTCGAAGTGGAAATGTAGAAGTGGCGTTATGGAAAATGTAATTTTGAATGTAAGTGAATGGAATTTGATAGTTTTACAATGAAGGCAGTAGGAGAAGTGGCGGTATGGCATACCACCGTATACTCCCCCACACCTCCACGGCTGTTTACAATGCTTCAGAGATCTACAGTCATGGCCAAACATTTTGAGAATGACACATTTACTGGTTTTCACAAAATTTGCTGCCCATTCTTGCCTAATTAATGCCTAGAGTTTGTCAGATTTTATGGGTTTTTGTTTGTCCACCCGCCTCTTGAGGATTGACCACAAGTTCTCAATGGGGTTAAGTTCTGGAGAGTTTCCTGGCCATAGACCCAAAATTTTAATGTTTTGATCCCCGAGCCACTTAATTATCACTTTTGTCTTCTGGCAAGGTGCTCCATCAGGCTGGAAAAGTCATTGTTCATCATCAAAGTCATTGTTCATCATGGTTGGGAGAAGTTGCTCTTGGAGGATGTTTTAGTACCATTCCATATTCATGGCTGTGTTTTTAAGCAAAATTGTGAGTGAGCCGATTTCCTTGGCTGAGAAGCAACACCACATATGAATGGTCTTAGGATGCTTTACTGTTGGCATGTCACAGGACTGATGGTAGCGCTCACCTTTCCTTCTCCAGACAAACATTTTTACAGATGCCTCAAACAGTCGGAAAGGGGATTCATCAGAGAAAATAACTTTACCCCAGTCCTCAGCAGTCCAATCCCTGTACTTTTTGCAGAATATCAGCCTGTCCCTGATGTTTTTCCTGAAGAGACGTGGCTTCTTTGCTGGCCTTCTTGACACCAGGCCATCCTTCAAAACTCTTTGCCTCACTGTGCGTGCAGATGCACTCACACCTGCCTGCTGCCATTCCTGAGCAAGCTCTGCACTGGTGGTTCCCTGATCCCGAAGCTGAATCAAATTTACGAGACGGTCCTGGTGCTTGTTGGATGTTCATGTGTGCCCTGAAGCCTTCTTCACAACTATTGAACCTCTCTCTTTGAAGTTCTTGATGATCTCATAAGTGGTTGATTTAGGTGCAATCTTACTAGCAGCAATATCCTTGCCTGTGAAGCACTTTTTGTGCAAAGCAATGATCACTGCACATGTTTCCTTGCAGGTAACCATGGTTAACAAAGAAAGAACAATGATTTCAAGCACCACCCTCCTTTTTAAAGCTTCCAATTTGTTATTCTAACTCAATCAGCATGACAGAGTGATCTCCAGCCTTGTCCTCGTCAACACTCTCACCTGTGTTAACAAGAGAATCACTGATCTGATGTCAGCTGGTCCTTTGTAGCAGGGCTGAAATGCAGTGGAAATTTTTTGGAATAAAGTTCATTGTCATGGCAAAGAGGGACTTTAATTGTAATTCATCTGATCACTCTTCATGACATTCTGGAGTATATGCAAATTGCTATCCTAAAAACTGAGGCAGCAGACTGAAAAATAATATTTGTGTCATTCTCAAAACTTCTGGCCATGACTGTTCACATGGTCAATGAAATATTAAACATTTGATTAATTTGTGTTTACTGTTATGTACAGATGCAAGTACAGATTCTAAAGAAAACATGATCAAACACACCAATTTTTTCCTGCAATGTGAATATATTCAATAAGATCATACAATGATCAGTATGATTAATCTAATTTTATTTATATAGGGACAGTACTCATTATTTTTTTTTTCTATGGGGGTACTTTTTACAATTTTCTTTCTACAGGGGCACATCTCATTATTTTCTTTCTATGGGGCACTACTAATTTTTTTAATAATGGGGGCAGTATTATTTATTTTATTATTAATGAGACGCAAGTACTTAATTAACCTGATATCCACTGTCCAGGGGTGTCAGCAGGGTTTCAGTGCTTTTCAGCATAAGTCCATCAGCTGCAGACTTATATGTTTAACGCCCATTTTATTTGTTCCTGGTAAAGAATTGTAGCAAATGTACTTATTCTCTGATCCTCCCTCAAGCATTTGTGTCTGCTTGAGATACCTAAGGGTGCTGTATGCACTTCCTGCATACTTTCAAACTGTTGTTCAACATTCTTCAGGGACATGTTGTCCAGACAAATTTCCTTGTACATTATGTGTTGTGTGTATATATGTCCTGCATCACTATGTGAAACTGACATAGAATAAATTCCTATTTAGAAAACAAGTTTCACTGGCCAAAACCCTTCTAGACAGGAATATCAGCTAGAAGCACCTGTTCACTCTTACTCTGATTTTCCTCTGGCTAGAATATAGCTTTAATTAATTATCATGATCATCATCATCATCATCCACCTTCATCAGAAAAACAGAAAAAATATACCTCACAATTGTCTAAAGGGGTCATCTTAAAGCAGAAGTGCAAAGTATATTTCTGTTACCTAGGAGGCTGCCGTTCAGTTACTATTATATATTCTTCTCTATTCCAGAGTGATGCAAGATATAGAAACTCTTAGATTTTAACCATGTTAAAGAAAATTCTACTGGGTTCTTTTTAACAGATTTTATTTAATATAAAAATGATACATAAAAAAGTACAGCTACACACAAATGCAAAGCTAAATAAAATATTAAAAGCAGCAACTTTCTTTTCTACAATTAAAATTCCATTAAATTACATTAATACAATATATAAACATGATAGAATTTTGGAGATCTATGAGAAGTTTAATAGTGTGAGAGAAGCAATTATAAAAAAGGTATATAAAAATAAAACGTATTTTGATAAATGTTTGTACTGCTATATTCTTGTGTAATTATATTGTAAGTAAAGCATTGTCGGTCTCCTAGCTAAATTGTTTTGTGGAGCTTAGTGATGTACTGTTCTCCCCTGATCTACTCTATTACACCTGCAGCACTTAATACATGGTTAGCCAAACAGGGCACATAAAAAGTGATTTGCTGGAGTATCATTAAGAAAAGCTGATATGCTTTCCATTCGATAAACTGACCAAATTTTGTTGATGGTGGCAGATATTGTGTGTGTGGAAGGGGGGGGGGGCTTGTTTTTCCAATACGCAGCTATTAAACATTTAGCCGCATTTAAGATATGTTTGATAAGTTTTTGTATAGACTAAATGGTGTCAGGCAGCGGTCTAGGAAGAAGAAAATATCAGTGCCGTAACTAGACATTTTAGTGCCCTGGGCGAGACGGGGCACCGGCGCCCCCCCCCAAGTGGGAGTGACATTTACCAAGTGGGTGTGGCCACCATAATGTGGGGGTGTGGCTAGCACTTTACTATATATATATATACACACACACACACACACACACACACACACACACACACACACACAGAGCGCTATCTCTCTCTCTGATGCATTTGGCTAAACATGATTAATGGTAATTGTTTCTAGAAGTTATTCCAGTGATTTACAACGTATATTAAGGGATAGGCTTACAATGTGAATTGATTGCTTTTAAAGTGTAACAAATACAATATAGCTTGGTAGCTGGCATAGCAATGTCCTAGGGAAGCTGGCTCACCGCTGGCCACATAGGGAACGTGTGCTCTTTAATATGTTGGTCACAGGTACATAGTCGTGTAGGGACAGATGTCATCACAGGAACAAGAAGTATTTAATAACAATTGTGTTTAATGGCTCAATTAACTTTTATAAGAGCTGTTGCAAGCGCATACAATGCATGTACCTCAAGAATGTACAGTTTACATGAGCTACCAACCTTCCTTTTATATTGCTTTCTACACAGTTTTGGAGAGGGTGGACCAGCCACCCTAAAAACCAATCCAGGCTGATCTGTCCAGGATGGTCAGCATGTACATTTTGCATTTATTATAGTGGTGTACATTCACCCTGCCCACATTTGGCCAGAAGCCATGGCACTTCCTTCCAGAGTTTAGTAACACCACCTCCGAAAAATGTACCTCCAGGAAGCCTGGAGACAGATCCCGGGGATGCAGCGTTTGGATCCAGGGTTCACTGAGCTCCGCTTGGGCACTTACCTTCTTCAGAGACCCAGAAGACAACATTCCTTGAAGGGTTAATAAAACCTTTCCATAGCAGCTGAGAATGCATTTGGAACGCAAGTTTGCGTTCCAAATGCCGAAGTTCCTGTCAGTGGAACGCATATGCATTCCACTGACAGGAAGTGGAACGCGATGCAAATGCGATATCGGTCAAGCAAGAAGGCAGGGGAGGTGAAAGGTGATGGGAACAGACAGGGGAAAGTGGAAAGGAACTGGGAAAGTAAAAGGCAGACCTCTGGTAGCGGGCATCTGCTGTGCCCCCTTGGGATTGCGCCCTGGGCGATGGCACCGCCCGCACCTCCCTAGTTACGGCACTGGAAAATATAGCAGAGAGTCAGGTATTTTAATCTGAGTAATAGATTCAATATTGAGTATGGATTTGTCTCCAATAAGGTTATATTTTTGGATATCTCCACCAAACCTGCCCATTGCTATAATTCCCAATTAACGACAGATCTTGTGACTTACACCTCCCTCCTCCAGATATGCACATGCCTTAAATACTCCTCTGCACTCCTGAATATCACTCCTAATATTCTCCTTTAAAACTACTTTAAAATCACAGATAAGATAAACCTCCCACATCTCCCCCTTAATCTGTCTCTTCCCCTTTCAACCCCTGTTTGTTTTCCCTTAAAGTACATTTCCCTGTTGTCATAAATGCCTACCTGCTTACAAAACAATCTTAGCCTTCTTCAATGATTATTCTCTCTCTTATTGTCAATGCCTTCTATTAATAACATTTATTATTGGTAGGTATTATATATGTTGACTTGTAAAAATAAATATTTTTTTTTATTGTTTTTTAAAAAAGTGATTTGCATCCACAATTTGTTAGGTAAAAACTAAATCCCTACTTTTTTGAGGTTGTATGACACAATGCTATTTTTAGAACACTGGAGTGTGGATTGTGGTTTAAGTACAGGTTTTAGTAGTTTTACTTGGTAAACAATACCATATGAGTGAAGACCCTGCATTTTATTTCACAAGTTCATTCAAGACCAGTGACATTGGCAAAGCCCAATGAATTACAAACCATGCTGAATTGAAAGTGGTACAAAGGATGATGGGAAGACCAAGGCAGTTCATGGGCGTTCCTAAGTATTGTGGGATAGGCACAAAGATACAGAGGTGATTATTGCATATATATGATAGCATTTATTATTTTTGTGGCACTGCTGGACTTTTAAGCTATATAAAAGTGACTTAGGGCTAGATTTACTAAGCTGCGAGTTTGAAAAAGTGGGGATGTTGCCTATAGCAACCAATCAGATTCTAGCTATCATTTTGTAGAAGGTACTAAATAAATGAAAGCTAGAATCTGATTGGTTGCTATAGGCAACATCCCCACTTTTTCAAACCAGCAGCTTAGTAAATCTAGCCCTTAGAGTGACGGTGAAAATATTGAAATTAAATTTTAACTTTGTCCCTTGCGCCAGGGAGTAAGCTGCAGGCTCTGCATGTACTTTTGATTTTTTGGTCAGATATTATTACAGATACTTTTGCAGCTTTTACAATGGATTTAAGCCACATGATACCCATATTCAGTAGGTAAATGTAACTTATAAATGCAGAACATCTGTAGGTATTAGTTTATATATGATTATATAGACATTCAAGCAATAAAGTTTAATGCTGTATATATTAGTGCCGGGAATTATACAGTGCAAACCCCTAGGCAATACTTACAACTACTAAATCATAGGGAAGTTTGTTGAAGAGACTATATTTTATTCTGTCTCTGGAATACTAATTAATCAAGGATGAAAGAAATGTGATTTCCTGTATGCCAGGAGCACAAAATATACTCTTCTTTTGTCCCTGAACAAGAATGGAAAGATATATCTATTGAAGAAAATGATGGTAACCTTTTTCAAAAGGAGAACTTTGCCAGGCTCTTAATTTCAATCTGTAACCCTTTTATGTCCCATCTTTATTATGTTTTTATTAAATATAATTATAAATGGTATAACATGGTTGTTTTATACACCATGACACTTAAGCTGACCATCCATTCAGCAACTCTGCAATATGCTTCCTATATGGGCCCATTTAACATCCAATCTAAATAAATCCAATGTCAATCGGTATCAGTAAAATGTGGTTGCATGATGGCCGCTATCTGATAGTATGTGCAGTCCTCTGTTCATTCGGTCTAAAGGGTTGCAAGATTAGGGGGTAAATGTATCAAGCTGAGAGTTTTCCCGGCAGGTTTGAAAAGTGTAGATGTTGCCTATAGCAACCGATCGGATTCTAGCTGTAATTTTGTAGAATGTACTAAATAAATGATAGTTTATAGATTGGGGTTTCAAACCCACCGAAAAACTCTCAGCTTGATACATTTATCCCTAGATCTATAAAATTTGGCTGCATAAATGTTTCTGCCACACTGGACCTCCAGTCACACAAAACTCCAATTGGCTTGAGTTTCCCATGTTTGGATAACTTTAGGGCAGTGGAGAAGGTTGAACCATATTCAAAACTAATTATGGTAGTATTAAGTTCTGCATAGTATGTAGTGCAGTTCCTCCTCATCTCCTGTGAATTAAAGCTAAACATAATTTGCTTCTTTCCTCTTCAATCTAACATGACAGCCATTATAATGGCATGCACTCAACATAGTTACATGGCCTTTTCATTCATGGTACATGCTTTCACAGTAACTCAGATTACAGGCACAACTGAGAAAAATCACCTATTGGTAAATATGGAATATATTCACAATAAGGCAGGATTACTATGGCAGGATTACACCAGAGACGTTCACAAGTATACAGGGTAATTGGTAGCGTGCACCCTCCAGCAGCCTTTTGCAGTCAGCCCCCCAATCACAGTATCCTTCAGAGTCTTATTCTCCTGCAGTATTATCTCTACCATTTTCCTAGACAGTTCTGTATCCCCCAGCCAGGGTTGCGTGTTCACATAGACCCTGTCCTGGTAGGGTTTCCTCGGGTGGTACTGCAACACTGGCCCAGAGTCCTTTGTGCTGGTGTTAAGCTGGGTACACACTACACGGTTTTCGTCCAATAATCGGCTCAATCAGCCGACATACGACCGCTTGTTCAAAAGTCGGGTCAGTGTGTGCAGCGACACGATGGTCGAAAGTCTGCCCAAATGGACGATTGTCGCCTCATTTGGTTGGTCGTACCGTTTAATATTTTCGTTCCAATCTCGTTTCCGTTGTGTAGTGTGTATAAACTTCCGACCGATCCACGACAATCCTCCGATACTTCCTCAACCTGGGGGGCGTGTGTATGTAAATTTTTGATGTCTGTCCCAGTCCCACGTGGTGCGGTATCCGCACATCACAGGCTTGTGTTTTGTATAGATGTGTATTGCACATGTCTGGCTGCAGACCATTACACGTGTATAAAGCACGTGTGTTATTACCCTTTGCATCTATGTTGGCAATCATTTCTCATTTAACCTTTATAAAGTTTAAAAACTATTAAAGTTATAAAGTCATATTAACCTTTATTAACTAATATTTGTAAAATACTCTGAATAAACCTGTTAGGAACCCCTTCAGCCGGCACAACACAACCCGGAGTCTACTCTGCCAGTCAGGTGTTCACTGGAGCCCCTGATGGTGGGGACAGACTGGGCTGCAGACTGACAGAGGGTCGTGAAGTGTGTACCGGCTGGGGAGAACCCAGGCAAGAAGAGTCAGGTCCACGCAGAGGTCAAAGGCCGGCAGCCGGTAACAGTAATGATGAACAAGCTGAGGTCAGAGGTCACAGACAAAGTAGCAGAACGGGTAAACAAGCCAAGGATCAGGGTCACAGGAAACACAAGCGAAGTCCAATACGAAGCCAAGGGTCATACACGGGAAGTCAAACGTAGATACAGGATACAGGAACTGGAACAAGCAGGTCAGCAGACTGGAGCACAGAAGCTATAACCGGCAATGAGGCAGCAGACCTCATTGCCTTAAGTACAGACACAGACCAATCAGCAGTTGAACACACTCCTGCAGGCTAATTTACTAGTATCCAGCAGGGCCAATCAGGGCTTGCCCCTGACCTACACAGTTGCAGGCTAATGCCTGTTAATAAGCCTAATCAGCCCACAGGCTGCCTGCTATGCGCATGCGCCCGGCTACCAGCACCGCCGGGACACAGCGCTAGTGTACTAGCGTCTGGCCGTTGCCCTGGTAACGGCCGGACAGGAAGAGGAAATGACGTCCCGGTCGTCAAGGTGACGGCCGGGACGCTGGGGCGCATGAGAAGCGAGCCGCGGCGGCTGTGAGTACCGCCGCGGCTCGTGACAGTACCCCCCCCTTGAGGAGGGGTCGAGGGACCCCGACACCCAGGTTTTCTTGGAAATTTCCTGAAGAATTCCTTCAATTGTTTGGGAGCATGGAGTTGTCTCCGCGGAACCCAAGAGCGTTCTTCTAACCCGCGGTTCCTCCACTGTACCAAAAAGTGCACCTGTCCTTGCACTTTTTTGGAATCCAAGATTTTCTGAACACTGTACCTCTGTGGCTTGCCTGAAGACTGGGCTTGAGCTGGATAAAGAACTGGTTTTAACAGAGAACAATGAAATGTGTTTGGAATTCTTAACGAGCCCGGAATTTTTAACCTAAATGCAACAGAGTTCACCTGCTTGATGATGGGAAACGGCCCGATGAATTTAGGGCCCAACTTCTTGCAAGGTTGCTTCAGCCTGATATTTTTTGTAGACAGCCAGACTTTCTGGCCAACCTTAAGAGAGCAGATGGTACGGTGTCGGTCCGAATTTTTTTTTGCAACAAGTGCGGCTTGTCTTAGAGATGAGTGCACTTTCTTCCAGATAACTCTGAGATCCCTGGCAGTGGAACGGATCTCCTGGATACCAACGGACTGGAGAGAATACAAAGAGTTCGATCTGGGGTGAAAACCATAATTGCAAAAAAACGGAGAGGTTTTGGTGGAGGAGTGACAGGAGTTGTTACAGGCAAATTCCGCCCAGGGCAACAAGGAGGACCAGTTGTCATGGAACTCCGACGTGTAGCATCGCAAGAACTTCTCCAAAGACTGGTTAACCCTCTCCGTCTGCCCATTTGATTGAGGGTGGTACGCTGATGACAAACTAATCTTGATTCCCAGGAGGGTACAGAATGATCTCCAGAACTGCGCAATGAACTGAGAACCCCGATCGGAGACGATGTCTGTAGGGAGTCCATGGAGGCGAAAAATGTGTTGAATGAACAGGACGGCCAAATCTCGAGCAGAAGGAAGCCTGGCTAGTGGAATGAAATGCGCCATCTTGCTAAACCGGTCTACCACAACCCAAATGGTATTGTGTCCTGCAGAGGGTGGTAGATCAACTATAAAGTCCATGAATAGATGTGTCCAAGGTTTAGCAGGAGCGGCTAACGGAACTAACTGCCCTACCGGGCGAGTCCTGGGAACCTTGTTCCTGGCACAAACTTCACAGGACAGGACGTGACTTTTGACGTCGGCAGACAGAGACGGCCACCATACGGTACGGGAAAGTATCTCTAGTGTTTTGTAGATGCCAGGATGTCCAGCAGTCCGACTGTTGTGTGCTTCAGCAAGAACTGTCTTCCTTAAATGAACTGGGACAAACAACCGTCCTACCGGAGTGTTGTCAGGAGCCAACTTCTGAAACCTTTGTAAGGTACAGCTCAGATCTTGAGTTAATCCGGCATGGACCATGGATACAGGAACAATAGGCTCTGGGTTAGTGACTGGGGCATGATGTGCCAGAAAACTTCTAGACAGAGCGTCTGCTTGAATATTTTTAGAACCAGGACGATAAGTGATAATAAAGTTAAATCGGGTGAAGAACAGTGACCACCGAGCCTGACGGGGGTTTAGGAGTTTAGCTGACTGAATGTACTGCAGATTCTTATGATCCGTTATAACGGAGATCTGGTGTGCAGCGCCTTCCAACCAGTGTCGCCATTCCTCAAAGGCCCATTTAATTGCTAGTAATTCTCTATTTCCCACGTCATAATTGGTCTCTGCTGAGGAGAATTGGCGGGAAAAAAAGGCACATGGATGCAAGCGGTGAGTCTGAGGATCCTTTTGTGACAAGATAGCTCCAGCACCGACGTCAGAAGCATCTACCTCGAGAATAAATGGTACCTTTGGGTCCGGGTGTCTAAGGACCTGAGCGGACACAAAAGCTTCCTTTAAGGTTTTAAATGCATTTATTGCTTGCCGTGACCAAACAGCCGGATCACCCCCTTTGCGAGTCAAGGAAACGATAGGAGCCACAATGTCAGCAAAACCGCCAATAAATCTCCTGTAATAATTGGCGAATCCTAGGAATCTCTGGACCGCCTTGAGGTTATTGGGTTGTACCCAATCCAGGATTGCCTGGACCTTGGTGGGGTCCATGGAGAAACCCTCTGAAGAGATTATATAGCCAAGAAAGGATACCTTCTTAACCTCAAACTCACATTTTTCGAGTTTCGCGTAGAGATGATGTTCCCGTAGTTTCTGTAGGACTTGTCTGACATGACTCCGATGTGCCGGCAATGAATTGGAATATATGAGAATGTCATCTAAGTAGACAACAACAAAGTGTCCCAGGAACTCACGTAACACCTCATTAATCAAATCCTGGAACACAGCAGGAGCGTTACTAAGGCCAAACAGCATGACCAAGTATTCGTAGTGGCCCGATAGCGTGTTGAACGCCGTCTTCCACTCATCACCTGCTCTAATGCGTATGAGGTTATAAGCACCACGAAGGTCGATTTTAGTGAAGACCGTTGCTCCTCTTAATTGATCAAAGAGTACAGAGATGAGAGGAAGCGGATAGGTGTTTTTAACCGTAATCATATTCAGTCCCCGATAATCGATACATGGTCTGAGTCCACCGTCCTTCTTGGACACAAAGAAGCACCCGGCCCCTACTGGAGACTTAGATGGCCTGATGAAGCCTTTCTCCAGATTTTCATCAATGTACTCCTGCATGGATTTGGTCTCTGGACCGGAGAGAGAATACAAACGTCCCTTGGGTAGTTTAGTACCTGGAATTAACTCGATGGCACAGTCGAACTCCCGGTGCGGTGGTAGAATATCAGCAGCCTTTTTAGAGAAGACATCCCAGAAGTCATGATACTGAGAGGGAAGCTGCTCCGGAATGGACCGAACCACACGTAGAGGTACTGTCAAACAGGACTGTGAACAATGAGAGCTCCACTGGACAATCTCTCCTTTTGCCCAATCTATGACAGGGTTATGACAGGATAGCCAAGGATGACCTAGAATCAAAGGCACTGACGGGCATTCAATGAGACGAAAGACTATAGATTCGGAGTGGAGAGCCCCAATCCTCAATTGTAGTAGCGGGGTCTCCCAGGTAACCTTACCGCCTGGCAATGGAGCACCATCTAAGCCACATACCGTGATGGCGGATTTGAGTTTAACCCGCGGAATTCCAGCAGAGCGGGCAAACTCGAAGTCCAGGAAGTTACCTGCAGCTCCACTATCAATGAAGGCCGCCAGACCCACAGAACAAGCACTGAACGTGAGCTGTGCAGGAACCAATACCGCATTTTTTTGGGAGACAATTTGTAGACCTAAGTGAACTCTCCCCTCGTTCCCTAGGAATGCTCGTTTCCCGACTTGTTTGGGCAAGAACGGGAGAAGTGGCCTCTTGCGCCACAGTATAAACATAAGCCTTGTGACCGTCTCCTGTCTCTTTCCTCAGAGGAAAGACGGTATGCTCCCAATTGCATTGGTTCCTCACCATCCTGGGAGATAGGAACGAAGGCGGATGGAGGTGATGACGTTTCCTTTTCAGTTTTCCGCTCTTTATATCTCCTGTCAATTTTAATGGAGAGGTGCATCAGATCCTCCAGAGAGCTAGGAGACGGGTATTGCACCAGCGAATCTTTAATCTGTTCAGATAGGCCGACACGGAACTGACTACGTAAGGCAGGGTCGTTCCATCCACTGTCAGGTGACCATCTACGGAATTCCGCGCAGTATTCTTCTGCTGACCGTCGGCCTTGTTTCAAGGACCGTAGATGAGCTTCTGCGGAGGCCACTCGATCCGGGTCATCATACAGTAAACCCAATGCCTCAAAGAAGGAGTCTACGGACTGCATGGCCGGACTGGTCTGTGGCAAAGAAAACGCCCAGGACTGGGGGTCACCCTGTAGAAGGGAAATAATAATCCCAACTCGTTGCTGCTCTGAACCGGAGGAGCGGGGTCTCATCCGAAAATAGAGCTTGCAGCTCTCCCTGAAGTTCCGAAACAAGGTTCTATCTCCGGAGAACCGATCCGGTAAATTCATTTTGGGCTCACAGATGGGACCTGGAGGAGGTTGTGAAGCTTTTGTGGCTTCTTCTTGAACAGACATACGCTCAGCCAATCCCTGCATCATCTGATACAAAGACTCAACATGGCCTGCTATGGTTTGTGCCGGAGACGGTGTGGATCCACTTGCATCCATCCTAATCTTGTCTCCGTGAGTGGGCCGGTTATAATGTTAGGAACCCCTTCAGCCGGCACAACACAACCCGGAGTCTACTCTGCCAGTCAGGTGTTCACTGGAGCCCCTGATGGTGGGGACAGACTGGGCTGCAGACTGACAGAGGGTCGTGAAGTGTGTACCGGCTGGGGAGAACCCAGGCAAGAAGAGTCAGGTCCACGCAGAGGTCAAAGGCCGGCAGCAGGTAACAGTAATGATGAACAAGCTGAGGTCAGAGGTCACAGGCAAAGTAGCAGAACGGGTAAACAACGGGCGCATGAGAAGCGAGCCGCGGCGGCTGTGAGTACTGCCGCGGCTCGTGACAAAACCACACAGTGTTAATGCAACAGTTTTATTACAGGTAAAAAAAAATACAATATAAAATTTGTATAGTACAATATGACACGTGAAAAAAAAAAATAGTATTACAGTGAAAGGGTGCTACTGGTTTGTGGCACAACAGTTGCAAACAGCATATACATGTCATCAAAAGTATTATCAAGGTTTTTAATTTTTTTCTTGATGTTGGCAATATTTCCTTTCATTTCTTTAAAATAATCATTGAGCTTGGCAACATTTCTTTCTTCTTCTGAACTTTCATCGGATATGACGATGGTATCTATGAAGCAAGACAATAAAAATGTTTACCATTACACTTCTATATCTGTAATAAAGTTAGTAAAAGTTTTAATCCAACACTTGACATGTGCTCACCTTGCACACTACTCGAGATCAGTTTGTGTTGTGGTCCCTCTGGCACATTTATTTTTTCTTGTTTGATAACAGGTGATATTACATCAGTGGTATCTACACTGGCCTTCTGACCGTTAATTCTTGCTTCTGACAAAACAATAATCATGCGTTTGCATTGGTTCATGTAACAGTAGAATGAAATACATAAAGTCCTTCAAACAGGTACATTACACGACTACACGGGCTCCTCACTTTTTTTTAATGCTTCTACGGATTCGCTCCAGTCTCCTTACCTCTTTATTTTTAAGGTCCGACCACCTCTTCTGGACTTGGAATTTATTTCTTTTCTTTACAAGTTTTTCCTTCAGTAATCGCAGTAGTTTTTGCATTATCAATTCCTTTCTATTATTAACTTTTCTGTACTTTAGCTTTTGACAGTCGTAGTCGTACTGGTCCAGTACTTTTACCATCATCTCCATCTCTCTTGGGCTCATTGACTTTGCTCTTTTAACTGCAGTACATTCTTCTTGAGCATCTCCAACCCCCACCTTAACTTTTCCAACATTTGTTGGCGCTTCCAGCTCCATTTGTAACTGCGTCTCTGTCTCCATTGCCTCAACCCCCACTAACACCTTCTCTTCATTTGCCATCTTCTCACGTTCCTCGGCGCCAGACAGGCTCCTCTATAATTTTATACACTCAGACATGGGCGTTTGTTTATGCTGTGTACCAATCAGTGATGATGCCCGCAGAGAATGGAGCATTGTGGGTGATGCGTATTCGTGTATAATAACCTTGTGTATGGATTTTTGTTTTCTATAACTTTAATCCGTTCATGACCATTACATACGAAGGGATTTTACGATTCTTCTGACCTGATTATTCGTTCACATATACGGTAAGTTCTTTCTGATTGGTGCATACATGTGTACTTGAATTGGTTTATTGTACAGCACAGATGGGACATATGTTTATTTTTATTATACCCAAACAGAACACAATGGCTTACGAAAGAAATGCTGACCTAATGAAGGATTTTATTGAGACCTACAGGGCTCACCCATGTTTTTGGAAAGCCAAATCCAAAGAGTATTCTAACAGAAACATTGCGATGCAAGAGCTTGTAAAAGCATGTCTGCCATATCACCCTGGAGCATCTGTTGAATGGGCAAAAAGCAAGATCCAGAACCTTAGGACTGTGTATAAAAAAGAATTAAATAAAGTTGAAGCAGCCAAAAAATCAGGAGCTGCAGCTGAAGACGTGTATGTACCAAAGCTATGGTACTTTGATATGTTACACTTTGTGAGGGACCAAGAAACACCATGTACGTCCACTAGCAGCATGCCCACAGACAGCAGTTCATCCACAGAGGTAGAGCAAGCACATGATATACCTGCAAGCGGGACAGTAAGTACAGTACATTATGATGTTGCCATGTAACAGATTTATTCATGTTCAAAGAATCAACAACACAATAACAATACATAACATGTATATAAACAGTCATAAGCACTCATTCTGCCATGGCACGACACCATCACCGTTGAAATACATAAGGTACGCTTCCCGATTTAATTTTGCCATTGTACTACTATTGTTACAGTGTCCACACTCTAATGGTGTCAAGCCCACTACCTCCATGTCCTCGGCATTACTTTCCACATTGGCCTGAGTGGTACGTCCACTGTTGCTTTTTACGCCGCAGAAAGTTATGCAGAACACAACAGGCCATCACTACTTTGTCGACTTTGTCCAAACGCAGGTTTATTGCAGAATGAAAAACTCGGAACCTGTTACTTAGAATCCCAAAGGCATTTTCAACTACACGCCGAGCACGTGACAGTCTGTAATTAAATATACGCCTTTCAATGCTCAGGTTTCTTTGTGGGTACGGTTTTAAAACATTGTTGTGCAATGCAAAGGTGTCATCTGCCACAAACACAAAGTTTAGTCCATATTTTGTGCTACTCCGCGATGGAAGGTTTAGGGCATTGTTTTGTAGTTTGTTATGGAAGGTAGTATGCTCCAATGCACCTCCATCTGAGACTCTTCCATTTTTTCCAATGTCCACAAATAGGAATTCATAGTTCGCATCCACTATGGCCACTAAATAATGCTAAAAAAAAACCTTTGTAGTTATAGTAGAAAGATCCACTGTTTGATGGTGGCATAAGTCGGACATGTTTGCCATCAATGGCACCACCACAATTTGGGAAATTCCACAGTCTCTCAAAGTCTTTCGCTATCACTTTCCAGTCTTCCTCTGTCAATGGAAACTGAAACATAAAGATGTGTACATAGTTTACATTTGAACATGCATGCAATTGCAGTCCCTCATTCGTTTGCTCTTTTTTAGCCTGCACTACTGTCTGATGGGCTCTTGCTGGAAGTTGAAGACCAGGATGCTACAACAATTAATAGCACTGCACGTGAAAGCCAGCTAACTGCTGATAGCCAGAACGTGACCCAAGCTGGTACACTAGCAAGAAACAATCAGAAGCAAAAGAGACACAGAATAAAGGAAATACAAGAAACTGATGCACTAGCAGAAAAGATGCTTGATTGCGCTAACACTTTGATAACAAAAACAAAGAAACAGGACACATTTGATTTCCTGGGAGCAACAATAGCTAGCGAAATGGGATGTAGTAGCAAGCGCATACAAGCTGAAATGCAGTGGCTGCTGTGCGACCTCATGTGTAGGGCAACCGCTGAAGATTTGTTGCCGGACACATTTATTTCCCTATCTAACCACCAGGGCCGGATTAAGGGAATGGAGGCCCCTGGGCTAAGGGGGCCTCCATTCCCCCGTGAGGACCCCCCCCGTGATCCGAGCTGCCCGCACCCCCCCCATGATCCGAGCTGCCCGCGCCCCCCCCCCCCCTCCCCGGCACTTACCTCCTTCTCCGGCGTGCTGTACGCTCTTTACCGAGGAGATCTCGTGAGAGTGAGACTCACGAGATCTCCTCAGTAAGGAGACTACAGCGCGCCGGAGAAGGACCGCAGTGAAAGTGCTCAGCAGCACTGATCGTGCCAGGGGCGCCCCCGACCGATCAATACTGCTGCTGAGCACTTTCAAGGGCCCCCTGGATGCCATAGGCCCCTGGGCTGTAGCCCAGTTAGCCCTATGGTTAATCCGGCCCTGCTAACCACAGACACAAACAATCATACACATTTCACAGAGCACAGTTGCAGCATGGTACCATGGGTGGACAAAGCGTAATGTCTCAACCTTGTATGACATCCACACCAATAGCATCAGGAAGGATGCCACATTACGCAGGGGACACATCTGGAATGGACACGCGCAAAATTTTGCACTACCAACAATTATAAACTGTTGCTCCGGTCCAAATAATTTATGCATTGCACGTTACAAGTTAAATGTATTTCTACAATGTTATATATGGTAATATGTATGTTAATAAACTGCTATTTTTGCAATAAATACTATTGCTTTTCACCAACCTTTATATACTGCTCACTGAGAACCTCGATGATAGCATCATAGGTGTCAGGTATTATCATGCCAAGAGCTTGAGGTGAAATAGCCGTGCTGTATTTAAGATCTGAAAGTGTTCTCCCTGTTGCCAAAAATCTTATTGTTGCCACCAGTCTTTGCTCTGGCGGTATGGGTCTCCTTAATTGGGTGTTCTCCCTTTGGATGAGAGTGGTTACTAGTTGGAGCAGTTCCTGAAAAGTTGAATCATTCATACGAAGAAAATTCTTAAAGTCATCTGGGTTGTTGTCCCGTATCTTCTGTAGCAGGGGCATATGAGAGAACGTGTCTCTCCTCTTGAACCAATCTTTGCTCCAACAAGATCTACTCTTTCTCCTTCTTTCTCTTTGGTTCCGTACCAGCAGTCTTCTTGCCACAGCAAGCAGGAAAAGTGCAGTTGCTTGTTCTTGTACTACTGTAGGCATTGTAGGTTTACAAATAGGAATGAATGAAGAGACAGTGTAGCCTTCTGTTTTTATGCTGTTTTGAGAGTTAACTATAGTGAAAGCTCTGCCCCTTTATGCTAATGTCTTTGTACATTTCCCGCAAATGTCACTGCAGTGTGTACGAAATTAAAATCATTGCTCACGACAACATGGCTGTAAAAAGTCGCTAAAGGGACGTCCGCTCTTCCCTTTTATCGTCCTAAACAAGGCCAGTGTGTATGCAGTCCATGGACTAAGCTATCGGACCATCAATCGCATGTAAAATCGCTCGGCATAAAAAGTTGGTTGAAATTTCTGTAGCGTGTACCCAGCTTTACATACACCATGATCCTCTAAGATATAATGAATCTATTGGTAGTCTCTCCTTATATTCCTGGCTGTTTACACAGGGAGTAGAGTCAATTGTCTCAATCCTCCCCCTTTCAGCAGGGGTCTATCAGTGGACACTTAAATTATTTAACTGTTAAATAGTGTCTCTGATACCTTGATTATACAATGGAAACGCTTAACTGAATTAGTTATTTGGCTGAATACACTTAACAAAAGGTTAAAATATTACATCAGGGAATGACACTTCACGTTTGCGTGAAACATTAAGACATTTATGCACCCTCCCCTATATTTGTGTCTGTCTCTCAATAAAGCTTCGGGCTCGTGATCCCCCCACCTTACCCCTCTCAACTTTTGCCCCCTCACATACATTGCTTATTTTTATCTGTTATGTCATTTAAGTTTGAATGGTTAGTGCAGTACTTGATGTATAGTGTAGGAAGTCATATCTTGTAATTATTTATTGTATTCTCCTAAAAAGTATGAATGATTATGTTTCACAGTGTACTGTGTACACCTGACTGTAATGTATCATGTGTTTTTTGTACCTTTAAATAAATAATGATACTTTTTTAATCAAAAAATTAAGACAGTTAACACACCACTCATGGTGGCTAAGTGGTTAGCACTTCTACTTTACAGCACTGGGGTCATGAGTTCAATTCCCGACCATGGCCTCATCTGTGTGGAGTTTGTATGTTCTCCCCGTATTTGCGTGGGTTTCCTCCGGGTGCTCCAGTTTCCTCCCACACTCCAAAAACATACTGGTAGGTTAATTGGCTGCTTTAAAATTGACCCTAGTGTGTGTGTGTTAGGGAATTTAGATTGTAAGCCCCAATTGGGCAGGGTGATGTGAGTGAGTTCTCTGTACAGGGCTGCGGAATTAGTGGCGCTATATAAATAAATGCTAATAATAAAATAATAATAAAATATTTATATATTTTCCAGTGCTATTTCAGCCAGTATAGTACTGTGGAGACACATTGCACATAATCTGAAAGTTCTAATTTAATTACCTCCTAGATTACATGTTGACCTAGATAACTAATTTGGGCTGCCAGATAGCTATATTAACAGTCCCTCAGACATTGTTCTGATTACTAACAGCCCAGATCTATGGCACACCTCATAACAATAGACATTTGAGACAAATTATAATTACTATAGCTAACTCAAATACCTTAGCTAACACAACTTTCGATCCTGTCATGCAATATGGCTTCTGCTGCTCTGCTATTTTCACATAATGTGGCAGTCTTTATATTTCTAATGCATACCATATTGCAGGTAATAGAAAGGGCAAAATGTACCTAATGACATGAAATAACAATACACATAATACACAGATGCTCTGGCTGTACTTAGACTGGGCTAAGGAGTAAAAAGTACAATAAACTTTGAGAAACGGGTGATGAATAAAAGGTCCTCAGTCCAGTGGGAGACTGTTTCGTCACAAACACATTTGCTTCACATTCACACAATTGCTACAATTGTATCCTATTGTATTATGCCATAATTAATTTTAAAAATATTGAAATCACCTTTGTATTTTTACTTGCCAATTGATATAAATTTCTCAATGATCAATCATTAAAAAAGGTTAACTTTGTGCTATAAGTGTAATAATTATTTTCTAGCCTACATATACTGCTCTCTTAACATACATAATTTAAGCATGATTTATTTTCATCAGTGTCTGAAGTTCAGAGCTTAAAACGGGGAGGTTATAATTGCACAAAAAAAAACCAAGAGTCGTAAAATATGTACACTGTACAGTGGTTAGCATTCCTACCACACATAACTGGGGTCATGAGTTTGATTCTCGACCATGGCCTTTTCTGTGTGGAGTTTGTATGTTTTCCCCGTGTTTGTGTGAGCATCCTCTGGGTGCTTCAGTTTCATCCCACACTCCAAAAACATACTGGTAGATTAACTGGCTGCTAACAAAATTAACCCTTAGATTGTAAGCACCAATAGGGCAAGGACTGATGTGAATGATAAATAATCTCTGTACAGATCTGCAGAATTAGTTGTGCTATATAAAAAAATGATCATGATGATGATGAATGGTATCTGGTTTATTATCGTTTTCTAAAGTAGAAATGTAGATTTTTCTCTAGGTTACCTTGTGGTATGCATAATGACCCTCTATTTATACACTTACTACACCCTTATATTTCCCTGAAATGAACTTCACCACAAGTTAAAGTAGATAGTCCTATTCAACGCTACATGATCAAATAGCCATTCAATGTGTTAGCTGCTGATCACAGAAGCTTTTCCATAGAACATTAGTGTAGCTCTGACGTCTGACTCCATGGAACATATTGTACTGGAACTGCTTGCTTCGGCATTTTAAGACCTGTGGACTCGCTATTTTTATATGACTTCTCATTAATCAGTCTGCAGTCCTTATTGCTGCAATTACTGGTTCCCACTGGACAGAATATTTACAGTAAGACAACAAATGTAGGAGACTGACAGGCCGCCTGACAGCACAGCTTGGACTCTCAACAGGTGCTGTCTGCCAAACCAAACAATGTTCACCAGCAAGCTGCCATGATCCAAAAATATTTTCCGCTTACTTGGCATAGTCTCTAGAATTAGGACAGTATGTACCATAAAACTAGTTAGAATATCCAAGAAATGATGTGTTACAAGTGAATATGGTATCATCTACATCATCTAATTTTGCATTGCATGGGTTTATATATGCGGCATGTTTCATCTTTGCATACTGATGTATAGCGAACTAAGATAAAACAAAATATACATTTTTATAGGTTTGATTTTTTTTTAAGATGAATTTTTTTTCCAGTTGGTTTTTATTTTTATGAGGATTATATTCTCATAACTTGCTTTGTCCCCACATGAAATTTCTTAACAATTGTATGAAACATGTTATGTTGTGATAATAAATAAACGGGTTACAATGAAAGGGAAAGTGAGTTCAGGGGGAAACAGTTAACACCATTTTTAAACCTATTTCTTTTATTTTGTAACACATGTGAAGCTCTGACCAACAAGCTGCAAAATATGTCAGGTCGTTAATTACTCTCAAAAGAACATCTGTATAGAAAATCTTTCATTTTTCATAGGCAATTAAAGACTGGAGAGTGCCTTAGAGTTACACAATCAGAGGCAGAACTACCAGCAGTGCGACCTGTGCATGCCACTGGGGCACATGCTGATAATAGGGTCCATTTATGCCACTCGCTGGGCGGTGCGGTGTCCATTAAGAAAAAATATATATTTATACTTACCAATCTGGCAGCACCTGGGACCCAATATCCCCTTCCATGTCCCCTTCTCACTGATTGTCAGACGTGATGTCATCACGCTAGGGATGAGCGCGCTCGGATTTCTGAAATCCGAGCCCACCCGAACGTTGCGGATCCGAGTCGGATCCGAGACAGATCCGGGTATTGGCGCCAAATTCAAAAGTGAAACTGAGGCTCTGACTCATAATCCCGTTGTCGGATCTCGCGATACTCGGATCCTATAAATTCCCCGCTAGTCGCCGCCATCTTCACTCGGGCATTGATCAGGGTAGAGGGAGGGTGTGTTAGGTGGTCCTCTGTGCTGTTTAGTTCTGTGCTGTTTAGTTCTGTGCTGTTTAGTGCTGTTTAGTGCTGTGCTGTTTAGTGCTGTGCTGTTTAGTGCTGTGCTGTGCTGTGCTGTGCTGTGTTCTGCAGTATCAGTCCAGTGGTGCTGTGTGCTGTGCTCTGTCCTTCTGAGGTCAGTGGTGCTGCTGGGTCCTGTGCTGTGTCCTGTTCAGTCCAGTGGTGCTGTGTCCTGTGCTCTGTGCTTCTAAGGGCATAGTTATTTCCCCAATATTCCCCTGTGTTTAAAAAAATAAAAAAAAGTTTTTTTAAAAAATACCAAAAACTACTTTAATATTTTTTAATTACCACAAAATTTTCACAACCAATCCTGCAGTATAAGCCCATTGGTACTGCAATATTACCAAGTTCACACATTCAGCAGTAAAAGTCCAGTGGTACTGCAATATTACAAAGTTTACACATTCTGCAGTATCAGTCCAGTGGTGCTGTGTCCTGTGCTCTGTCCTGCTGAGTTCCGTAGTGCTGCTGGGTCCTGTGCCGTGTCCTGTTCAGTCCAGTGGTGCTGTGTCCTGTGCTCTGTGCTTCTAAGGGCATAGTTATTTCCCCATTATTCCCAAGTTTTTAAAAAATAAAAAAAAAGTAAAAAATAATAAAAAAAAAAAAAAAAAAAATATATATAATAATTATAACCAAATTTGCAAAACCAATCCAGCATTATAAGTCCATTGGTACTGCAATATTACCAAGTTCACACATTCTGCAGTATTTTGTGCTACATATAATGGAGAGCAAAAATTTGGAGGATAAAGTAGGGAAAGATCAAGACCCACTTCCTCCTAATGCTGAAGCTGCTGCCACTAGTCATGACATAGACGATGAAATGCCATCAACGTCGTCTGGCAAGCACGATGCCCAATCTCCTAGTACAGGGCATGTAAAATCCAAAAAGCCCAAGTTCTCAAAAAACAGCAAAAAAAGAAACTTAAAATCATCTGAGGAGAAACGTAAAGTTGGCAATATGCCAATTACGACAAGTAGTGGCAAGGAACGGCTTAGGCCCTGTCCCGTGTTCATGACTAGTGGTCCAACTTCACCCAAGGATCAAAGCCCTCCTCCCCCCCCCTACAAAAAATTTAAGAGAGTTATGCTGTCAGCAACAACAACAAAACAGCAAAGAACTCTGCCTTCTAAACAGATGACATCACAAATCCCCAAGGCGAGTCCAAGGGTGTTGTTGGTTGTGAACCCTGACCTTCCCATCACTGTACGGGAAGAGGTGACTCCATCCAGCATTTGCAGCACGCCCTCTGCATATGCTGGAAGGATCACCCACAGTCCAGTTACAGATTTGGCTAATGAAGGTGTGAATGTTGTGCACTGGGAGGAGGATATTGATGTAGCTGGCGCTGAGGAGGATGTTGATGATTATGATGCAGACAGATACCAAATTGCATTTCTCAATTTCTATTTATATTCTAGATTATATAACGGCTGAAAAGTTTTCTGTTTTACTCCTAGTGGAGAGGGGATCTGATGCAGACAGATACCAAACTGCCTTTGTCCATTTCTTTGTATATTTGAATTGCTAGTTCTACAGTCTATGCAGGCTGCTTTATTTATATTCAACTACAAGTGTAGGGCGGGGGGGGGGCATAGATAGCCACCAAAGTAACGTGGTCCATTTAATTTCACTTTCTAGCTCCACAGTCTGTGCAGCCTGCTTTTTTTTTATCTTCAAAGTATTTATATTTACAAGCCTTGCAATCTAAATTAACTAGAGGTAGTGACGTGGTAGAACTCCAAAAGGCAGTTTGGAAGCCCCTGTACAAACTGGCTCTATTTTTTAACTGAGTTGTCCCCCCTCCAGTGTGTACTCGGAAAGAGTTTTTAGTGCAGCGGGGAACCTGGTCAGTGAGCGGCGAAGGAGGTTGCTTCCTCACAACGTTGAAAAAATGATGTTTATAAAAATGAATAATCAATTCCTCAATGAAGTACAGCACTGCCCTCCAGACAGTACAGAGGGACTGTGGTTGTGGAGTCCAGCGGGGACGAATTGATAATGTGTGAGGAGGAGGAAGTACACACTGTAGGGGGAGAGGAATCAGAGGTTGAGGATAAGGACGACATCTTTCCTCAGTAGAGCCTGTTTAGTTTGTACAGGGAGAGATGAATTGTTTTATTGGTGTGGGGGCCCAAACAAACCAATCATTTCAGCCACAGTTGTTTGGTAGGCCCTGTCGCTGAAATGATTGGTTTGTTAAAGTGTGCATGTCCTATTTCAACAACATAAGGGTGGGTGGGAGGGCCCAAGGACAATTCCATCTTGCACCTTTTTTTTTGGCATTATGTGACCATTCAACAGTCGTTTGCCATGTTCAAAAAGTAAAAGAAAATGCCAACAAATTCAATAAATTAAATCAAAAGTTAAATGCCCTGTCATTATTTAAAACAAGAGGTTTTGACGTGCTAGAATTAGTGTAGTGTTAAGATGTTATAAACACTACACTTGGAAATTGGAGGAGGTAATGTGGCCCCGGTATCAAATTGGGTACCGGGGCCACCCCACTATGCAGTCCAGATACTTGTTTGGTGGAATTCCGACACGTGGAGGGTTTTTAAATTATATTGTGGCCTCGGTACCAAATTGTGTACCGGGGCCACCACACTACGCAGTCAAGATACTTGTTTGGTGGAATTCAGACCAGTTGAGGGTTTTATTATTATATTGTGTGGACCACTCTATCTATACCACACTACAACTCTATACCACTCTATTTCCTACTTTAATTCTATTTAATTCTATTTCCTACTTTAATTCTATTACTAATTAATTACCATAAAGAGGAACAAAAAAAACCAATTTTACCAAAAGTATAATATGACTTAGACTTACAAACACTACACTTGAAAGATCGTGCCTTTAAATGAAAAAGTCAGTCTTCATTGCACGACTATGTGCAAGTGCAACAGGGACATTTTTTTGGGTTTACAAAGTCAAACAATAACACTACGACCCTGTCTGTCTGGGGTCTGTCAATGACGAATTGTCTGGAGCATGTTTTGAGGAGGTATTGTGGCCCCGGTATCAAATTGGGTACCGGGGCCACCCCACTATGCAGTCCAGATACTTGTTTGGTGGAATTCCGACACGTGGAGGGTTTTTAAATTATATTGTGGCCTCGGTACCAAATTGTGTACCGGGGCCACCACACTACGCAGTCAAGATACTTGTTTGGTGGAATTCAGACCAGTTGAGGGTTTTATTATTATATTGTGTGGACCACTCTATCTATACCACACTACAACTCTATACCACTCTATTTCCTACTTTAATTCTATTTAATTCTATTTCCTACTTTAATTCTATTACTAATTAATTAACATAAAGAGGAACAAAAAAAACCAATTTTACCAAAAGTATAATATGACTTAGACTTACAAACACTACACTTGAAAGATCGTGCCTTTAAATGAAAAAGTAAGTCTTCATTGCACGACTATGTGCAACAGGGACAGTTTTTTTCTTTACAAAGTCAACTAATAACACTTGGACCCTGTCTGTCTTTAACATACTTAATGGGATCTCAATGACGAATTGTCTGTAGCATGTTTGGAGGAGGTATTGTGGCCCCGGTATCAAGTTGGTACCGGGGCCACCCCACTACGCAGTCCAGATACTTGTTTGGTGGAATTCTGACACGTGGAGGGTGTATTTATTTTATTGTGGCCCCGGTATCAAGTTGGGTACCGGGGCCACCCCACTACGCAGTCCAGATACTTGTTTGGTGGAATTCTGACACGTGGAGGGTGTATTTATTTTATTGTGGCCCCGGTATCAAGTTGGGTACCGGGGCCACCCCACTACGCAGTCCAGATACTTGTTTGGTGGAATTCTGACACGTGGAGGGTGTATTTATTTTATTGTGGCCCCGGTATCAAGTTGGGTACCGGGGCCACCCCACTACGCAGTCCAGATACTTGTTTGGTGGAATTCTGACACGTGGAGGGTGTATTTATTTTATTGTGGCCCCGGTATCAAGTTGGGTACCGGGGCCACCCCACTACGCAGTCCAGATACTTGTTTGGTGGAATTCTGACACGTGGAGGGTGTATTTATTTTATTGTGGCCCCGGTATCAAGTTGGGTACCGGGGCCACCCCACTACGCAGTCCAGATACTTGTTTGGTGGAATTCTGACACGTGGAGGGTTTTTTAATTATATTGTGGCCTCGGTACCAAATTGTGTACCGGGGCCACCACACTACGCAGTCAAGATAGATAGATGCGTATCATAGATAAAGTACATTCAGTGGTGTGGGGCAAATTGAAAAATATTCAAAATGCACTGACATTATCAAAA